>NW_022436966.1:10562470-10914350 GCF_009761245.1 Sapajus apella
TTTTTTTTTTGAGACGGAGTTTCCCTGTTGTTGCCCAGACTGGAGTGCAATGGCACGATCTCGGCTCACCGCAACCTCTGCCTCCTGGGTTCAAGCAATTCTCCTGCCTCAGCCTCCCGAGTAGCTGGGACTACAGGCATGCACCATCATGCCCAGCTAATTTTTTTTTGTATTTTTTTTAGTAGAGACGAGGTTTCACCTTGTTGACCAGGATGGTCTCGATCTCTTGACCTCGTGATCCACCCGCCTCGGCCTCCCAAAGTGCTAGGATTATAGGCGTGAGCCACCGCGCCCGGCCTTTTTTGACTTTTTAATGACAGCCATTCTGCCTGCTGTGAAATAGTATCTCACTGCAGTTTTGATGTGCATCTCATTGATTATTGATGTTGAGCAATTTTTCTAATATGCTCAATGGCCACATGCATGTATTCTTTCGAGAAGTGTGTTTTCATGTTCTTTGCTCACTTTTTAATGGGGTTGGCTGGTTGTTTCTTGCTTGTTAATTTGTTTAAGTTCCTTATGGATTCTGGATCTTAGACCTTTTGCAGATACATAGTTGGAAAATATTTTCTCCAGTTCTGTACACTGTCTGTTTACTCTGGCAACAGTTTTTTTTTTTTTTTCTTGTTTTTGCTGTGCAGAAGCTCTTTAGTTTAATCAGGTCTCATTTATCAATTTTCATTTTTTTTCACAATTGCTATCGGAGTTTTTGTCATGAAATCTTCATCAGGATCAATATCACATAATTGTATTTCCGAGGCTTTCTTCTAGGGTTTTTATAGTTTTAGGTTTTACATTTAAGTCTTCAGTGCATCTTGAGTTAATTTTTGTATATGGTGAAAGGAAGGGGTCCAGTTTCAATCTTCTGTACATGGCTATCCAGCTAACCTAGCACAATTAGTTGAATAGTGAATCCTTTCCTCATTGCTTGTTTTTGTCAACTTTCTCAGAGATCAGATGGTTGTAATTGTGTGGATTTGTTTCTGAGTTCTGTAAACTATTCTGCTGGTCTGTGTGTCTGTCTTTTTACCAGCACCATGCTATTTTGATTGCTGTACCCTTCTAGTATAAAGTCAGATAGTGTGATGCCTCAAGCTTTGTTCTTTTTGCTCAGGATTGCATTAGCTATTCAGGCTATTTGTTGTTGTTGTTACATATGAATTTTGGAATAGTTTTTTTTCTAATTTTGTGAAACATGTCATTGGTAATTTTGATAGAAATAGCACTGAATCTGTAAATTGCTCCAGCCAATAAGACCATTTAATATTGATTTTTCCTATCTATGAGCATATAATGTTTTTCCACTTGTTTGTGTCATCTCTGATTTCTTTCAACAGTGTTTGTAACTCTCATTGTAGAGATCTTTCTCCTTTCTGGCTAGCTGTATTCCGGGTGTGTGTGTGTGTGTGTGTGTGTGTGTGTGTGTGTGTGTGTGTGTGTGTTATTGTGAATAGGATTGTGTTCTTAATTTGGCTTTCAGCGTGGATGTTGTTATACAGTCTTGCAGGTGTATAGAATGTTACTCATTTTTGTACATTGATTTTGTATCCTAAAACCTTGCTGAAGTTGTTTATTGGATCTAGGAGCTTTGGGGCAGAATCTGTGGGGGTTTCTCATTATAAAATCATATCATTTAGAAAAAATGAGTTTGAATTCTCTTCTAATTTGGATTGTTTCTATTTCTTTCTCTTGTGTGAATGCTCTAGGTAGGACTTCCAGTACTATGTTGAATAGGAGTGATGAGATTGAGCATCTTTGTCTTGTTCTGGTCCTCAAGGGGAATGTTTCCAACTTTTGCCCATTCAGTATGATATTAACTGTAGGACTGTCAAAAATGGCTCTTATTAATTTGAGGTATGTTCTTTTAATACCTAGTTTCTTAAGGGTTTTTGACATAAAGACATGTTGAATTTTATTGATAGCCTTTTCTGCACCTATTCGGAAAAACATGAAGTTTTCTTTTTGAGACAGTCTCACTCTGTCGTGCAGGCTGGAGTACACTGGCATGATCTTGGGTCATTGCAACCTCCGCCTCCTGTGTTCAAGCAATTCTCCTGCCTTCAAGCAATTCTCCTGCCTCAGCCTCCCAAGTAGCTGGAGCTACAGATGCTCACCAGCATGCCCAGCTAATTTTTATATTTTTAGTACAGACAGGGTTTCACCATTTTGGCCAAGCTGGTCTTGAACTCCTGAGCTCACGTGGTCCACCTGCCTCAGCCTCCCAAAGTGCTATGATTACAGGTGTGAGCCACTGCACCTGGCCATAAACGTGTAGTTTTTGTCTTTAGTTCTGTTTATGTGAGGAATCACATTTATTGATTTACATATTTTGAACCAACCTTATATCCCAGGAATGAAACCTGCTTGATCATGGTGGATTAGCATTTTGATGTGCTGCTGGGTTCAGTTTTAAGTTTTTTATTAAGGATTTTTACAGCACATTCATCAGGGATATTGGCCTGAAGTTTTCCTTTTTTGTTGTGTCTTTGCCAGGTTTTGGTATCAGAAGGATGCTGGTCTCACAGAATGAGTTAGAGAGGAGTCCCTCATTTTAATTTTTTGGAAAGTTTCAGTAGGATTGGTTATCAGTTCTTCTTTATATGTCTGGTAGAATTCAACTGTGAATCTGTTTAGTCCAGGGTCTTTTCTGTTTGGTAGGCTTCTTATCACTAATTCAATTTCAGACCTTGTTATTGGTCTGTTCAGGGTTTCAATTTCTTTCTGGTTAAGTCTTAGGAGGTTGTGTGTCCAGAAATTTAGTCATATCTTGTAGGTTTTCCAGTTTCTGTGCATAGAGGGATTTGTAATAGTCTCTGAAAGTTTTTCCTATTTCTGTGGGGTTGGTGGTAATGTCTCCTTTGTCATTTCTGATTATATTTATTTGAATCTTCTTTGTTCTTTATTAGCCTAACTAGTAGACTCTCAATCTTATTTATTCTTTCAAAAAACCAACTTTTGGGTTCACTGATCTTTTGTACTATTTTTCAAGCCTCAATATCATAGAATTCAGCTCTGATTTTGGTTATTTGTCATCTTCTGCTGGCTTTGGGTTGGTTTGTTCTTGATTCCCTAGTTCCTCTAGGTATGGTATTAGGTTGTTAATTTGAGATCACTCTAACTTTTTAATGTGAGCACTTGATCTTATACGTTTTCCTCTTAATACTGCTTTAGCTGTGTCCCAGAGATTCTGGCATCATATATTTTTGTTTTCACTTGTTTCAAAGAATTTCTTGACTTCTGCCTATTTGTTTACCCAAAAGTCATTCAGGAGCAGGCTAATTTCCAATGTGGTTTTGAGAGATGGTCTTAGTATTGATTTCTGTTTTCTATTGTGCTGTGGTCTGAAGTATGATTAGTATGATTTCAGTTATATTGAATTTGTTGACAATTGTGTTATGACTGAGCATGTGGTTGATTTTGGAGTATGTGCCATCTGCAGATGAAAATAATGTATATTCTGTTGTTGCTTTTAGTGTTCTGTAGATGTCTGTTAGGTCCACTAGTCAAGTGTTGAGTTTAGGTTCTAAGTGTCTTTATTGGTTTTCTGCCTTGATGATCTAATACTGTCAGTGGGGTGTTGAAGGTTCCAATTATTATTGTGTAGCTATCTAAGTCTCTTTGTTGGTCACTAAGAACTTGTTTTATGAATCTAGGTGCTCCAGTGTTGCGTGCATATTATTTAGGATAGCTAAGTCTTCTTATTGAATTGAACCCCTTACCCATTATATAATGCCTTTGTCTTTTTTGATCTTTGTTGGCTTAAGGTCTGTTTTATCTGACATTAGAATAGCAATCCCTGATCTTTTTTGTTTTCCGTTCGCTTGGTAGATTTTTCTCTATCCCTTTACTTTGAGCCTATGAGTGTCAATGCATGTGAGATGGGTCTCTTGAAGACAGCATACAGTTGAGTATTCTTTATCCAATCTGCCATTCTGTCCTTTTTAAGTGGGACACACAATGGCAGGCTGGATGATTCACATTCAAGGTTAATATTGTCAGATGTAGATTTGATTCTATCATTGTGTTGTTAGCTAACTTTTATATAGACTTGATTGTGTAGATGCTTTATAGTGTCCACGGTTGACATGGTTTGACTCTGTGTCCTCACCCAAATCTTATGTCAAATTGTAACTCCCAATGTAGGAAGAGGGGCCTGGTGGGATATGCTTGAATCATGGGGCGGATTTCCCCCTTGCTGTTGTTATGATATTGAGTTCTCATGAGATCTGGTTGTTTGATTGTGTGTAGCACTTCCCCCTTTTCTCTCTTTTCCTTCTGCTCCTACGTTGTAAGTCGTGCTGGTTTCCCCTTTGCCTTCTGCCATTATTTTAAGTTTCCTGAGGCCTCCCCAGCCATGCCTCCTCTACAGCCTGCAGAACTGTGGGTCAATTTAACCTCTTTTTAAAATAAATTACCCAGTCTTGGGTTGTTCTTTACAGCAGTGTGAGAACAGACTAATACAATGCTCTATGTATTTAACTGTGCTTTTGTGGTGGCCAATAATGATCTCTGGTTTCTATGTTTAGCACTCCCTTAAGGACAGGTCTGGTAGTAACAAATTCCCTTAGCATTTGCTTTTCTGAAAAGAAATTTATTACTTCTTATCTTATGAAGTTTAGTTTGGCTGGATATGAAAATTCTTGGTTGGAATTTATTTTCTTTAAGAATGGTGAATATAGCTTTCCAATCTCTACCAGCTTGTAGAAATTTCTGTTGAAAGGTCTGTGGTTAACCTGGTGGAGTTCCTGTTATAGGTGACCAGCCCTTTCTCTCAGCTGCCTTTAATATTTGTTCTTTCACATTGATCTGAAAGATCTGATGACTATATGACTTGGGAATGGTCATCTTACATAGAATCTCACAGGGATTCTCTGAATTTCCTGTATTTGAATGTTGACCTCTCTAGCAAGGATGGGGAAATTTTCATAGACAATATCCTTGAATATGTTTTCCAAGTTGCATGCTCTTTGTCCATCTCTTTCAGGGATGCCAGTGAGTAGTAGATTTGGTTTCTTTACATAATCTCATGATTTCTCAGGGGTTTTATTCACCCATTCTTTTTTCTTTATTTTTGACTGACTGAGTTGTTTAGAAGAACTGGTCTCTGAGCTCTGAGATTCTTTCCTCAACTTGGTCTATTCTGTTAATACTTCCGATTGTATTTTGAAATTCTTGTAGAGAGTTTTTCAGCTCTATCAGATAATTCTGATTCTTTCCTAAAATGATTGTTTCATTTTTCAGCTCTTATATTATTTTACTGGATTTCTTGGATTACGTTTCAACTTTCTCCCGAAGCTTAAAGATTTCTGCGGCTATTCTGATTCTGAATTCTTTGTCTGTCATTTAGCCATTTCAATCTGGTTAAGCATCATTGCTGGGGAGCCAGTGTGATTGTTTTGAGGTAAGAAGACACTAGGTTTTTGAGTTGCCAGAGTTCTTACACTGGCTCTTTCTGATCTGTGTGGGCTGATGTTCCTTTAATCTTTAAAGTTGCTGTCCCTTGGATGCTGTTATTTACTTTTACATTCTTTGATGCCATTGAAGGTTTGACTATGGCATAAGTTATGTTCGTATGACTGGCTTTGTTTTTGGATGATTTCTGGGGGCCAAGGCTCACTCAGCACTCATGGGCTGCATGCTGTAACTCTGAGGGCCTGGTACCAGATCTACAGCTTTGTTATCTGGGACCTCAAGGTTGAGCACTTGCTGTGCTTGAGGAGCTGAGATGTTCCCACACTGCTGGTAAGATCACTCTGATGTGGGGTGCTGGCAAAAGCATTTCATTGGGATGGTGACAATGGGGACTGTGTACATGCACTTACCTGCACTGGTGGCAGCAATGAGGTGGGGTGTGCATGCACCAGCAGGGACAGGGCAGCAGTGCCTATAAAGTGGCAGGGACAGAGTGTGCGTATGTTTACACCAGCAAGGGGGGGATGGCAGGGTGCACACATGCACTGTAAGAGGCAGGGTAGGGTCAGGATGGTGGTTGCAAGGTCCGCGAACAAGCACATTGGTGACAACACGGTGGTGAGGTCCGTGTGCACATGCATGCCATCAAAGTGGTATGGGAGGCTGTGAGTGAGTATGCATTAGCAGGGGCCTGTCTGCTGAAACTCTCCAATAGTTAGAGAATCCTTTCTTCAAAGCGTGAATCTTACAATTATAATACCTTTCTTCCTCTCATTTCAAAATACCATTTTAAAAACAATATTAGTTGAAGCCATCCAATACATACTGTACTGTAAACTTATGGGCTCACAAACATAAATGCAGTGTTGCAGTATAATAGGATGTCTTGGATATTACTTTTAAATCATCAAAAATAGGCAAAAATGATTTTTCTTAATTTAAATGAAATTGCAAGGAGAGAAAAGAGCAAATATTAACACATGTTTTACTATGAATAAAATCCTACCTTAGGGGAAGTAGAGAGATCTTTTCCTGCAGAAACTGTGTTTTCATTTACTCCTGTTTTTGGTGAGAGGACTGGTGGAGCCGGGGCCTTTCTTTTCACTCTCCTTTCAGTTTCCAGTTCTTGAACAGGATTTACCAAATTATTTGGAGCAAGAGTTGATTTAGGTTCATAAAAAGGATTTGATCTAAGTCAAAGAAGAATTATTGTTAGCTATCTCTCAAAAAATATTTCATTTACAAGTAAAATAATAAAACATGCACTGAAAACTGTAATTTCTTTTTTCAAATAAAACTCAAACCAGTGATAACCCAGAATTTGAAAATAATGACTATTAAATCTTTTGGTCCATTTCTATCCAAATTAAAAAAAAAAAATTTGTTTTATTAAAAATATTTAATACAAGCTCACATTTGGCTCTAATTATTACATATAGAACCTTAGAAAAATGTTAAATATTAAAAATAGTAAATCCTGTATATTTTCCATATTCAAGGAAAAGGAAATAAGATGGAAAAATGTTGATTTGATTTCTTTTTTATGCTCCAGTCCTGTTACATTTTCTTGCATTTCATCTTTTCTTCTATGTTAAATTCTCCTCTCATTATGGAACATCTTTTAGTGGTTCATTCAGCAAGGTTCTGTTTATAGTGAATTATCCCAGGCTTTGAAAATGTCTTTATTTCAGCCTTACATTTAAGTGACAGTTTAGCTGGGTAGACAATTCTAGTTGTGAGTTATTCTACCTCAAGGTTTTGAAGATATTAGTCCACTGTCAGCCTAATGCTGTTCCTTTTTAAGTCATCTTTTATCTATAGTTGTTAAGATCTTCTCTTTATTTCTGGTTTGAGCAAATTTGACACCTATGACATGTCTAGGTGTGGATTTCTTTTGAATTATTGTTTCAGATTCCTTGTATTTTCTGAGTCTGAAGAGTCAAGTGCTTTATCAGTTCTGAAAAAGTATCTGCCTTTGTCTCTTTGATAGACTCTTCGGAATTTTCTCTATTCTCTTAAAAAAATCTTATTAGATATATGTTGAACAACTACTTGTCAGGTTTCCTAACCTCTCCTTTATATTTTTATAAATCTTTATTCTTCTTGTGCTACATTCTAGATAACTCTCTCACATCTCTGATCCAGTTCATTTTTTTTCTCTATGTCTAATATTCAATTCTCCAGGAAATTTTAAAGATATATGTATTTCTTAATATATCTGTGTGTATGGTATCTCAGTTACAGAAATTTGAGATATTAATCATTTAAACATACTTATTTTATAGTTTCTATCTGACAAATCAGGTATTTGAAGTTGTTGAATGTATAATCCTACCATTTCTTTTGTCTCCTGGCTCTTTCTCTTAGTAAATTGTTTCCTTGTGTGTTTTATAATTCTATATTATGAGTTCAGGGCTTCATCTGAGGAATTCCTGTGTAGTTTAAGCGAAGAGTGCCTCTGTTCAGAGTGTTTAACACTTGTACTTGCCAAGTTCTTTAAGACTAAGAAAATCAGTATCTCCACACACTTGTAATTCACCTCTGAGACAACAGTGTGCTGGCACCACTATTGGTTAGGCACTATATAAGAATAAGGACAATAAGCCTCTACTTATAACGGTTTTGAATGGTCTTTTTCCAACTAGTTCACAGATCCCTAACTTCAATTCAATTCCCTACTTTTCAAGAATGAACAAGAAATGTTTTCAGTTAGGTGAAATGTCCAGAATAGTCAAATTCACAGAAACAGAAAGTAGATTAGTGATAGCCAGAGAATGAAAGGGAACTGGGGCTAAATGCTAATAGGTATGAGGTTTCTTTTTGTGGTGATGAAAACATTCTGGTATTAGATAATGGTGATGGTAGTGCCAGGCGTGGTGGCTCAGGCCTGTAATCCAGCACTTTGGGTGGCCAAGGTGGGTGGATCACCTGAGGTCAGGAGTTCAAGACCAGCCTGACCAACAAGGAGAAACCCCATCTCTACTGAAAATACAAAATCAGCCAGGCATGGTGACACATGCCTGTGATCGCAGCTACTCGGGAAGCTGAGGCAGAAGAATTGCTTGAACCTGGGAGATGGAGGTTGCGGGGAGCCGAGATCACGCCATTACACTCCAGCCTGGGCAACAAAAGTGAAACTCTGTCTCAAAAAAAAAAAAAAAAAAAAAAGATAGCGGTGATGGTAGCATAACATAGTAAACATACTAAAACTCATTGACATGTACATTTTAAAATGTGTAATTTTGTGTTATGTGAAGAATATATCAATTTTTTAAGTGTTACAGAGATATTGTGCAAACAACGCTTTCTCTACAATGGCAAGTTACATACTTCTGATTAACATATTTTAAATATAAATAAAGAAAAAGTATTTACAGAATTATGACTATTTTCACATTCTGTTGATCATCTATGATTTGAAAAATCTATTTCAGGACTTTATGCATCACTCTGAAAAAACAACAATTATTTTTATCTTTGTATTGTATATTTGAGTAATAAATTAGTTATATCATTAACCTATTATAAATTGAAAATTTATTGGTTATATTAAGGAAGAGAAAATAGGACAGAATAATTTTAAATGACATTATTTATTGTTTAGAAAACAATTCACTGAGAAAAATGAATTATAGAGAGAAAAACCAAAGCTGGTTAAGAATTAATTTAAACATACTGGAAAACTAATATAAAAATGAAGTTAAGGTATAGTCTCTTCCTCTCACCTTGATATCTATTTTTCTTTGGAAAAACAAATTCTAAGTTATTAAAATGGGCACATAGCTTTCCTGAATAAAATTCAGTGAAGCGTTTCCTTGGGAAACTGACACAAAACCAAACCAGAAATGACTGCATCCTGAGCCTCAAAAGTCACTTCATAAAAGTTCTGAAATAATAATATTGCTTTATTGGTTTTCATTTTTACTACATAAACTAGAATAGTTGAATTATCCCCCAAATATAAGTAACTGAGAAACCCATGCAGTTGCTAAGCGTAAAGGACACACACTAAAAGGCAAGGAAGGGCAAATACTTTTTCTTTGTGCTTATGGTTATGCTGGGGCACTAAAGGTAGTGCCACACATCAAAGGATTCAGTACTATTTATTTGTGATAGTTTAATGTCAGAGGATACAGGAAGAGTTTGGTAATGGAAGATGAGTCATACAGGCTTTTTCCTTGATGAAAGGTCATAGGTTTATTATTGAAGTAAGAACAAATTTTGCAAGATTTCTGCTACTGACATTGAACCCATAAACTTTTGTAGAGAAAAGATGATAAATAACAAGTAATTAATACAAACAGAGTTCTTCCTGGACTTGCACATTAGCTTATGTGCAATCTTTAGAACTTGTGTGTGTATTTCTACAAAATAAAGCTAGAGTATTTATAGGCTCCCTCTGGTAACCCCAGATGATTGAGCAAGTTAGAACACTCTTTATTCATGAGAAACTTGTAAAGACTGTGACTTTCATGTGTTAAAAGAATGGCCAAAAGGAAACACCCAGTGATTCTGATTTTAGTTTTTCTTAAGGCATTTAAAAAGTTTAGGCAAACATTAGATGTCTCTTTAATTTGTTAATAAGAGAGCAGGTGTGAGTGTGTTGTGTAATACTCGTGTATCTTGGAATGCCTGAATGCCTATACTTAAAGTTTGCATTTACATTCAAATATTCTAGGTGTGTGGCTATTACTCAGCACCTACACCACCCATGAGAAATTTTATTTCAATCATATGTTACCTATTTAAAAAAAAAAAATACTCACACACACACACACACACAAAATAACTTTACCAAGAGTTGGGCCAACTTTTCAATCCCCCATATAGTTATTAATTAGTATTAACATTTTAACCTGGGTTTGGGTTTGGAATTAGATGATTATTATAACGTAATTCTGAGACTTTTGCAAATTAGAAATTTTTTAGGTTTTATCAAAACCTAGCCATACCCAGGAAGTATGTAGCACACGTTATAAAATGCGGGAAAAAAAAGAATCACAATTCCAGAGCAATAGAAAACAAGTCAAGTTTCTCACTCTTTCAAATAAGTCTCAAAATAATTTTTTTTTTTTTTTTTGAGATGGAGTCTAGCTCTGTTGCCCAGGCTGGAGTGCAGTGGTGCAATCTGGGCTCACCACAACATCCATGTCCCAGATTCAAGTGATTCTCCCACGTCAGCCTCCCAAGTAACTGTGATAACAGGTGCCTGCCACTACGCCCAGATAATTTTTGTATTTTTATTAGAGATGGGGTTTCACCATGTTGGCCAGGCTGGTCTCATCCTGATCTCAGTTGATCCACCTGCCTTGGCCTCCCAAAGTGTTAGGATGACAGGTGTGAGCCACCATGCCCGACTAGTCTCAAAATATTTGAAATTAGTCATAACAGTCCCCTTAAATCATCTCTTTTTAAAATCAAACAGTTCCTGTGCTCTCAAGTTCATTTGATGTGGTTTCTAGACACTTTAACGACTCTGTTTCTTTACTTTGTTACCATTCTGAATCACCAATACCCCTTATAAAATACAACTAGTAGTTAAATAGTGCTCAAAATAGGAGCTGACCAATGCACCATAGAGAGATAACATTTATCCCTTTGCACAAAGCAATTACTCTAAACTTTCATGAATCACAGGAACCTTATTATTCCCCTTTTAACCTACATATCCAGTATTTTGAAATATTTTCCTTTCAAGCTGCATTTTTAAAGAAGTAACCATTTTTCCCAAGATCTAAATAATGTTAACACACAAAAGTTTATGTATTTCCAAACAAAGCAAAGACTCATATAGCCTCACCACAAGTGATCATATAATTATATTACTTATTATTAAATATTTTATAGATCTCTCCTGTCAAACACCAATTATTTACATCAAATAGACCTAAAGGCCCAAGAATTTCAGGCTGGAAATCACTCATGTGATACAACATTTCTGTTATTAAAGATTGCTTTTCTTTTTAAAACAGCTTTAATTAGGAATAGCTGATAAACAATAAATGGCTTATATTTAAAAGTAAAATTTAATGAGTTTTTTTAAAGCATGCATAAAAATGTGAAACCATCAGCACAAATCAAGATAACAAACACTTCCAGCCCCTCTAAAAGTTTCCTGGGTGCCCCTTCTCCCCCTTTTTTTGAGACAGTCTTGCTGGAGTGCAGTGGCGCAATCTGAGCTCACTGTAACCTCTAGTGCTTCCCAGGTTCAAGCGAATCTCCTGACTCATCCTCCAGAGTAGCTGGGATTACAGGCATGTGCCACCACATCTGGTTAATTTTTTTTTTTTTTTTTTTTTTGTATTTTTAGTAGAGATGGGGTTTCACCATTTTGGTCAGGCTGGTCTCAAACTCCTGACCTCATGATCCATCTGCCTTGGTCTCCCAAAGGGATGGGATTACAGGCGTGAGCCACCATGCCTGGCCTGGGTGCCCCATTTTAATCTCTTCCTCTCTCCAGCTCTGACTGTAGACAACTACTGATCTGCTTTTTCTCACTATAGATTGTCTACATGTTCTAGGGTTTTAAATAAATGGCATCAAGTATGTAGTATTTTCTGGTCTGTCTTCCTTCACTCAGCATAACAATCTTGCGATTTATCCACATAGTTACATATACCAATAGTTTGTTCCTCTTTATCACTCAGTAGTACTGCATTCTATGGATATTCCATAATTTGTTTATCCATTGCCTGTTGATGGACATTTGAATTGTTCCCATTTTTTTAATTATAATCAATAAAGTTGTTAAAATACTTATGTAGAAGTCTTTGTGGACATATGCTTTCATTTCTCTTGGGTGAAAATCTAGAAATGGAATAACTGAGTTGAATTATACATGTTTGTTTAAGTTTTTCAGAGACTGCTGAACTTTTTTCTAATCTAAGAGTTTTGTGGAGTTCCAGTGGCTCCACATCCTTGACAATACTTGGTATAGTCAGTCCTGTAAATTTTAGTCATTTGAGTGCATGTATAGTGATATCTTATTCTGGTATTAATTTGCATTTTCTTGATGACTAATGGAGCTGAGCACCCTTCCATATGCCATTCCTATACAATATTTTCATTTGTGAAATGTCTGTTGAAATATTTCCCCCTTTCAATAAATTTTTAAATTTATTATTATCTTGTAGAGATGAGGTCTCACAGTATTGCCCACACTGGAGTGCAGTGGAATGATCATAGTTCACTGCAGCCTTGAACTCCTGGGCTCAAGTGATCATCCCATATCAGCCTCCTGTGTAGCTGGGACCAGAGGTGTGCACCATCACACCCAGCTAATTAAAAACATATATATATTTTGACAGACTCGTTTTTTGCTGTTTAGGTTGGTCTCAAACTCCTGGGCTGAAGCAACCCTCCCATCACAGCCTCCTGAGTAGCTGAGATTACAGGCACCTGGCCTCTCCTTTCTTACCACTGAGTTAAAATAGTTCTTTCCATATTCTGGATAGAAGTCTTTTGCCAGATGCGTGTACTGCAAATAATTTCTGCCAAACTGTGGCTTGCCTTTTTACTTTTGCAAGGGTTTTTTTTTTTTTTCCCATTTATTTATTTTATTGCATTTTAGGTTTGGGGGTACACGTGAAGAACATGCAAAATTGTTGCATAGGTACACATGTGGCAGTGTGATTTGCTGCCTTCCTCCCCATCAACTACATCTGGCATTTCTCCCCTTTTTGCAAGGGTTTTATAAAGAGAAAAAGGTTTTAATTTTGATGAAGTACAAATTAATCATTTTTTGTTTTATCCTTTGTGCTTTTCTGCATTCTACTTAAGAAATCTGTAAGAAGTCGCTACGATATTCTCCTATGCCTTCTTCTAGAATCTTCAGATTTCATTCTTACTTTTAGTTGTATGATCTATTTTTAGATACATTTTGTATACAGTGGGAGGTAAAAATTGTAGCTCTTTTTTGTTGAGGAGAGGCATATGGACAATTAATTGTTCTAATATCATTTGTTGAATAGATTATCATTTCCTAACTGACTTTCTTTGCTAGCTTTGTCAAAAATAAATTGGCAATATATGTATGAATTTATTTTCAGACTCCTTTCCATTCACTTATAGCCTATTGGTAAACTAATAGCACATTGTTTTGGCTAATGAGTTTAAAATCAGATATTATAATTTTGCTTTTTTTAAAAATTGTTTTGAAAAATTGTCCCTTCCATTTCTACATATATTTTATAAACAGCTTATAAATTATTTTTTTAAAGCATGCTAAAATTTTGAATAGGATAGCAATGAATTTATAAATTGACTTTGAAGAGAACTTATATCTTTGAATCCATGATCACAGTATTTTTTCCCATTGATTTCACTGTTTAATTTCTCTCAGCAACATTGTGTTGTTTTCAGTGTATAGATATGGCACCTCTTTGTTCAAATTTATCCCTGAGTTTTTTCTTTTGGATGCTTTTATTGATGGTATTATTTCAATATTCATTTTTGACTGTCCATTGTTATTACAGAGGAAAACAATTTATATATTAATATTGTAGCCTGTAACCTCGCTAAATTTACTTTTTAGTTTTAGTACCCATTTTAAAGATTCCTTATGATTTTCTATATAAACAATTGTCATCTCTGAAAAAAGTGTCTTCAAATAACATTATGTATAAGAAGCTTAAAACAGTATCCTTTCATTTTGCTACTCTTCGCCTTTACACTACTGTCATACGTTTTGCTTCTATATGTTATAAAACCCAGAATACATTATATTGAAACCTTAAACAATTATCTATTATATAGATTTTTAAAAAATAAGACAAGTGTTTTATATATACTAATATATTTGTCATTTCATGTGATTTTTTCCTTTGTATAGATCCAAATTTTCAAGTAGTATCATTTTGCTTTTTTGGAGGGCTGGGAATAGAAAATTATGTTGACAGGTTTTTGTTGTTATACTTTTCTTTCAGTCCTTTAAGAATATCACCCCATTATCTTCTGTCTTGAGTTGTTTTTGTTGACAAGCCTTGTTATGATTTTCTTCATGTTTCTTGTGCTTGAGTTTCATTCAGTTTCTTTGTCCTGTAGGTGTACATTTTTAAGTTTTTCGTTTAACTTCTAAAACTTCTGGTCATTATTTCTTCAAATACTTTTTCTGTCCCCTGACCCTCTCTTCTCTTCTTCTGGAACTCCAATTACACATGTTAGGCCACTGAAGTTGTTCCACAGCTCATTGATTCTCTGTTATTTTCTTCCTTCTCTGTTTCAATCTGGATGGATTCTATCACTACGTCTTTAGGGTCACTAGTAGTATTTTGTTCCTTTTGCAGTATTTAACATGGGGTTAACCTCATCCAGTCTATTTTTCATCTGACTTCGTATGAGATGAAAAATCTCATCTCTATAAATTCAATTTGGATTTTTTAATATCTATGCTCATGTTTTCTTCTACCTTCTTGAATATCTGGAGTATATTTATAAAAGTTATTTTACCATGTTATCTTTTAATTCCATCATCTGTCCCATCTCTGCATCTATACTAATGATTATGGTTTCTCCTCATTATGGATCAGGTCAGATTTTCTTGTTTCTTTACATGCCTGATAAATGTTTGATGGGCTGTCATACAGTATGAATTTTATGTTTTGTGTGCTGGATTTTTTGGTGTTGCATGAAATTGTTTTGAGCTTCATGTGTGATGTAGCTAAGTTACTTAAGTTTGATTCTTTTGAGCCTTGCCTTTAAGCTTTGTTAGGTAGGCCCAAAGCTTTTAGTCTACGGCTAATTTGGCCCCACAACTGATGGATTAACTCCTTGAGGGCTTTACTCAATGTGTTAGGAAGTCTTTCCTCTCTGGCTGATGGGAATACAAATTATTCTTGGTCCAGAGCAAACTCCAGGGATCGTTCTGTTTGTTTCTTTGTCCTTGGTGACTTCTTCGCATGCATGCTGATCCATACTCAGCTAAAGACTCTGGAGGGGCTTTTTACAGATCTCTGAAGTTCTATGAGTAGTGTCCATCATTCAGGTATAAATTCCTTACTTCTTCTCTCCTACAAATTCTAGTCACCTCAGTACTCCCAAGTCCAAACTCTGTCTCCTTAATTCAGGGTGATTACTGGCATCTGTCTGAGGTTTTTTTCTCTCTGAACTGCAGTTAGAAACTCTCTCCCACAAATAAAGTTACATGATTTTAGGGCTCATCTTTGTTTCTGTTCTCTCAGGTATCATTACCCTGTGTTATTGGCGTCCAATGTCTGAATCCTATTGTTTCATATAATTTTATTCCATTTTTACTTGTTTAAGAGGCTAAATCCACTCTGTGTTATCCCAACACAGCTAGAAGTGGAGGTTTTGCTGCTGCTTTTTTTTTTTTTTTTTTGAGACAGAGTCTCACTCTGTTTCCCAGGCTGGAGTATAGTGGCATAATCCTGGCTCACTGCAACCTCTGCCTCCTGGGTTCAAGCAATTCTCCTGTCTCAGCCTCCTGAGTAGCTAGGATTACCGGTGCATGCCAATGTCAGGCTAATTTTTGTATTTTTAGTAGAGACGGGGTTTCACCATATTGATCAGGCTGGTCTCAAACTCCTGACCTCGTGATCCACCCACCTTGCCCTCCCAAAGTGCTAGGATTACAGGCATGAATCATAGTGCCCAGCCTGCTGATTTTAAAGCACACTTAGGGCAATGGTCTGTAGCCCTATTGGCTGTGTACTGTATAACTCCAGATTACAATGTGAACACATCCTCTTTTTACCGCTACTCTAGATTTGGGCAAATGGCAGCCCTAATTACAGTCTATTCATATTAAGCTTGGGATAATCCCTAATTTATAAATGTTATGATTTCATTGGTACCTAAACAAGTCTTATCAAATCAATATCACAAATGATTATTTTGTTCAACTCCACAACAGACTTATAACATAACTGAAGTTTAATGTCCATAGAGTTTGAGGGAAAAAAAAACCACCTAAATACCATGTATAATACAGTTTCTGTGAGAAGAAACTATTGGAATCCCAACCACAGAGTCTAGGAACATATTTTCCTCACCTATTAGTTTAGGGTCTACATACATCTACCTGGAAGGGGTTGGGAGAATAAGAATTAAGACTATATACATTCAGATAGTGGATGAGTTAGATACTGACTTATAATGTGTACATTAATAATTTTTACCCCTCTAAAGGTATGTTACAAAAGGATCTCTTTAGTTAACATAGAGACTAACTTGCAATGACAGCAAAATGAAATGTACTTACTCATCCAACTCTTCTTCTTCAGTTTTAGAACTATCAGCATAGAGGTACTTGCTCATGTCCACAGGTCTTATATTTTTTCTTTTAGTAGACTGGGGAGGAGAATCCTTTATGGTCACAAATGCTTCTGGCTCATCAAACGGGTTTAAATACTGTGGAGTCTGTACCTCTTTAAAGGGATTATAGCTGTTATTATAAAAAGAGTCTTCTGTTTTTCTAGGTGAAGCTGTTTCAGTGATTGGCTCTATAAAATAATAACAGATTAATTAAATCACAATAATACCATATGATATTTTTAAATATTGTTTAGTGTTTTCAAAAATATGCACTAATGAATTAATAAACTACGGGACTGAGAAAGCGCAAAGCAATAATAAAACAATAATATATTTTAGAGGGGCTAAGTATTCTTAATGTTCAGAAGATATGATATCTAAAATCACTGTCTCTTTCTCTGGGAATAGTACTTCCAAAACTGGCATTTTGGGATCATTAATGTTTCTTGAAAGCCTTTGCAGTATCTAATAGTATTAACATTATGGTATGCCAATTTTGAAAAAGTTTTCTTAGATGTGCAAAATTATATTCTTTTATTGTAGTCTACTAGCTTGCCGTTAAAACCAATACATGATAATACATTTCTGTTTTTAAAAGAACATGAAATGGGCCAGTTGTGTTGGTGTGCACCTGCAGCCCCAGTTCCTAGGGAGGCTGTGGTGAAAGAATAGCTGGAACCCAGGAGTTCAAGGCTGCAGTGAGCCATGACTGTACCACTGCACTCCAGCCTATGTGACAGAGTATGACCACAACTCAAAAATAAAATTTAAGGCCAGGCATGGTCGCTCACACCTGTAATCCCAACACTTTGGGAGGTCAAGGCAAGTCATCACTTGAGGTCAAGGAGTTCGAGACCAGCCTGGCCAATATAGTGAAACCCCATCTCTACTAAAAATACAAAAATTAACTGGCATGGTGGCAGATGCCTGTAATCCTAGCTACTTAGGAGGCTGAGGCAGGAGAATCACTTCAACCCAGGAGGCAGGGGTTGCAGTGAACTGAGACTGCACCACTGAGCTCCAGTCTGGGCAACAGATTGAGACTGTGTCTAAGATAAAATAAAATACAATTCTAAAAAATAAAATAAAAAGATCAGGAAATTGATTCATTTTTGAAACTTTTTTGGTATTTACGTAAGCACAGACAACTCAGGAATCTGATAATTCATTCTGTCTGTGTTGTCAATATACTCACACATCACTGAACTTGTTTTCTCAAAGTTTTCAAAGAGCAGGTTTCTGTATGGTACGAGACCTTAAATCTTTAGAGCTTTTAATGAGATTATTTTTCAATGTAACTTAGATTCAATCAATAAGAAGAATAACACAAGTATCTTCAACTTGAAAGCAGTATACTAAAATAACACTGGTAAGCTGATAGATGTATTATATTAAGTTTTTCTAACTTTTATTATTTCAAATTTTAATTTGAAAACAATAGTACTTTTACTTTTATTTATTTATTTTTTTGAGACATAGTTTCACTCTGTTGCACAGGCTGTAGTGCAGTGGCATAGTCTTGAATGACCTCAAATGATCTACCTGCCTCGGCCTCCTGAAGTGCTAAGATTACAGGCATGAGTCACCTTGCAACAACCGTACATTTTTTTTTTTTTTTTTTTTGAGATGGAGTCTCACTCTATTGCCCAGGCTAGAGTGCAGTGGTGTGATTTTGGCTCACTGCAACCTCCGCTTCCCAGGTTCAAGCAATTCTGAGTAGCTGGGATTACAGGTGCACGTTGCCATGGCTGGCTAATATTTGTATATTTAGTAGAGACAGTATTTCACCATTTTGATCAGGCTGGTCTCAAGCTCCTGATCTTGGCCTCCCAAAGAGCTGGGATTACAGGCATGAGCCACTGTGCCCGGCCTCAATGGTATTTTTAAAATAAAACTCTGACTCAAAATACAAAACCACTATAATAGTAGTAGTACTTAGCATGAGGCTTTTTCTTCTTTTATGTTTATTAGTATTTTAAAACCAAAAAAGAATTTGTAATAAAACTGTCCAAGATTTGCTGATGAAAATATTTTCTCAAATTGTAGAAAAATTTCAGCAAGCCAAAAATCACAGTGTGTTAAAAGTAATTCTAATTATGCCATGCAGTACTAACAAAATATTCTACGAGAGGAAGGTAGAAAATTGGTTATTGAAATTCTCAAGAAAAATTGTTTCATAAGTGACATTTTAAACAACTTAATCTGATTATAAAAATTTTATGACTGACACTTATTAATGACTTTTATATTTTAAAGTCAAACTACATATGCTCTAGATGTTAGCCCAGAAAATTTATTTTGTCTTTATGTTGAAAAGAACATAAAATGAAAAACTTCTGAGCTGAAACTCTGTACACCATGGGGAAGCAATTAAAAAGTCTGAAAAAGATGTCATAAAATCATAATAAGTCAATCCTGAAATGAATTTAAACATAGCCTATATTAAAGAAGAGACTCAGTAACACTATCTTTTGTAATACCATGATAATATTCAAACTTAACACCAGTAGAATCTTTATAATTATGTAAATTAAGCATTTTCTTTGCTCCTTAAGGGAAGAGGGGTTGTAAAGTTTTTCCTATCCAATTGTGTGCTAACAAACGTCAGGGCTCAAATGCTTAAGAAACTGACAAAATGGGTCAATAAAAATAAGATTTTTATTTTTTCTTTCAGGAAGGGGACTGTAAAAATTAACCCAAGCAAAGTCATCAGTTACAAAACCAAAAGCAAGAAAGTATACAAATTATAGAGAAATATTTGAAGATGCTAGAATAGGCAACAAAGGCAGATTTCGGAGAAAAGTATTTCTTTTTTTTCCCTGAGCTGAAGTTTCAAACACTGTTGCCCAGGCTGGAGTGCAGTGGCATGATCTTGGCTCACTGCAACCTGTGTCTCCTGGGTTCAAGGGATTCTCCTGCCTGAGCCTCCCGAATAGCTGGGATTATAGGTGCGCACCCCACACCAGGCTCACTCTTGTATTTTTAGTAGAGACAGGGTTTCATCGTGTTGGCCAGGCTGATCTTGAACTTCTGGTCTCAAGTGATCCACCCACCTCAGCCTCTCACAGTTCTAGGATTACAGTGTAAACCACTGTGCTCAGCCTATATTTAATACCTTTCTAAAAAAGCCACTCAAGCACATAAATACAAGAGAACTAAAGCTGTAAAAGCAAAAAAAGAACCATCTGAACAATTGCAACACATTTTTCTTCCCCAAATACTTCTGTTTTGAGGCTGCAAGCTTTTAATCAATAAAGATAAATTATTTCTATAAAAATATTTTTATAATAAAATATACTTACCCCAAAGACTCTAATAGGGATATATTTAAAAAGAACACTGGTTGACACGTATTTGTTTAGATTTACAGGTATAATTAAAGATTCTGAATCAGGCTGGCTTACCTCTTCTACATAGAAATATGATCTTATGTGTTGTCTGCTACTCTCTTTTATACCTCCAATAACAGACTTAAATTTAGAAAACTTGATTTTAAAATAGGAAGTTCAAATATTAAATGTCTCAAAACATTTTGTAAGTATTTTTGAACTCAATATACTTAATTGGATGTAGTATAAAATCAAGAAGTTGTGTGGTCAATAGAAGATAACTGATTAAGAATCTTAGCTCCAAATCCACCTCCATTTACCTAAAGTAAAATCATTTAACTTCTTTGGGTTTCAGCTTCCTAATCTATGAAAAGAGGTAGTTACTGCCTCTAAGATTTATTGTAACCTTTTTAAGATTTAAAATACAAGCCGGGCGCAGTGGCTCAAGCCTGTAATCCCAGCACTTTGGGAGGCTGAGGCGGGTGGATCACAAGGTCAAGAGATCGAGACCATCCTGGTCAACATAGTGAAACCCCGTCTCTACTAAAACTACAAAAAATTAGCTGGGCATGGTGGCGCGTATCTGTAGTCCCAGGTACTCAGGAGGCTGAGGCAGGAGAATTGCCTGAACCCAGGAGGCGGAGGTTGCGGTGAGCCGAGATCGCGCCATTGCACTCCAGCCTGGGTAACAAGAGCAAAAAACCGTCTCAAAAAAAAAAAAAAAAAAAAAAAAAAAAAAAAAGATTTAAAATACGTTCATAGTATACAGCCCTCAAACAAAATAAAAATGCATGAATACAAACGTACTATTAACAATTTGCAGTCTGGTAAGAAGGGAGAAAGTAAAGGAAGAGGAGAAGGAGAAAGAATTATAAAATGATATTGCTATCACACAGTGAATCTTAAAGCTAAAAACCTCACTTTCACCATGACAGGCAGTAGCAAAATTATTTAAAACTCATGACGATTTCATAGACGCAGTCAAAAAAGATATAAACAGTGGTTAATCATTCTTTCATTTATGTTAAGCAAACAGAGTTTAATTAAACATAAGTCTCACTTCTGCAACAGCCCTTAGCAAGACTTTATGAGTTCAAAACTACTCGATAAGAAAAATGACTGAAGAAAAAAAAAATTGCTGGTTGTATACCTCACAAGTAAGCCATACATATAATAGCAGTGATCCTTAACCTTCTCTCAGCTCCATGTTTTCACATGCATAACTCATTCTTACTACTAATTCTCAGCTAGAGAATCTCAGCCAGAGAGACATAGAGTTAGGGGCAGAAGGGCTCATCAGACTAAGCATCAGGGAAAATGAACCATAGAGAGAAGCTGCCTCTACCACCCCAAAATCAGTACATCCCATATTCTGATCTTACTTGGTAGGCCAAATGAGAGAGACTTGTAAAGCCCCATGTAAATGTTTATGTAAGGCATTCTTATTTCTTTAAAAGTTAATTCCATAGAAGTAACTCAGAATTGCTGATCAACTCCAAGTGGTATTGAAAATAATAGTATCATTATAAACAATAAATTTTTTTGTTAGTCTCTTAAGAAAATATTTTCCTGCCCTTATAATTCAACTTGACTATACAAAGACTTTAAAAGTACAGAAAAACTTGCTACCTTCTGAGTCAGGATCTCCAAATGGATTTAATTCTGCAACATCAGGGTCATCAAATGGATTTGAATTCACAGTAGCCACATCCTTTTCTGCTTCATCCAAGAAGTTAAGTTTGTTGATAAGCTCTGAAAATAAACATATGGGTTAGTTCCATGTTACAGTTAAGCATAAGTATTGATCATTAATGAAACATTTCATATGGTAAAAATTCACACGAATAATACCTGCAAATAATAGTATATAGCATTTTACCAATGGCAGAATGCCATTCAAGTATTTTGTAGCATACCAACATTTTCAAATAAAACAAAACAAACATTTGTATATTAATTGAAAATTACATCAGATAATGAACTATACTAAAGAAACTTTCATCTCAATTTAATTTGATCCAATAAAAAAAGTGTTGACATAGATTTTTAGAAAAAACATTCTTCACTCCCAAACATGAATAACTGAAATGGGCTTATGATAAGCAAATATTCTAAAAACAATATCTTTATAATATATAAACACACTGAAGAAATAGCATGTTATATGACCAAGTATTATCCTAGAAAAGGTTTTAAAATCACTATCAAGCATCCTGACACAAGACTTTGCTAAAGATAAGTTCTGTTATCTTGTTGCCTGTTGGTGCACTACAAATTACCAAAGAAAACATTCAAGGAAAGCACAAAGACAAAACTGACAGCTAAATACAGACAAAAGTCAAGAGGGAGCAGGTCACAGTAAATACAGGCAATCAGAAGCAGAAAGAAAGGAGGAAAGCTCTTAGACCTTCAGAGGAACTGGCTGATTTAGCTGAAGGCATATTTGCTTGCTTTATGCAGTCATCTTGATCTTCATCTAAGCTGCTCAGAGCATTCAACTGGTTTACAATTTCTGTAAACAGAAGCCAGTCAAGACAAATATAAGGTAAGGTCATTTAATTAAAGAGAAGTAGGAGCATGCTGTTACTCAAAAAGACAAAGAGGAGATGTCTGGTTAATCAACAGAATACATTCAGTGGATGTTATTTTGATGAACTATAACAGACATGTTTAACAGAATGTTATGCTGTACTCATAAAATAGAAAGTGTTTTATTGTTAAATGTATACTAGTAACATAACTATGTTAATAAACACAAAACAGAGATAATAACCCAAGAAGTTGACACTGGCTTTCACATTTTTCATTTGTAAAATAGAATTTTACTTTAAACATATACATTAAAAAAAGAAAAAAAATACTCTTGATACTGTAGAAAACATTTGTCATTTGTTTTATGATATTCTACACTAAAAGTTTTAAGAATATAAATGCACGAATCATGTATATAGTAAGTATGTATTCACATTCCATTTAAAAAATCAGCACTAAAACAAGAAAAGCAAACAATGGCTACTATTTTCTACTCCCGTTTTTTAACAGGATCTGTTCTTTTAAGGTAACTCTAGAGTTTATGTTTTAGAAAAATCTTATAATAAAGACAATAAAAGACAAAAAAAAGGACAGAAAAAAAATTAAGATACAATTTTTTACATGAGTCATCTATATTTTAAACAACCCTGAATATGTAAAATTATCACTCACTGGGTGAAAATAAGACAACTCAAATAACCTTTTAGGGTACTACAGGTAGTCCCTGATGTTTCCAAAGTTACAACCTAGGAATAACTTAGATATAATGATACAGTAAATAGATTCAGATTATCCAGTAGGAAAGAAAGAAAATTATTAGAAGTAGAACACAGTTGTAAATCTGACATTAGAAGTATGTTCTTTAACATTGTAAATCTAAGGACACAGGCTAAATTTTATTTGAACTAAATCATCTAATATGCATTTATAATACAGCTGCCTGCAAGTATTCATCTATTGAACAAATATTTATTTATCAGTCTATGTCAAGACCTATTCTTGGGACACTAAAACAGACATGGTATTGTCCACATGGAATTTACATTCTATAGAGACACAAATTAACATGGAAACAGACTTAACAAATACCTACAGGCATACCACATTTTATTGCACTTCCCAGATGTTCCATTTTTTTTAATTAAGTAAAGCGCTTTTTTTTTTTTTTTTTTTTTTTTTTTTTTTGCTTAAAGCATCAAAAAATTTATTATCCAACTGTTGTGGGGATCAGATTTGCTGGGCTAAAATTAGGATGTTTGCTAGGCTGCATTCTTTTTTGGCGCCTATAGGGCAGAAATTGCTTCCATCCCTTTTCCAGCTTCTAGAAGTCACCCTTGTCTAGAAGCCACTCCTTAACTTATGACCCCCTTCCTCCATCTTCAAAGCCAGCAACAGTGGGCCAAGTTGTTCTCACATCACATGTGTTGACTTTCTCTTCTGCCTCTCACTACCATTTTATGCACCCTGGCAATTATACTGAGCCACATGGATAACCTAGCAGACTCTCCACTAAGACACGGTCAGCTTATTAACAACCTCAATTCCATCTGCACCTTACGAATTGAAGGTTTGTGGCAACTCTAAGATTACCAAGTCTATCAGCACCATTCTCCCAACAGCTCATTTTATGTCTGTGTCACATTTTAGTAATTCTCACTGTTACAGGATCCTTGGGATGTAGCTTCTCTGGCTGGAAACGTCTGTAGCTGGTAGTGCCTTTAACCAAATTTTTTGCTCAGGCCTGCTGGACTCATTCCACTCACTTGGCCTGACATGCTGTGTTCGGCTCATGCTACCGACCTAGGTCCCATACCTACCAAAGACAAGCAAATCAGGCATGGAGTGCTGAGGGGAGTGTGAGTGGGTGTGGGGTCCAGCCACTTGCAGTCAGACACACCAGCTGCTGCAGGAGCATAGGAAGCTCCATGTAGTAGCATCGACACCCGCTTTCGGCAAGGCTGCAGGTAGAAGAGGTGCACTGCAAGCAGTTTTCACGTCTGGCACAGGGGAATGTGGTGGCGCCTGGAAGCTTGGATATGCCAGGAACCAAAGGGCCCCAAAGAGGGAGTCATAGCCCTGGCATGGAGAGCTCCCAGATATGGGCTACCCCTGATGGGTAGCAGCTCTTCTCTCTCTTCGCCTGCAATATGTCGAAGAGAAAGAGGAATATGTGAGCAAGGGGCATGTTTCAGCCCTGTTTGTGTTATAGCTCTTTTAGCTTTGCCATTCAATGGCGCTAAAAGAGCTGAGTTCTTGTCCTGCAACCAGGAAGAATGAGGTACACAGACAAGTGGAGGGTGAGCAACATAAAGAGGAGCTTTGTTCTTTGCACCACAAGCAGGGTGTCCTGATGATGTTCAGCTCCTAGCAGAGAGGAGAACCTGAAACGGGAAGCTCCTCTCTTCAGGCAGGTCATCCTGTCGATTCTGCAGCTCTCAGCAGAGTGGAGGTCCTGTAGTGGGTTGCTCCTCTCTGCAGGCAAGTCATCCCATCAACTTCCCAGCTCTCAGAAGAGAAGAGGCCCTGGAATGGGTTGCTACTCTCTGCAGCTGATTGTCCTGATATCTGCTCAGCTCTGATAGAGCCCGGGGCTTTCATGGGCCTCAGAGAAGGGAAATTGCATGCTGACTGGGCAGCCCAGAAAAGGCACCACAATCTCCCACTCTGGTCTGTGGGACTGGCAGCCTGGCCCGCAGCCTGGCCCCTAGCCTTCAGGCCCTCCCTAACCTGAAGATGGGGCCTCACTGTGGACTCCCCTCCTTCCGCCTAGGAACCTACCTCCTGCTGCCATTCATGGTGCCCAGGCGGTAGGTGCCAATAGGTGCCTGCAGGCCCACATAGAGCTGCCCTTAGCCCTTCATCAACTTCCCTACTATGTTTGTTGGTCCCCAAAATCCAGAAGGGGTCTGGGGCTGAGGTGGCAGGGGGCTGGCATGTCAGTACTGGCCTGAGCAGATGCACACCTGGCCGGTCTGTGACAGCACCCGAGCTCAGCTCCAACTTTGTTCCAAGATTGGAGCAGGTGCCAACAGCAGGGAGAAGCCAGGCAGCAGGGGCAGGCACTTCCGAGCCTGAGAGGGCAGGGGAAGTCTCCCCAGGCCCCCAAGATTGCAGGGATGTCTGGGTCTGCAGCTGAGATTTGGGTGGCTGCAGCTATGCTCAGGGTTGAGATTCCTACCTGCTCTCTGCAGCAGGAGACCCAGATCCACAGCCACAACTTGGGCAGCTAGAGCTGCACCCAGGAGGGCAGGGCTCCTGCCTGCTCCAGGGCCCAAGAACACAGGAGTACCTGGGTCCACATCTATGGCTTAGACAGATGTAGTAGCACCCAGAAAGCCCCTTCCCCAACTCAGAAAGGACGGAGCTCCTGCTTGGAGTGTGTGGCCTCAGCCATGCCTCCCTGCTGCAGCAGGCATGACGGAAGCCACCACTCCAGGTAACCCGCTGCTACCATCATCACCATACTGTAAAGCATTTCATTATATCTGTTATCATGATTTGTGACAAGTGATCTTTGCTGTTACTACTAAAATTGCTTGGGGCTGCAATGAACTATATGCATGTAAGATGGCAAACTTCATCAATAAATGTGTGCATTCTGACTGCTCCACCTAGTTGCTCCCGCATCTACTACTCCCCAGCCCTCCTTATTTTCTCTGACACAATACACAATAATATTGAAACTAGGCAAGTTAAACCCTGTAATGGCCACTAGGTGTTCAAGTGAAAGGAAGAGTTCCACGTCTCTCCCTTTAAATGAAAAGCTAGAAATGATTAAGCTTTGTGAGGAAGGCATGTCTAAACCAAAGATAGGCTGAATGCTAGGAATCTCGTGCTAAAGAGTGAGCCAAGTTGTGAATGTACAGGAAAAATATTCTTGAAGGAAATTAAAAGTTCTATTCCAGTAAATACATGAAATACAATAAGGCATAACAGCCTTATTGCTGATGTGGAGAAAGCTTTATGGTCTGGATAGAACATCAAACCAGCCATAGCATTCCCTTAAGCCAAAGCCTAATCCAGAGCAAGGCCCTAACTCTAGTCAATTCTGTGAAGGATGAGAGACGTGAGGAAGCTGCAGAAGAAAAGTCTGAAGCTAGCAGAGGTTGGTTCATGAGGTTTAAGGAAAGAACCCATTTCTGTAACATGAAAGTACAAAGTAAAGCAGTAAATGCTGATATAGAAGTTGCAGCAAGTTGTCCAGAAGATCTAACCAAGATCATTGAAGGAGCTGGCTACACTGAACACAGATTTTCCATGTAGACAATACAGCCTTCTATTGGAAGAAGATGCCATCTAGCAATTTCCTAGCTAGAGGAGCCAAGTCAACACCTGCCTTCGAAGCCTCAAAGCTTCAAAGAACAAGCTGACTGTCTTGTTAGGGGCTAATGTAGTTTCAAGTTGTGTTGATACTACCTTAAGTTGAAGTCAATGTTCATTTACCATTCCTGAAATCCTAGGGCTTTTAAGAATGATGCTAAATCTACTCTGTCTGTGCTGTATAAATGCAACAACAAAGCCTGGATGGCAGCACATCTTTTTACAGTGTGGTTTACTGAATATTTTAAGCCCATTGTTGAGACTTACTGTGCAGAAAAAAAGATGACTTCCAAAGTATTTCTACTAATTCCTTTTTTGGGTGCTCCCTAAAAAAAAGTAACACCACTGCTCACTGACAATGCACCTGGTCACCCAACAGCTGTGATGGAGATGTACAAGGAGATTAGTGTTGTTTCTGCAGCACATAGTTCAAGGAGTAATTTTGATTTTCAAGTCTTATTATTTAAAAATACATTTTGTAAGATATAGATGTCATAGGTAGTGATTCCTCTGATGATCTGAGCAAAGTCAACTGAAAACCTCTTGAAAACGATTCTCTGTTCTGTGATGCCATTAAGAATTTTGTGATTCATGGGAGGAGGTCAAAATATCAACATCAAAAGGAGTCTGGAAGAGGGAAGAAGCTGATTCTGAACCTTGTGGCTTACTTTGAGGGGTTCAAGACTTCAGTGGAGGAAGTCACCACAATTGTGGTACAAATAGCAAGAGAACCAGCAATAGAAGTGGAGCCTAAAGACATGACTGAATTGCTGCAATCTCATGATAAAACTTGAAAGAATGAGGGGTTGCTTTTCTGGATGAACAAAGAAAGCAGCTTCTTGACTTGGAACCTACTCCTAGTGAAGAAGACATGACATAACAGTATTGCATACTTAACAGACTACAGTATAGTGTAAACATAACTTTTATATACACTGGGAAACCAAAATATTTGTGTGACTTGCTTTATGGCAATATTTGTTTTATTGTGGTGGTTTGGAACCAAACTCACAATATCTCCAAGGTATCCAGATATGAAAATACTAGGCTGTCAGAGATATGTTATAGACCTTTCAGTAAAATACCTATGAAAAGTTGATAAGCTTATCAACTTCCTTTTTCTGAATGAGAAAATATATTTTGCATAAACAAAATTGCTTGAGATAGTCAGGGTAAATCACAGAAAATAGGAAGTAAACACAATTAATGCCAATTGAACTTTTTATCCCAATTTGAACAGTAGGAGCTGAATAATCAGACTTTATAAAGTTTCTTCTTCCATCTTGTTCTGTCAATAGTTTTAAATCCTACTCTGACTCAAGGTGACCTAGTAAATTTCTCAGTAGGTAGAATTCATTTATAAATTAGATCATTTACCTTCCACTTGCAGTTATTGTAATTTTGTAATTTTTAAGAAAAATATAATGGAGTGAGAGATCAATGTTAAGTGATTACCAGTCTCATGACTAATTTTTTTTTTCATTCTTTACTAGTTGGGCTTTTAAAAAAATTTAAAAGTGATATTTAACTTTAAAAATATGAATAACTTTGAACATATAAAAAGAAATATTAATAACAGCAGCTAACAATTATTCATCAGTGGGAAAGGCTTTGCATCCATTATCAGTTAATTCTCATAAATAATCAAAAAATAATTATTATTCACATCTTATCGTGTATATTAGTATTATTTATTTGTCCTACAGGAATAACTTTGAAAATATAAAATATGAATAACTTTGAAACTATAAAATATAAAAATAAATATTAATAATAGCAGTTAATTATTAAGCAGTGGGAGAGGTTTTGCATCCACAATCAGTTAATTCTCATAAATAACCAAAGAAGTATTATTATTATCCATATTTTATCATGTATCTTAGTATTATTTGTTTGTCCTATATTCCTATATATGTAATAGGTCAAAAAATGTTTATATAATGCTCAAATATTTGTAGTTTTCTTTATATAGCTAAGATATTTTAATTGCCTTATGCTCCTAAAAGTAATCTCGATGAGAGAAGAAATCAATCATTTATTAAAATCTTATATAATGAGCACTGCAGGGAATATAGAAGAAGTATTAGACTTAGTTCCTACCTTCAAACCATTAATATTGTTCTATAGAGTTTTAGGTATAATGTAGGCACTTAAAAAAATACTATCAAGATGATTCTATTATATAACTAAATTATTTTTCTGAATGCTTAAAGTATTTCTTCCTCATCATCATGCTTTTGGTGACATCTAAAATCACTTATGGCCATTTCCTCATTAACTAATTCAAAGTAATTTCTTCTTTACACTGTCTTCACCAATAACAAACTGTCCTAGTAGTTTCCCCCATTTATACTTAGCTTAAGTAAATCCCTACTTCACTCCTAGAACTTCTGCTTCTAGAACTTTTATTTACATTAACAGAGTGAAAAGGTAATTTTGATTCGCTATACCAATATTTGGTTTGCAAATAAATTTGATTCTCAATACCTTTATTTGGTTTGCAAATAAATGTTAATCCAAATCATAAAAAGGCAATCTCCAAAAAACTACCACTTATCTCTTTAATAAGCATTTATCAAATACCTATTACATGCCTGTGCTCGTACCTGCTCTCATGGCTTTATATTTTAGTGGGGTAGATAGGCAAGTAAAGTAATATGCAGTGTATGATAAATATTATGATTGAGATAGCACTGTAGACTATGGGAAACTAACTGAAAGAGAGACATATAACTCAGAGGTTAGGAGGGATTCCTGGATTTTTAACTACATTTGAGCTAACACAAGACAAATAGACATATAATTATTAAAATAAAAGAGGAAATGGATGGGGACAAAGGAAGGTAAAGAGAACATGACATACTAGAGGAACTGCAAGTTGGAGTTTAAGATGCCAGTGATAGGAAATGGAATGAGATGGGGCTGGCAAACGTCCTATTATGAAAGTTGTTATGATCAAACTAAAAAATGTGAACTTTATTCTGAGAGTTATGGGAATCTAGCAGATTTCAGAAACAACATTAAAGCAGCAAAATGGTGGAAGCATTTGAAAAAAAAGGATAGGAAGCAAGACAAAGCATTGCCACTCCATGAAGGAAGGCACTCAATAAATACTTGTTAACTGAATAAAAGATTAAGAAGTTTTGATGATTAATTTGGCATAGATGATAGGCAAAGAAGTCTAGGATAAGTGCTGTGTTTGTGTGTTGGGTGACTGTGTGGATAGCAACTGAGACTGGGGCTATTCAGTTTTGGACAGCTGGTGAAACTTCCCATGCAAATACTTCAATTGGCAGTTGCTATGTGGGTCAACAGCCTAAAATGCGTAATTTTGTTATGTATCTATCTTTCTAAAAAACTACTTTTCTGTTTATTCCAATTTTCTACAATGTTTTACTTTTATAATCAGAAAAACGTAACTTAAAAGAAACTTCATAACAAAAATTTGTTCCTGGAATTTTTCTTAATGGGAAGGTTTTGCAATTACATGCTACCCTGACCAAATATATTACCCAACCCAATATATTTATGTAATACTTTATTGATTTACAAAGTCTTATTTCACAGAAAATTGAAACTGTTTGGAAAATGCTAATAATCTTATGTAACAGTGTAAATTTCTCCCCTACTACTACTCAAATTGAGCAATAAACCCATATATTTCCTATAACTGTATGTCGGTATGAACCTGCTTCACATTGGTGAGAATAAGAGAAACTAAATTAGGGGCAGGCAATCGAAGCAAAGGGTCAAGTAATTTGAGATTCTTCTTTACTGTAAGGAAGGCAAAAGAAGATAGAAATTGACCACCAGAGGTTATCATATTGAACAAAAAAAGGTGAGGATGGGGATGGCAGCATGAAGAGTAGGTGGCTTTTTCCTTTTAAGAAAGTCTGTAGTTGAGTTAAAAGAAAAAAAAAAACAACTTCCTAGAGCTAGAACATACCTGCAAATTTTGCAGCATCCTCGTTATTCTCTAAAGTATTACAAGATTCAGGTGTATCTTATTTTAAGATGGTCTAAAATAGTAACACTTAAACTTACTGGCAGAGATTAAGGTAAAAAAGATACCACTTTCTCTACAGGCTTAAGCCCATAAATATGTGATTGCCTCTTCTAGGATACCAGCATCTTCTGATTCTCCTCCTAACTCGGACTGAGAGTTCTGTCTCAGTCTCTTTTAATAATAATTACTCTTTCCTCTGCCTAGGGTCTCATCATAGGTCCTATTCTTTTTTTCCCCTAAATCTGTTCTTTTTGAAAGAATTCATCCATTCTCTTGGCTTAACCACACACATAAATGAAGATAATTCTCAAATACATACTGAGTGCCAGACTTGAATTACCAATGACCTAGTGGGCACTTCTATTCTAATGACCTTAGATAGTCCCCTCATACACTTAATATATTAAAAATAGAATTCAACAGCTATGCATCTGTGTCATGTTCATCTTGTATTTCTAACAAGTAGCAATTTTAAGCCTATAGCTAGTACTTAATTTATATTAAATGAATGAATGAACTGAATGAGTCATAACACTCTGCATCATTTTATAAAGGTAGAAAGGTATATTTTTCATTTTTACATTATAGACATACTGTTTTGTTTATGTATCTATCTCTATGTCTACATATGTATACATGTATCTATAATGTTCCATTTATCTATAAAAATGTTATATTTTAATCCACCACTTCAAAATTTGGTGACTTAAAACAACAAATAATTCTCTCTCAAGGTTCTGTGGGTTGACTGGACTCAGCTGGATAGTTCATTGTAGTTAGATGGCAGCTGGGCTGAAGTCATCTGAAAGCCTGGCAGGACTGGATGTCCAAAATGGCCTTACTCAACGTTTGATTTTGGCTGGAAAGGCTAGAAAACTTGCAGATGGCCCGGCATATCTCTCTCTCTTGCTCTCTCTCTCTCTCTCTCTCCAAGTGACCTGTCCACATGGCTAGTTTGGAGTTCCTCTCAGCAATGCAGTCTCAGAGTAGATAAACCTTTTACATGGCAGCTGGTTTTTCTGAGAGCATGCATTACGAGAGGACCAAGCAGAAGCTAAAAGGCATCTTCCAGCTTAGTTCTGGAAGTTACCCAGTCGCCATTCTATTTGTTAAAGTGATTTACTGGGCCAGCCCAGCTGCAAAGGAGGAGATTATAAAAGAGCATGAATACTAGGAGGTATTAATTCCTTAGGACACAGTCAGGAGACCAGCTGTATCACACAATAAATCAATAAATTAGAAAGTAAGAAATCATTCATTTTCTTACAAATCTAAGATATTTACTATAATTTTTACATAACACTTTCCAGTATTTTACTAACACATATGCATAAAGGAACAAATCTTAGACTGTACAATTCAATGAATTTTGACAAACATATACACCCATATGACCCAAGTTGCATAACATTTGCAACATCTCCCAAAGTTCTTTCATGCCTCTTTTCAGTCAATCCCCAGTCCCATAGGCTATCACTATTTTAATGTTTTTTACATAAGATCAGTTTTACCTTTTCTAAAAACATTACATAAGTGAAAGTATATAGTATATTTTTTATGTAAAGCCTCTTTCACTAAGCATAATGGTTTTGAGGTACATCTATGTTGTAGGGCATAAGAATAGTTAATTTTTATTACTGAGTAGTACTCCATTCATGAATATACTACAGTTTAGTCATTCTTCTGTTGCTATACACCTGAGCTACTTACAGTTTGGGACTATTACGAATAAATTGTTATGAATATATTTGTGCAAACCTTTTTGGAGACATGTTTTCATTTATTTGGGGTAAACACCAAGGAGGGGAATTGTTGAATCAGAGGGTAGGTATACGTTTACTGTTATAAGAAACCTGCTATGTGCTGGACATGGTGGCTCAAACCTGTAATCCCAGCACTTCGGGAGGCCAAGGCAGGAGGATCACTTGAGGTCAGGAGTTGGAGAACAGCCTGGCCAACATGGTGAAACCCTGTCTGTACTAAAAATACAAAAAAAAATTAGCTGGGCATGGTGGCATACACCTGTAGTCCCAGCTACTCAGGAGGCTGAGGCAGGAGAATCATTTGAACCTGGGAAGTGGAGGTTGCAGTGAGCTGAAATCATGCTACTGCACTCCAGCCTGGGTGACAGAGTAAGACTATCTCAAAAAATAAAAAATAAAAAGAAACTCACTATGTGATGGTACCATTACATACTCTACCAATAATGGATGAGGGTTTGTTGGTCCACATCCTTGTAAACATTTAATATTGCCAATTTTTTCATTTTAACCATTCTACTAGGTATAGAGTTGTATCTCACTGTGATTTTAATTTGCATTTCCCTGATTAAAAGCGATGTGTCGCCGGGCGCGGTGGCTCAAGCCTGTAATCCCAGCACTTTGGGAGGCCGAGGCGGGTAGATCACGAGGTCAAGAGATCGAGACCATCCTGGTCAACATGGTGAAACCCCGTCTCTACTAAAAATACAAAAAATTAGCTGGGCATGGTGGCGTGTGCCTGTAATCCCAGTAGGAGGCTGAGGCAGGAGAATTGCCTGAACCCAGGAGGCGGAGGTTGCGGTGAGCCGAGATCGCTCCATTGCACTCCAGCCTGGGTAACATGAGTGAAACTCCGTCTCAAAAAAAAAAAATAAATAAATAAAATAAAAGTGATGTGTCTTTTATGTGCCATTTGGCTAGTGACAGATCTTTCTTTGTGAACCATATGTCCAAATCTTTGCCCATTAAAAAAAAAATAAGGTCACATGTCTTTTTATTATTTAGTTGCAAGGCATTTTTATAAAAATCTATTCCGGAAACAAGATCTGTGACAGATATATGCTTTTTGACTATTTTCTTCCAATCTATGACTTGCTTGTACATTTTCTTAATGGTCTTTTTTTTCCCTAAGAGACAGGGTCTCACTATGTTACCCAGGCTGGAATTGAACTCCTGAGCTCAAGCTATTCTCCCACCTCATCCTCTGAGTAGCTCGAACTATAGGTGTGCCACTATGCCTGGCTTTTTAAATAATCTATTTTGATGAGCTTGTGTAAGTTTTAAATTTTGATTAAGTTTAATCTATCAAATTTTTCTTTCCTGATTATTGCTTTCTGTGTCATCTGTAAAAACCCTCTGCCTACCCTTAGGTCAAAAAAGCAGTAATCTAGGTTTTTGTTTTGCTTTTGTTCAGAAGCTTCATCATTTTAGAGTTTTGTATTTAGGTCTATGATCTATCTTGAATTAATGTTTGTTATTAATTACAATTAATACATTGAATTAATGTATATTGAGAGGTGGGGGTTGAAGTTCATTTTTTCTATATAAGCATGCAATTGTTCAGCATCATTTACTGAAAACAATTTTTCCCCCAAGTATTAGATTATGCTTACAACTTTGTTGAAATTAATTGACCAAGTTTGGGTATATTGCAGGACTTTGTTTTGTTCTGTTGATCTACTTGTCTGTCATATGCCAATTTGACATTATCTTAATTACTATAGCTTTACAGGAAATTTTCATATCAGGTAGTATTAGTATTATAATTCAGTTCTTTCTCAAGATTCTATTGGTTACTTTGCATCCCCAAATATACTTTATAATCACTTTTCAATTTCTATTTCTTTCTGGTTTTTGGGCTTTTTTTTTTTTTTTTTTGAGACGGAGTTTCACTCTGTCACCCAGCCTAGAGTGCAATGGCGTGATCTCGACTCACTGCAACCTCCACTTTGTGGGTTCAAGCAATTCTCCTGCATCAGCCTTCTGAGTAGCTGGGATTACAGGCGCCCACCACCACACTCAGCTAATTTTTGTATTTTTAGTAGAGACAGGGTTTCATCATGTTGGCCAGGTCAGTCTTGAACTCCTGACTTCAGGTGATCTGCCCACTTCAGCCTCCCAAAGTACTGAGATTACAAACATGAGCCACCACACCCAGCCTTCAATTTCTATTTTTAAAAGACACCTGCTAGGATTATGACTGGCATTGAGCTTGATTTATAGATTTATTTGAGGAAAAATAATAACAATATTGAATCTTCTAATCTATGAACACCAGTTATCTTTCCATTTATTAAGGTCTTCTTTAGTTACCTTCAGTAATGTATTACACTTTTTAGTTAGAGGTTTTTCACCTCATGTCAAATTTATTTCTTAGTCTCTTTATTATTTACCTCTACTTAAATGAAATTTTGTTAATTTCAGAATTGCCCTACCTCTCTGCTTTCTCTCATTCCCAACCTTAATAACTGAACAACAGAGGCAGTTTTCCAGAAATTCTCATCCTTTTAATGGGCCTCCAAAATAGGTGGCCATTTTAATTAATTGTTATTTAAACCAAATATTTTGGGCTAATTTCATTTTCCAAATGTTTGTTGTTCATGTATAAAAATACAGTGGATTTTTCTATATTGATCTTATATCCTGTGACTTTGCTAGAACCTCAAATATAATGTTGAATGGTAAGAGCAAACATCCTTGCCTTGTTCCCAATCTTAGGGGAAAAGTGTGCAATGTTTCACCATTAAGTATGATGCTAGCTGTAGCTTTTCATTAACGTCATTTATCAAAATGAAAAAATTCTCTTCTATTAAAACTTTGCTAAGAAACTTGGTGTTGAATTTTGTCGAATGTTCCTTTCTGTGTCTGTTGAACTGATTATATAATTTTTCTCCTTTATTAATGTGGTTAAACTAACCTTGAATTCCTAGGATAAACCCTTAGGTAACTCATTTAGGTACTTTGAATATTAATTGTCTCCTGGCTCCTCCTCTAAATACTAGAAGGCTTCTAACTTCTTTTTTAGAGCCCTCACTCCCATCCATGCCCTGTCAGATGGGTTATCAGTATCAGTAGACCTCTCTGAGAGCCTTGGGGTAGGGGAAGCTAGATAATATTTTGTGTCCTAAGTACAAATAAAGCAGCATTAGCATTTAAGAGTGACACAGAAAGTAAGCCGAACTTGTAGTCTGTGTCTTCTGCTACTTCTATTATTCTCTGAGTTGACATATTTGAGTTCTAAAGACTGTGGAGATATATTTCTGATAACTTCAGTCTCTCATCCTAGGGTTTCAAATGCCTTTAAAAAGAAGGTAGCTATGATACCTTATAAACTTTTTGGCTCAAGGGATCAGAATTGCCCTACCTCTCTGCTTTCCCCCTATTCCCAACCTTAGCGACTAAATAACAGAGGCAGTTTTCCAGAAATTCTCATCCTTTTAATGGACCTCCAAAATAGGTGGCCATTTCAATTAATTTTTATTTAAACAAAGTATTTTGGGCTAAGGCAATCCTCTCACCTCAATCTCCAAGTAGCTGGGACTACAGGTGCATGCCACCAAGGCTGTGGCTTTTTTTTTAAATTGAGGCCACAACAATCCTATGATTTTGTTCATGAGATGCCTAGGTACTAGTGGGTGGATGCCAGGTAAAAACCAGAAGCAAATTAATGGTCTCACTCTCTGACCAAAGTCCCTTATTTATTTTAAGTATCCTTCTAACAAAAGGTGGAAGACCTACTTATCTCCATTCATAGCCCTAGTAAGTAGGATTTAATCTCAGAAGGCTGAGTCATACCATCAACAACTCTAGCTCTTCAATATGTAACTGGTATCTCCTCTACTACCATCTGTGCTGTTAGATTTTGTTCCCTGAAGGTAGCCAATACGTCACTCTCTCTTCCTTCTCCAAAATTAACTTTATCAACTATGGGAAAAGTCTTAACAAACACCAGGCAACATTGCTTATGGTAAAAATTAAACCTGATTGACAAATTACATCTGGATAGGAAGATTCTAAATAAACTATATACCTAGTATAAGGTCACAGGTTTTAGCTTCTCTGAATGTGGAGACTCTTGTAAATATGCATGTCCTTTATAGGAACCTTGGAAATTGTACCCATGAAACTGGTACAAAGGTATCAGCTCAGACCAGTTTGGGTATTAAAAGGAAAAAAAAAAAGATACCTGCTCTTGTGCTGCATGGGGATTTTTAAGGCAAGGTAATCACTGCTCCTATGCAGATCTTGTCGCTTTGTACCCAAGTTGTCATTTGGTGGTAGGGGATAAACAGCAGTACTCAGACTGCTGTGAAGACTCTGGTGAAAAAGGAATGCCCTGCTGGCATACTGTGTTTCCTAACCAATATCCTTTTAGGTGAATCTAATGCTATTTGGCTTATTTAGGTCATGTAAATGAATCTGAATGTCTGGCTGATTTTAGGTAGAGCCCATGGTGATCTTTGCAACACAAGAAACTTGAAGAATATCAGGAGTCTTTCAGGTGCCTCATAATGTTTGAGTTCTCTTAACGATGCTTGCTGTAAACTACTTCAGTTGAACTTGATTTTCTGTGATGTATTCAACAGAACCTTGTCTTTATAATACAGGAGTCTTTATTTTTCTTCCTGTTGGTGTGTATTCAGAAAATCAACATGAATTCCAGAGATGATCATATTGCCAACTACTGCTTCAAGCATTGTGTGAGTGCCATACAGATACAGGCATTGATTGTTCTGAAACCATATGGTTTCATAATTTCTACTACTGGCTGCAGCAAACTTTCTATTAAAAGGCATTTTTTTCTCCAACTCCAAGGTCTATCACTCCTGCTACATTTCAGTGATTTTTCCAACTGCAATTCCAAATTCTCCTGCCTATTCACTGGTGCTGCACCTCAGTAAAAGGTGCTGCACCTCAGTAAAATGTATCTATAGATGCAGCATCAATAAATGGTTCCTGCCTGAGAGCTAGTCCCCAACTATGTATCTATTTAGCAGGAGAGTCTCTCAGAACAGTGTAGGGATTTCTGAACAGTGCAAGTACAGATACCCGGGATTTACCTTCACCTCCTAGCAAAGACTGTAATTTTGGAGGATATTTTTTGTCCAATACTGCTGATTTAACAACTTTCCATAAGAAATTACTCACTACATGAATAACCTTGCAGTGTCAATCTAAGAGGTACACAAAATAATTGTTAACAGTCTGTTCCCTCAAGAAATTTTGAGCTTTGTTGGAGAAATAATACATCCAATATAATTTTTAGTAACATAATACAATTGTACTTTATGCATTTATGTTGCAACATTAAGATATAATAAATAGGAACAATTTAAAATAATGATTCTTTCCTCCATAAAAATTGTGTCAATAACAATTTCAAACTTGGAAAGAAAAGTTAATATAAACTGTGTTTAAGTTATTGCCACTGTTGCTGGTAACTAAAAATACTTACCATACTTTATTTTGTAGCCATATTTATAAAATATATGCATTTTTGGTTTTTTGCGCTATTATTTTAACATTAATGCTTACATTTCAATAACGTTTTTATTACGCTAAAACTACTTCACTCAAACACTTTTAAAGTGGTCGTCCTGTTGCTAAAAAAATATATCCCTGTAAGTTAGTAACTTTGGAATGAAATTTACATGTGTTAAAACATGCAACTAAGGAAGCCAAACAACTGCCATAATATGCTGTGCTACTAATTTAGGTTGCCATACTCTCCAAACATAATAGAAAATGACAAGAAAAAAAAAAAACAGTACTATCAAATCAAAATTATGCTACAATGATTGTGAATTTATTAGGACTTAGAACATACATCTAGGCACCCACTACCCCCACCTGCCCCTTCTTCTTCAACACTCACAATTTACATTCATTCCTTTTAGAAAACTAGTTTTGAATTATTGAGCTTTGAATTAAGTGTGCCCTTCAGAACATATTCCTTCTATAAAATGGGACCACACTACCCTGTACAAGGTAGTATGTGATTAAATGTCAAATGGAACAATATAAGCCAGAAAGAATGAAGCTTCATTCATTCACTATGGCCTTTCAGTTAAGATATATTAAATTCCTACTATGTTCCAGATAACGTGCTGGAAGCTGGAGATGGAAAAGTGATTAGAACACAGTTTCTACTTTCAAGGAATTTAATAAAATATGAAAAATGTAAATAAATAACACAAAATAGAGGCATCCAAAGTTGCCTCAAAACAATTTCTTCAATTAGGTTCAGAGAATTTTGAACTGTCTAACAGAAAGTTACTGCTCTTGCGGGAATTTTAGAAAATAAGGAATATGTGTATGTTTGGGCAGCAAGGGTTTAGCTATGAAATCTGATAATTATTGAATGCTGTCATTAAATCTACATTTCCTCAAAAATTAATGTTCTTACTCTTCCTTTCAATACTAGTGTAGAAATTGTAACATATTATCATTTTTTTCTCCCATTGCTGTGATCAAAATAGCACAATGCTGCTCAAAACTATGCAAACATGTGGTTTTAAAAATTGCTACTTAAGAGTACCCGTGTCTAATTGAGATTTAGTTTTAATCAAAACCAGCTACAAATAACAAACCATATTCTCTAACTAAAAAGATCCAATTGATATTCCACTGGAATTATACAAATTCAGTCTATAAGAAAATGCCTACATTTGTAAGTGATAGTACCATAAAGGACAGAATGGTCAAGCTTAAGAAGGAAGGAGCATCAAAGGCTTCTCAAAGTATATGACAAATGAATTAAATTTTGAAGAATAGGAATATTATGGTCTGAATGTTGATGTCCCTCCAAAATTCCTATGTTGGAACTTAATCCCCAAGGTGAAGGTTTTAGATAGAGCTAACAGAGAGGTGATTAGTTCCTGAAGGCTCTACCCTCATAGATAATATTATTGCCTTTATAAAAAGGCTTTGAGAGCCAGGCACGGTGGCTCATGCCTGTAATCTCAGCACTTTGGGAGGTCAAGGCATGTGGATCACCTGAGGTCAGGAGTTTGAGATCAGCCTGGCCAACATGGTAAGACCCCTTCTCTACTAAAAATATAAAAATCACCTAAGCGTGGTGGTACACACCTGTGATCCCAGCTACTCGGGAGGCTGAGGCAGGAGAATCCCTTGAATCCAGGAGGTGAAAGTTGCAGTGAGCCAAGATTGCACCACTGCACTGAAGCCTGGGCAACAAAGCAAGACCTTGTCTCAAAATTAAAAAAAAAAAAAAAAAAGCCTTTGAGGAAGCAAATTTGTCCCTTTTCTTTGCTGTTCCTCCACATGTACACACGTACACGGCACCATCTATATGGAACAGGCTCTCACCAGATAAGAAATCTGCAGGCTCTTTCATCTTGGATTTCCCATCTTCCAAAACCTTGTGCAATAAATTTCTGTAATTACCCAACCTAAAGTATTTTGTTACAGCAGCCCAAGCAAACTAAGACAAGGTAGAGGGTGATTGGTAGTAGTAGGGAAAAGACAACCTACTTATTCTTCTGGAAGTACTCCAGTTAGCCAAACAACCAAAACTCAAAGATTAAAACAAAGAAAGAAAGAAGCCAAAACTCAAAGATGGGAAAGATACCACATTTTAAAAATTGTTGCTGACATCATTATAAAATACAATGCAAATGTCAGTATGTAGTACTATTGAAAAAAATTAGCAAAATGTTATTGAAATAAATATAATAGCCAATAGAGGTTGGAGGAAAGGGTTTAAATAAAGTGAAGAAAAGAATCATACTGTATCTCTCATTCTACAAGAAGAGAGTCAACAAATTTTGCTTTATTTCTAATGTAAGTAGAGAAATAAAAGTTTACTCATATTTTTTTCTGTCTGGCTTATTTATTTATTACAGAGAATACTAGCCCAAAAGGAAAACATGATATATACCTTCTAAGTTACTCTATTAAAAATGTTTGAATACAGAAAATCTAAGAAAGGCAACATGTAAGGCATGGGTGGAAAAAATAAGAAAAGCCCGAAAATAAAAGTGTAAATAAAGTAATATAAATACACTTAAGTATATCAGTTATCAAGAAATATAATATTGAAGGGCAAAGCTTATAAAGTTAAGTCAACCAAATGCTATAATAAAAGAAGCACTTAAAATAATACAGATAGGTTAGAAATCAAGTGACAAATATGCCAAGAAAATACAAATCTAAAACCATTGTTTACAAATATCAACAGCGAAAATTTCAAGGCAAGAGGCATTAAATGAGGCAAACTGATACAAATTATAATGAAGCTTTAAGAGAATAAACTTTTATAGAAAAATAATTCAGTAGTGAAGTTTTCTGTCTTAAAAAAATAAACTACAAAAAAAGATATATATACAGTCATCCCTTGGTATACATGGGGGATTGCTTCTAGGGACCCTGCTATATCAAAATCCATATGTCAAGTTCCAAAACAGGCCCTGCAGAACCCACATACATGAAAAGTGGGCCCTCCATATGTATGTAGGTTTTGTACACTGTGAATACTGTATTTTCCATGTGTTTGGTTGAAAACACATCATGTATAAGTGGACCCATGCAGTTCAATCCATGCTGTTCTAGCCTCAACTGTACAGCTATAATCTCAGACATATTGCTACTCTGGTTCCAGATCACTAAGGCGAATATTGCAATAAAGCAAATCACAAAAATTTTTTGGCTTCCCAATGTATATAAAGTTATGTTTATACTATAGTCTGTTAAGTATGCAATAGCATTATGTCTAAAAACAACATATATACCTTAATCAAAAAATGCTTTATTGCTAAAAAAAAGGTAACGATCATCTGAGCCTTCAATGAGTCACAATTTTCTGGTGTTGGAGGCTCCTGCCTTGATGTTGATGACAACTGATTAATCAAGGTGGTGGTTGCTGAAGGTTGGGTAATTTCTTAAAATACTTGTGGCCATTTCTTAAGACAACAACGAAGTTTGTTGCATCTATTGAATTCTCCTTTCATTAAAATTTTCTCTGTAGCATGCAATGCTGTTTGACAACACCACAGTAGAGCTTCTTTCAAAATTGAAATAAATCCTCTCAAACCCTGCCAAACTTTATCAAAGCGATATGATATTCTAAATCCTTTGTTGTCATTTCAACAATGTTCACAGCATCTTCACCAGAAGTAGGTTCCATATCAAGAGGCTACTTTCTTTGTTCATCCAGAGAAGCAACTCCTCATCCTTTGAAGTTTTATCATGAGATTGCAGCAATTCAGTCATATGTTTAAGCTCCACTTCTAATGCTGGTTCTCTTGCAATTTCCACCACAAGTGTGGTTACTTCCTCCACTGAAGTCTTGAACCCCTCAAAGTCAGCCATGAGGATCGGAATCAGCTTCTTTCATCTTCCAAACTCCTCTTGATGTTGATAATCTGTACTTCCTCCCATGAATCACAAAATTCTTAATAGCATCTAGAACAGTGAATCCTTTCCAAGAGATTTTCAATTGGCTTTGCTCAGATCATTGGAGGAATCACTACCTATGACAGCTACACCTTACAAAATGTATTTCTTAAATAATAAGACTTGAAAATCAAAATTACTCCTTGAACTATGTGCTGCAGAAACAACACTAATCTCCTTGTACATCTCCATTCCAGCTCTTGGGCAACCAGGTATGCTGTCAATGAGCAGTGATGTTACTTTTTTAAGGAGCATGCTAAAAGGAATCAGTAGTAATATTTTGGAAGGCATCTTTTTTCTGCACAGCAGGTCTCAACAATGGACTTAAAATATTCAGTAAACTATGCTATAAAAAGATGTGCTGTCATCCAGGCTTTGTTATTCCATTTGTATAGCACAAGCAGAATAGATTTAGCCTCATTCTTAAGGGCCCTAGCATTTTCTGGAATGATAAATGAGCACTGACTTCAACCTGAAGTCACCAGCTACATTAGCCCCTAACAAGAGAGTCAACTTGTCCTTTGAAGCTTTGAGGCTTCGAAGGCAGGTGTTGACTTGGCTCCTCTAGCTAGGAAATTGCTAGATGGCATCTTCTTCCAATAGAAGGCTGTATTGTCTACATGGAAAATCTATATTTAATGTAGCCAGCTTCATCAATGTTCTTGGTTAGATCTTCTGGATAACTTGCTGCAGCTTCTACATCAGCATTTACTGCTTTACTTTGCACTTTCATGTTACAGAAATGGGTTCTTTCCTTAAACCTCATGAACCAACCTCTGCTAGCTTCAGACTTTTCTTCTGCAGCTTCCTCACGTCTCTCATCCTTCACAGAATTGACTAGAGTTAGGGCCTTGCTCTGGATTAGGCTTTGGCTTAAGGGAATGCTATGGCTGGTTTGATGTTCTATCCAGACCATAAAGCTTTCTCCACATCAGCAATAAGGCTGTTATGCCTTATTGTATTTCATGTATTTACTGGAATAGAACTTTTAATTTCCTTCAAGAATTTTTTTTCCTTTGTATTCGCAACTTGGCTAACTGTTTAGCACAAGTGGCCTAGCATTCAGCCTATCTTTGGTTTAGACATGCCTTCCTCACAAAGCTTAATCATTTCTAGCTTTTCATTTAAAGGGAGAGACATGCAACTGTTCCTTTCACTTGAACACCTACAGGCATTGTAGGGTTATTAACTGGCCTAATTTCAACATTGTTATGTCTCAGGGAATGAGGCCCAAGGAGAGAAACAGAGACAGGGAACAGCTGGTTGGTGGAGCAGTCAGAACACACTTAATTTTGCTGTCTTATATGGGTGCAATTCATGGCACCTCAAAATAATTATAATAGTAACATCAAAGATCATTGGTCACAGATCACCGTAACAGATATAGCAATAATGAAAAAGTATGAAATATTGCAAAAGTTATCAAATGACACAGAGACATAAAGTGAGCACATGCTGTTAGAAAGACTGATAGACTAAGCTGATAGACTTGCTCAATGTAGAGTTGCCAAAAATCTTCAATTTGTTAAAAAAAAAAAAAATCTGTGAAGTGCAATAAAGCAAAGTTCAGTAAAACAAGCTATGCCTGTAATGAGAAGTTGAATGTTGAGTCTAATGATGAATACAACAAATAGAATATACATGTAAAAACACATTTATAGAAAACGTATAAAAATAAATCATATATTTAGACTACAAATAAAAAATCTCAATAATTTTTTTAAAAAATTTGAAATTCAAGATATTTTTGAATTTTATTTGAATGAATAAGCAAACAAACTAGAAATAAATAAACAAAGCACATGGTAAAACACATTCTCCTAAACATGGTTGGGCCAACTAATAAATCAAAACTGCAATCACAAATTAGAAAATAACAAAAGTTACACATGAAAAAACATCTAACTTTGCACACAAGTCTGAGCAGTTCCTTATGATAGATTTCTTGCAGTGGAGTAGAAGTGAAGGTTGTCAGAGTCAAGAAAGTCACAGAACTTTTTAGCTGAATAGTTAAATGAGTGATTCATGGGATAAATGGTAATCTCCCACATGATAGCAGGAATGGAGGCAGAACCAAAAGGTGAGTGACAAAGTACTCAAATGAATTTGAAAAAAATCACCAAGAGGTAAACAGATAATAAAAGTGAAGAGACATCAATTCAGAAATTTAGAGCAATTCATCATCTAAAAGGAATATGTAAATTGTGCCTAATTTTCACAGCAATAATAGAAGTTTAACATCAATTCCTTAAGTGTGACAGCCAAATTTTCAATAAGTATTTATTGACCAATTAATAAAAAGAAGTTCTAACCACTTAACATCTTCGTAGCTTGATCAAACAGCTTGAAGGAATAGCTGCAGGAAAGCTTCAATATCAGGATACATAAGATATATAAATTCAAAACTCAAAATGTCTACATAATTCAATAAATGAATATGAAATAGAAGCAGCTGGCCAATCCATCTCCTTATTGTGTCCTATTATCCTTTATAGGCAGATCTTTACTTACAGAGGTTTCATCCACACACAGACAAAATAAGTATGACCAGATTTAGGTTGCTTTATACTACAATTTAAGAATGTTTTATGTTATTTTGACCATCCTTGTGCTTGATCTCAAACAGCTAAAATCTATTGTAAACAGCATGGAAAGTTTTCAGAGAACTAAATGGTATATTTTATTGTAGAAGGGCTAAAAGAAAATAATAATAATAAGTAGAATTGTTTTTTCCTGGGAAATGAGAATGTGTTTTTGAACTCTGCAACAAAAGATAAACTTTTAGTTTAATGCTAATAAAACCAACCTGTAATTTTAGCTGCCTTTTCTTCTTGGTTCACTCTGTTCTCGTCATCATCTTCATTATCTTCTTCAAAGTCATCTAAATTGCCAATGTCAGCCTGCTTCATACTCATCAAACTAGCCAAACTTTGCATGTCTTCATCTCTACATAAATGATTCAAAATATAATACATTGTGTTAAACGACATTGTTTGAAAAATGATAGTTTCTTAAAAAAAAATTCCTTCTTTCCGTAAGGTATGCCAGTCAATAAGTCTTATCAGTTGTACAAAAATAACAAAAAATCTAAATACTCATATTCATTAATTTTTAAATGGCATGATTAATTAGTAAAGAGCTAATAAGTTTAAAAATTAACTGGTTAGATCAAAGACTTAAATCTAAACCTGAAACCATAAACATTCTAGAAGATAACATTGGAAAAACTCTTCCAGACATTGGCTTAGGCAAAGAGTTCATGACCAAGAACCCAAAAGCAAACGCAACAGAAACAAATAGATGGGACCTTCAAACTAAATAGCTTCTGCACAGCAAAAGAAATAATCAGCAGAGTAAACAGACGACTCACAGAGTGGGAGAAAACATTCACAAACTATGCATCCAACAAAGGACTAATATGCAAAATCTACAAGGAAGTCAAACAAATCAGCAAGAAAAAACAAAATAATCCCATCAAAAACGTAGGCTAAGGACATGAATAGACAATTCTCAAAAGAAGATATACAAATGGCCAACAAATACGAAAAAAATGCTCAACGCAAATCAAAACCACAATGAGACATCACCTTATTCTTGCAAGAGTGGCCATAATTTAAAAATAAAAAAAATAATAGATGTTGACATGGATGTGATGAAAAGAGAACAGTTTTACACTAATGGTGAGAATGTAAACTGGTACAACCACTATGAAAAACAGTATGGAGATTCCTTAAAGAATTAAAAGTAGAACTACCGTTCAATCCAGGAATCCCACTACAGGGTATCTACCCAGAAAAAAATAAGTTATTACATGAGAAAGACAGTTGCAAACTCGACCTCCTGGGCTCAAGCAATCATCCTGCCTCAGCCTCCTGTGTAGCTGGAACCCTAGGCATACAGCACCATGCCCAACTTTTACAATTTTTGTAGAGACGGGGTCTTGCCATTTTGTTAAGGCTGGTCTCAAATTCCTGGGCTCAAGTGATTTTCCCACCTCAGGTTCCCAAAGTGTTGGTATTACAGGTGTGAGCCACTGTGCCTGCCCTAAAATTTTCTTCATGGAATTAAAATATGGTTTCTTGAGAATTAAGTCTGGAAACAAAAACTTGTTTCAAAAAACAGTAAGACAGTTTTCAAATCAGATAAGATCTAGAGTTTAAAATATTCAAACTTCCCAAAGGAATTAGAACAAGATTTTAAATCTGAAGTCCATGTAGGCTTTTGAATTTGTGAGTAGGAAGGAAACAAAGTGGTAAACCCCTGTAAATCATATTTAAATCTTGTTTAAATGTGGGGCACATAACCTCCCAAAAGTTAAGAAACTATTATAGTAGGAAAAGCACTTTAAAAACAAACTCTTTTTAAGAGTTACAAGATTAAAAAATTACCTTGGCTGATTGTAAGTTAAATACTATGTATTTGATACATATAAACTTTTAAAAATGTTTTAAGTATTTTAAGTACAAATTTATAAAGTTTACATTAAGTTCTACAAAAGTCAAATCATTTATATTTTCTTCATGTATTATTTTCACCTTAAATTTCAAATAAACTACAGTGAATGAAATATATATATATATACTATTTACAAATTAATTTTTACTTTGCTATACTTCCCCCAAATTCAGAAAGCCAAAGTAAGATACTATTTCTTTGTAAAGTAATGCTTAATATGCCATTATCTTCTAAATACAGTATGGCTTTACAGACTAAACTGATTTTTGCATCTTATCTCACATAAGCCTTAGAGTTAACAAAATCATTTCCCCTTTTAAAAATAAATTCAGTGACACAAAGTTTGCATGAGCAAAAGAAGTGGTATTATCCTACATGAATGTCTTACAAATTGCTCACTTATCAACAGGAGGCAATTTCAAAATGTCATTCTTAAAATATTAACTTGCTGCCTGGGATAACTTGTTGCTCACGCCTGTAATTCCAGCACTTTGGGAGGCTGAGGCGGGTGGATCACCTGAGGTCAAGAGTTCGAGACCAGCCTGGCCGACATGGTGAAACCCTGTCTCTACCAAAAATATAAAAAAATTAGCTGGGTGTGGTGGTGTACACTTGCAATCCCAGCTACTAGGGAGGCTAAGGCAGGAGAATCACTTGAACCCAGGAGGTGGAGGTTGCAGTGAGCCAAGATCGTGCCACTGTTTTCTAGCCTGGGTGACAAAGCGCGACTCCGTCTCAAACCAAACCAAACCAAACCAAACAAACCAAACACTGTTAACTTGCTTAATTTCATACCACTTTAATTTTCTCATTTTTTAACCCTGAATATTTTTCTTTGGGAAAGGTAACAAGGAAAAGAAGGAGGAGGTAGAGAGGGAATTTAGGATGTTCGGAAAGAATTCCTTTTCAATTCAAATTGAGACATTTGGTTTGGCTGAATTTCCTCTCACCCAGATTCCTGTGAATGGCGCTGATTCACTTAACAGCTTCTGCCCAGTGGAAGGAAGTCCACCCTCAAAGGATCGTCTCTGAATTTGTCTTCTTCCTGTTTCCTTTCCTTTTCTTTTGGCTTAAACTCCATTCAGGGTAAGAGCTTTATTTTTAATTACTCAATATTTAGGTCTGTAATTTAAGATCCTGAGATGAAAGACTAAGATGCTTCCAATTCTGCACCGTCCCTACCACACTGGCTTAGAATCCAACTTTCCAGAGAGGAGGCTTACTGTTATCTTTCAAGTCATGTGTTGCGCAATGTAGATGAGTGTCAAACATCTCATTTTGACTGACGCACAGAATCCAGTCTAATCAGTCAAGTAGACATGGCCAATTATAGTAACCACTTTCCATTAGGTCAAATACATTCAGAACTGTGATTCAGATTAGATTGAAATGTTCACAGCTGTCTCTTTCTCCTCACCTTTTAAGTCTGGGTATAGGATTTCCATTTCTCCTGTCTATTCACCTTCCACTCCACTTAGGTACTAACCCTTTCACAACACCCATAACATTTACCTACTCCTGACTTGATTGTATACAATAACTTATTAACTTGCTGCCTGGGCATAGTGGCTCACGCCTGTAATCCCAGCACTTTGGGAGGCTGACGGGGGCGGATCACTTGAGGTCAAGAGTTCAAGATCAGCCTGGCCAACATGGTGAAACCCTGTCTCTACCAAAAATATAAAAATATTAAAAAAAATTAGCTGGGTGTGATGGTGTACATCTTTTTCCTCCGTCTGTACGTATGTTCAGCTCATTTTGTCTAGTTAGAATTTTACTCTTTTAAGAGACTAGAATTGAATCTAGAAATCTCTGTGCAATGCTTACTCAGTGCTTAAGAAGTGATTTTTGAAAAGAAGAATGATTATAATAAACTGCTTATCTAACTGTACCTTCCTACATAATTTTTGGAAGGTTGAGCCAAGGAATATGATTTGGCAAACATTCCTTTAACTATTTTATCCCTTTTATCCTAAACTTTTTGCTTTGGGTTCCTCTCATGTCTCAATTGCATCGAACGGTTCTACACATTGAACTGTGTGTACTTCAGAGTACACACTACTACACTGAAGACACTGAAATAGAAAATAAATACTTATAATATCCTAATATATACAATTTAAATTTTAAAACCAGCTGTGATCACTTTTATATTATTGTACATTCTCTGCAGTCAAAAGAGACTATTCATAAGTAAGAAGGAGTTCCCTTAATTCAGCCTCTGAAACAAAGAATGGCAAAAATGATTGGTATGCTGTAAGATGTTCAACTGTTGCCAGTCTACAGAGTCAAAAGCTGTTGTATTGAAACACGATGTGAGGCAGCTTATTTGACAAAAGAAACTTACGTGGCTTTTCCTTCCCTAAGGAAAATGCAAGATAATGAAAACTGAAGAGTAGCAGATACAACTTTTTTAGATAATGGCTTGAATTTTAACTTCACATCAGTCTGAGTTGGCATAGGGCTTGCATACTGTTTCATATTGATGCTGCTAGTAGCAAGAGCTTTCCTTCGACCAGAAGGGGATTCCTGGAAGATTAAAGGAAAAAAAAGACTATGTAATTTTGAGTTATTTATAGCCAAATATTTTAAAGTATGATTTTAATAATATATCAAATAACAATTAAAAATTTCCTTTTCCTATTAAACTCCTATTACATAATAATTAAATAAAATTACAATGAAGTTGTATCATAGCTTTTATGTAAGGCAGATACGCAATTGGAAAGAGGTAACCCAGGCAGAAACAAGAGAAAATCAGAACAACCCGAAGCACCAGAAAAGGAGAAGCAAGGAATGAAAACTAGGACAGAAAGTCTCCAGGGTTACTATGAGAAGAGAAATACTCAACAATTGTTTTCCTTGCTTTGATTATGTTTGATGTAACCTAATAATATTTCTCCTTTTTAAACGCCTACAATTATTTATAGAACTTCCAGCCTTGGTGGCATCCTACCTCTTTTTTTTTGGCTATAATATCTGAATTCTATGTATCCTGTAATTTCAGTCTTATTTCTTCCCCGGGCTTTTTTTTTTTTTTTTTTTTTTTTAATTGTGTCAGTCTATAGTTCTCTCTCCCATAAAAGCACACATATCATAAAAGAAACAGTTGGCTTTCTGATTCTATGCCCATGAAGACACCACTGACTGACTCCAGCAAATCTCAGAATTCTTCTCAACATTGCTATTGCCAATTCATCAGAAATAGAACACAAAATGAAACCTATTTGCTATCAAAAGTACCTAACATTCCATTAAAGTTATTGTGTTTCTTAATTAACCTTTACAGAATAATAGCCTAGGAGAACAATGAAAACAGGACAGCAAAATAATGGTTGTGTATTAACTTTGCACAAGACACCATGTAAATTCTGGAGAGATATGATGAATAAGATATAATCTCTGACTGTGGGTTCTATGGCAAAGGGAAAATTTTAGACGTAGGATTATGTGTAAATAACAAAGCAGAAATCATGTACCATTATTTCTTACAGTTTACTGATATGGAGTTAAGACCAAAATTTAAATCTTAATTTTCAAGCTGTGTGACCTTGAGTAAGTCAGAAAACTTGAGTCTCAGTAACTTTCTCTATAAAATAAGGAGGCTAAACAGAAATCCATTCAAGTTCTACAATTATTTTCCATAAAATTATTCAATTTTCAAACCAAGGCAAGAAAAACTACCATTAATACCTTTGAAGTATTATTTAAAAATCTTTATTTCTCCCATGTTTGAAAATTTTGCCTAAAATAAAGATACACTAATTTAATCAAAACATTAAAACAGACTTTTAAGAAAACTGACATTTCCACCCAACAGAATGAGTAAAAATGTAATGTAGCATCCCTAAAGAATACCTTGTTTTAAAATGTGGACTTATCTGTCAGATTATGCACAGCAATAATATACAGAACTATTAGTGCATGCAGATACCTTATGAATGAATTTCAAAAATGCATCAAGCACTTGAGAAGGATTTAAGCCCTCTCAGAAGAAATACTTAAGAATATGCAAATACCCTCAACTGAATCAAGTTGAACAGATGTGACTATACCAAACAATACAAGTGTTCTTTCCCTGTTGCTACTGTCAATCAAAGAATAAGATTAAGGTCCAAGGTTCTGACAATGAGCAAAATGAAAAAGTGTGATCAGAGAGTATCAACTTATTACACTGATATGAACAGTAATCTTATTGTACCTTTAGAATAGCTAACAATTTCTACATATAATGTAGGATTTAAAGCCTCTGTTTTGAAAGCATGACATTATCAACTGTCACATATTTTCAGTTTTTGTTAAACAAATGTTTCACAAAGTATGACATTGATTCCTTAATATAATTATTTAATTTTATAACCAAATAAGCTATAAAAATTAAGATAACTTAGAAATGAGCATAATTTTGAAAACTTAATTTAAGAATTGCTCTGCAAAAGTCTAGATTTTTTTATCATATTCTGCTAATTTCATTTTTTAGAATAAAAAGTATGTAGAAACATTTTTCCTCTGAACTCAGGTTCATGGCAAAAAAAAAAAAAAACTGTTTTAGGCATCTGGTAAATCAGTGTCTTCGAAATAATAGGTAATAAAAGCTACTAAATTCTAAATACAATTAGCTGTACTATTTAATTAAGCAATTATTTGCTTAGGAACAATGAAAAGAGTGCTTTCTGAGGTCTGGGCAGGTGAGAATAGAGCTCTTTTGAGTCTATGATATCCATTCCCAATATTAATTAACACAGGACCTCACTAGAGTCTGTGTCCTTAATATACTATGTCCTTGATATAATGGCTCATAACTGGGAAAAGGAATTTGAATGGTGTTCCTAGTAATTCTCCACCTAGTTCAGACATTGTTTTCTCCTTAAAATTAGCTGTCTCAGAAAATACATTTTAAGAAGAATAGTAATGAATGAAAACATGGGGATCTTTCATAGCTCCAACCCCACTCCACAAATCTTCATTTTCTTTATAACCACCAAGTCTAAATCTGTACCCACCCAAGATGGATAGCATTGCTATAATCAGTTCTATAAGAGGAATGAAATAATTGACTGCACTCAAATGAGCATGTCTTTTGCCTCCTACAGTCCTTCTTAAAGGGACTAGGGATCAGCCAGGGAGAGAGAGTTTAGAGAAAATTACTATTACTGCTGCCAGGGTCCTAATGCTACTTCAGGTCACATGTGGGTTGGACAAAAGAATAAGAACGAGAGAAAAAATAGTAAGAGGAACTAGTAGAAAATGAAAGTTTGGAGACATGAGTCATTAAAAAAGTGAATGTTGAGTATCTGTCTGAATATCTGTCTCTGGGCCTATGTTTATACATCAGTTTGTACGGGCATCTGGCAGTATTTTGCAAATTAGTTTAAAATCCCTAAAGCAAAGGTTCTTAAACTTTAATGTTTATTAAAAACCAAAGACAAAATTAAGAAACATTATTAAAAACGTTAATGCCTAGATCCCAGCCCTAGAGATCCTAAATTAGTAGACCTAAAGATGGACCTAGGAATCTGATTACTAAAAAGTAACATTCGCCCTCCACACATACACAACACTACCACCAGGCATTTCTGATCCAGTTCATCTAAAATCACGTTTTCAGAAATACTTCCCCTAAGGAAGTTCTTACACAAAATTGTTTTAATTAAAAAAATGTAACTCATTTTTCATAACTATTTCCATTGTTATAAAAAGACTTAGCCTATATATTTCCATTTCTTTGAAATACAGTCTATCGTAGTTGGAATCAGACAAACCTGGATTCAAATGTGGCACCAGTATTCATTCATTGGTTAACCTTTGGCAGATTTCTTCATGTATCTAAGCCTCAGTTTCACACTCTCAGATTGGCAAATATTTTTTAAAGTTGGTAAAAATGTGAAACAATGCAAACTCTCTTATACTGCTGGAGAGAGTTTCAACTGATACAGCCACTTTGAAAAGCAATCTGACATCTCATAAAGTTGAATACATGTAAATCTTAAGAACTCAGCAATTCTCATCCTATAAATATGCCCTAGAGAAATTCTTGCAATAACACATGAAAATAACTAGTATTTACCATATAGTCAGTATTCAATAAATGGCGTTTACTAATTTTTATGGACCATTTAACCTGGTTCATTACACTAATAAATAGTCCATTCAGGGTCAACAGTCTTGAAAGGAGAAAAAATAGATAACTGCATAATTCAGTGCAAACTGTTTACTTTAAAGTAGTGTAGCTACATAATTAAAATTCATGCATGGACACCCACTATGTTCAAGCCAAACCTAAAATGAGTTCTCCACCTCAATGAACTCTCATTGCTATTCATGTACTAACAATGCAAGCAACAGGTGAATAAATATTTTCTCTGTACATAAGCATAAACGGGTAAAGATCTTGCAATTTTTATAATAAGAAATGAACTGATTATAAAAATGAATAAACATATTCTGAGATTCAGGAATTCTTTATAAATATTTTGAAACATCGTAAAAAAAAAAAAAAGCTTTTAGTTAGAATAAATAAGACCTAGTATTTGATAGCATAACAGGGCAACTATAGTCAATAATAATTTAATTGTACATTTAAAAAGTAAGTAAAAGAATATAATTGGATTGTTTGTAACACAAAGGATAAATGCTTGAGGTGACAGAAACCCCATTTTACATGAGGTGATTATTATACATTGCATGCCTGTATCGAAACATCCTCATGTACCCCATAAATATATATACTATGTATCCACACAAATTAAAAATAAAAAATTATGCTTAAACAAAGCATTTAGATAATCTCACTACTTTTCCCTCCCTAAAACTAAGAACACAGTATAAAACATAATGGTAGCAAGCAATGTAGTGCAATGGCATAACTGCTAGTTCATATTCTTTTGATGTTGTTGCTGCTGTTGTTTTTTGAAACAGGGTCTCACTCTGCCACCCAGAATAGATTGCATTGGTGCCATCGCAGCTCACTGCAGCCTATGGGGCTCAAGCAATCCTACTGCCTCAGCCTCCCAAGCAGCTGGGACTATGCCACCCACATCTAGTTCACTTTTTATTTTTGTAGAAATGGGGTCTCACTATGTTGCTCAGGCTAGTCTTGAACTCCTGAGTTCAAGTGATCCTCCCACCTCAGCCTCCCAAAGTGCTAGGATAACAGGCAGGAGCTACTACATCTGGCTTTAATTCATATTCTAAGAAGATAGAGAGGACATTTCTTGTCCAAATTATTTAAGTTAGTTTCCTTACAGAATAATAGTTCATTGTATGCTATTTCATTTATTATGAACCCTACAATTAGTAAAATTAATGTAATGCCTCTCCTATTAAAATATTTGGCTGACTTTATTACAATACTGTATAAAATAAACCACATAATTGCAATGTAATCCTTTCTCACACGCAAGAAGACTAGGGGTAAGGGTGCAGAAAGTTACTTAGATTTTTATAATTTTTCAAGGCTTTATTACATAGACTGTTCTAAAAGATTCTGTCATATACAAATACTTTATCAGGTCTCTTACAAGACACTAAAAATTAAACTAGTAGAATTAACATCTGAATTTTAAAATTATAAAATATACATAATAAAGCATAAAACATAAAATTCATTTTTAATAATAAAATGAATATCCTGTACTCATCACCCAGCTTAAGAAACACAACATTACCAGTACCTTAAAAGCCTCATGTCCATTCCCAAATTGTATCCTTTCCATTCCTTCCTCCAGAAGTAAATAGTATTCTAAATTTTTTATTACTCCTTCCCTTCACTTTTTGAAAATATCATGCTGATGAATGGGTAAATTAAATGTGGTTTATCCACATTTAGTTTATCCATACACACACAATGGAATACTATTCAGCCTTACAAAGGATATTCTGGCATATGCAACAATATAGATGAACCTTGATGACATTATGTTAAGTGTAGAAAACCAAACACAAAAGGAAAAATATTGTATGATTCTACTTATATGAGGAATAGGCAAATGGAAAGTAGAATAGAGGTTACCAGATGCTGGGGAAAGGATTGAATGGGGAGTTTTTGTTTAATGGGTACAGTTTCTACTTGGGATGATAAAAAGTTCTGGAAATTAACAGTGGTGATGGTCCAATGCTACCGAATTGTACACTTAAAGATGTTTGAAATTTTGTTATATATATTGACCACAATTAAAAAGTGAAAAAAGACTTATATTGTACAGTTTTGTGAGTTTTAAAATTTTCTATAAGGAAATAAAATAAGCATTTTTGTGATTTGTTTCTTATATTCAACATCATGTTCTTTTTTTTTTTTTTTTTAGACAGAGTTTTGCTCTTGTCTCAAGCTGCAGGGCAGTGGCATGATCTTGGCTCACTGCAACATCTGCCTCCTGGGTTCAAGCGATCCCCCGGCCTCAACCTCCCAAGTAGCTGGGATTGCAGACACCTGCCACCACACCCCGCTAATTTTTGTATTTTTAGTGCAGATGGGGTTTCACCATGTTGGCCAGGCTGATCTCAAACTCCTGACCTCAGGTGATCTGGCCACCTTGGCCTCCCAGAGTGCTGGGATTACAGGTATGAGCCACCACACAGCCTCCACATCAAGTTCTTAACATTTATCTATGTTGACATGTACAGCTGTGATTCATTAAATTTCATTGCTCCTAATATTCAATTACATGAATTTCTACAATTTACCTATCCATTTTATTGTTGATGGACCTATGGGTTGTCACAGGTTTGTTTTTTTTATTTTGAGAGGGAGTCTCGGTCTATCACTCAGGCTGGAGTGCAGTGGCACAATCTTGGCTCATTGTGACTTCCACCTCCTGGGTTCAAGCAATTCTCCTGCCTCTGCCTCCCAAGTAGCTGGGATTACAGACAAGCGCCACCATGCCTGGTTAATTTTTGTATTTTTATTAGAGACGGGGTTTCACCATGTTGGCCAGGCTGGTCTTGAACTCCTGACCTCAGGTGATCTGGCCACCTTGGCCTCCCAAAGTGTTAGGATTACAGGCGTGCACTACTGTGCCTGGCTGTAGGTTTATTTGGAATTATTAACAAAGCTGTAATAAATATTTTTACACCTGTATCCTGGTACACATGTGCAATAATTTATCTGGGACATACTTCTAGGATGGGAATAGCCAGGTCATAGGATACGTACATGCTCACCTTTACCAGAAAATACCAAAATGTATTCCAAAAGGCACCATTAGTTTGCACTTTCTAAGTTTCCCATTTTTCCATATTCTTAAGATTTTCTGTTAAACTTTAATCACTTAATGTGGTAAATTAATAGATTTTTTTCCAAAATTAAAGCAACCCCAGATTCCTTGGAGACAGCCAGCCAGGTTGTGATGTACTTCTTTACATTAAAACATATATCTAGCTTTGGATGCCTAATGTTTTGCATGGGATTTCTGTGTATTCATGGAGGAGATAGGCCTATCATTTTCCTTTCTTGTATACTTCTTGGTTACATGAGCCTCATAAAATGAGCTGGGGTTTCCCTTCCTATTCTCTGAAAGACATAAAGACTCCCCAGGTGAGTTTAAATATTTTCTCCCCACCCAGGAATTTCTCCATCTCATCTAAGATTTCAAATTTACTAATATAAAATGATTTTAGATATCTTTTTATTATACCGATGGCTGCAAAATGTATGATCTTGTACATTTTTCATTCCCAATACTATTTATTTGCGCCTTCTCTCTTTTGTTCCCAAATGATTCTTGCTATAATTTCATTAGGCTTTCCAAATCAACAACTTGTGATTTTCTGAATCTTTCTAGTGAATGCTTCCTATTTCAGTAGTTTCTGCCATCTATTTTTTTTTTTTTTTTTTTTTTTTTGAGACGGAGTTTCGCTCTTTTTACCCACGCTGGAGTGCAGTGGCACGATCTCAGCTCACCACAACCTCCGCCTCCTGGGTTCAAGCAATTCTCCTGCCTCAGTCTCCCGAGTAGCTGGGACTACAGGTGTGCGCCACCATGCCTAGCTAATTTTTGTATTTTTAGTAGAGACGGGGTTTCACCATGTTGACCAGGATGGTCTCGATCTCTTGACCTCGTGATCCACCTGGCTCGGCCTCCCAAAGTGCTGGGATTATAGGCGTGAGCCACCGCGCCCGGCCTGTTTCTGCCATCTTTATCATTTCTTTCCTCACACTTTCCTCGGGTATATTCTGTTCTAACTCCTGAATTTTGAGCAGTTCTTTGCTGATATAAGCAGTTAAGGCTATAGAGTCAGGCATCCTTTAATGACAGGGATATGTTCTAAGAAATGCATCATTGTGTGAATATCAAAGAGTGTACTTTCACAACTCCGGATGGGACAGCCTACTACACACTTAGGCTATTTGGTATAGCTTATTTCTCTGAGACTACAAACTTGTACAGCATGCTACTGTACTGAATACTGTAGGCAATTCTAACACAATGGTAAGTTTTGTACATCTAAACATATATAAACATGGAAAAGTAAATGGTGCACCAGTTTACTTTTTAATGGTATACTAGTAAAAATACAGGTGTACCATTTAAAAAGCTTTTTAAATGGTACACCTGTATAGGGCACTAACATGAATAGAGCTTGCAGGCTGGAAGTTGCTCTGGGTAAGTCAGTGTGTGAGTATAGTGAGTAAATGTGAATGCCTAGGACATTACTGCATACTACTACAGACTTTACAAACATTGTAAAATTAGGTTACACTAACTTTATTTTTAAAAAATTCTTCAATAATAAATTAATCTTAGCTAACTTTTTCACTTAAAAACTTTAACTTTTTAACAAACACACTGTACAGCTGTACAAAGTAGTTTCTTTGTTTATATTGTTATCCTACAGCCTTTTACTATTAGAATTTTTTTTCTTTTTTTAATATTTAAACTTTTTTGTTAAGAAATAAGACACAAACACACACATTAGCTTAGGCCTACACAGGGTCAGGATCATCAATAACACTCTCTTCCTATCCTACATTTTGTACCACTGAAAGGTCTTCAGGACCAGTAACACCAATGGAATTTTCTTCTCCTATGATAACAATGAAACTGCTGCCAATCAGAGTGATCAGCCTGGTGTAGGGTGGCTATGTTGTGGGGCTAAGCCGGGTGGGGGGATGTGGACTGCCTGGAGAAGGACCTGCCTGGGGCTGTTTTACAGTTAATATTTCATACATATATATACATAAAGGGGGGATATTTCACATATATATATATATAGAGAGAGAGAGATTATTTCACACACGCACACACACACACACACACACACACACACATATATACTATTTATAATAGTGAATTCTAAAATAATGAAAAGTAAATACATAAACCAGTAACACAGTTATTATTATCATCAATTATCACATACTATACATAATATGTGCTATACGGGCATACCTCAGAAATATTCCAGACCACTGTAATAAACCGTATATTGCAATAAAGCAAATCATACATATTTTTTGGTTTCCCAGTACATAAAAAAGTGGTTTACACTATACTGTAGTCTACTTAGTGTGTAATAGCATATCTAAAATAAAACATATACACCTTAATTAAAATACTTTATTGCTAAAAAATGCTGCCACAGAGATATAAAGTAAGCATACGCTGTTGCAAAAATGTCACTGACAGACTTGCTCCAAAGGGTTGCCACAAACTTTTAATAAGGCAGTTATCTGCCCTATTAAAACACAATAAAGCAAAGTGCAACAAAAGGAGTTATGCCTGTACTCATTTGACTGGCTACACAACTGATAACACAGTAGGTTTGTTTACACCAGAATCACCAGAAACAGGTGAACAATGAATTATGCTACATTACCATGGCTATGAAGTCACTGAAATAGGAATTTTGTATATGCAGTTCCCTTGATGAGTTAAACTTTGTAATGCAACATGTGACTACATATTTCTCTAAGTACTGCTTCAACTATATCTCACATGTTTTATAATGAGGACTTTTTTGTTATTCTGTAGTTATTTTCTAATTTTTCATCACAAGATCTTTGACTCATAAGATATTTAGAAACTTTTTTCATCTATATGGAGTTTTCTACTTATTTTCTTGTAGTTGACAATTACTTAATTGCATGGAGTCACAAAATATGGTCTGTATAACAGCAGTTCTTCGAAATGTATTGAGACAAGCTTTATGGCTTCATCCATGATCATTTTTCATAAATATGCCATGGGTACTTAAAAATATTTAACTGCTGTGTACACACTGCTGCCTACTTTTATGACAGGAGCATTTTTATGTAAAGTCACTTATAGCACCAAATTATTATATTTTCTATGTGATAAGGAAAGTAGGAATAGAAATTTTCAAATGCAAGGTCATGGACTATTTTACTGAAGTGCACAAATCAAGGAACAAATAAGTGAAAGAGCTGAGGAGCTGCTCATAATCTGGGCAAAATTCCAAGTAATAAACCTCTTTTTTCAATTTACTACCCTCCCTCTGAACACACACACACATCACACAATTTTTAGCACACTGTGTATTTACTTGATACCATCTTTTCTCTCAACTGGATTAATGCAATACCCTTCAAACTAATCTTACTGTTCCTGCCTTTGCCCTGCAATTATTCCCAACTACAACGATCCTAGTAAAGCCAGTTTATCTCATTCTTCTATTCAAAAGCCTTCAATTGCCCCAGAGTAAAAGTCAAAAAGCCCTTACTGGACCAAAAGGCCCTATATCACTAGACCTTCCTGACTTTGCTCTTTGATATTATCTACTATGCTACTGTTCTTTCTTTTTTTCTGCCCCAATATACTGGCCTCCTCACTTTCTCCAGTGCACCAGGTATGCGTCTCCCTTAGGGCCTCTGGACTTGCTATTTCCATTACTAGGAATGTTCTTCTCTTAGATATTATATGGCTAGCTCACCCACTTCCTTCAACTCTTTTACTAAAATTCACCTTCCCAGAGAGGCCTTCTTTCTCTGCCCACCTTCCTAAAATTTCAACAACACTCCCAATATACCTATTTCATATTCCCCTTTCCTTTTTCTCTTTAGCTTACACTAGCAAATATGTAAATACTGTTTATTTACATACTCACCATTTTATCCTAGCTCTAGAACCATAGCATATACAGCCTTTGCTCAAAAAATACTTGTTAAGTGATTATTACACTTGTTAAGTGTAATTCTAGGACTTTTAACACTTTGAAGTACCTTGCATCATTAGTTTCTTCTGTTCAAGATTTTTTGCAGATTCCTTTATAGTACCTCTCCTAAACAGGAGAAAAAGATGTGAGGTAACAAGAACTGTACAGTCTGTTTCCTTCTGTACAGCTGGGCAGAGATTTCTCCAAGCCAGACAGGGAACAAACAGGTAGAAGGGACCCTGGGTGTGTGGAGAAATGGGGCAAAATAGGTATTCCTTCATTTGGTTCATGTGTGTGTGGGGGGGAATGGAGTGAAGGCAGGTATTTAATACCCCCCAACATATCACATTTGTTTATGTCTTCTCCCATTCCATCAGAAAAATCTTGAAGCACTGGGAAACTATCGGTCTCAAGGTAGTGGATATAAGCTTTTCATAACTCTAATTTTCAATTGAAAGCTCAAGTTTTACCATTGACATATAATTTCAGTTGCTTACCTTTAAGTGCAGCCTCACTTTGTTCAGTTTCAATAAAATATTTGCCAAATACCCCACGGTGAATAACCACAGTTAGTTTTCTCAAGTAAAAAGTGGTGTTCCAGGAAAAAGGTGGCTACTTTAAAGCTCAAATAATCGTGCAAGTGGCTTTTTCTTGAGTAACTTTGTCCTTTGTAATGCTGCATAATTTCTTTATACATACTTTTCATTTTGTCACAGGGCATATTAAAAAAAAAACTAATATTCCAGTGTTGAAATTTAATGAAATTAATAATTTTACCACAACATCAAGAACAGTCATAAACGAAACCCATGTGAGGGCTGCTCCTGGTTATAAATTTTCAAGGCTGATATTGCCTTGACCCACTAATGCCAAGAATAGAAGTGGTAGATTTTCTCATTTGTTTCTATGCAGTGAGTTTATTTCTTCTTCATTCTTACAGTGATAGTACAATTCTGGGGTCTTAGCTTTATATAACAAGGGGGTCTTATTAGACCTTCCACCTTGGAGGAATGGGAGATGTTAGACTTTTTCTACATTCCTATGTAGAGGTAAAAGCAATAAATCATAGGTTCAGTAGAAACTTTCAGTGGAAAAGCTATGATGAATTCTTATCTTCTGGACTTCCCCTTTCAGTTATTACTATTATTGTTTGATGTCTTTGGATTGCTTCTGTAAGTGCCATTTCAGGGATGTATTTTAAAAGGCTTTTTGCATATTTTACCTATTTTCCAATATGGATTATTCATGCTATCTAGCCCATCACATTTCCAAAAGCAGAATTCTTCATTAAATTTGATAAGAACAGAACTGAGCATTTTTATAAACAACCATCAAAACTAAGTCCACTCATCTCATTTTGACCTAAAGTCTTCAATTCAGTATTGTTTCAAATTTATTTTATTGAAATCTTCTAGATGTGGATCTAACATTACCAATGCAACATGTCATGCCTTTGTTGTTTTGTCTGTTTAGATGCTAGACCTTAACATCACCACAGCCCAATAGTAAGTACCTGATGATAAATCACTGCTTGCACTACCACACCCTTCTAGAGTCTCACAGTCTAGTGCCTGATTCTGTTCATGTCCTTGTCCATCAGAACTCTTAAGTTCTGTTCTGAGTACCACTGAATCAGGGCACCACAAAATGAAGTGATGGGCAACCAGAATTCTGACAGGCATTCTAAGAACATGTGAGTAAATCAATGATAGCTGTGTTAATCCACTTTGTGCTACTACAACAGAACACCAGAGACTGGGTAATTTCCAAAGAAAAGAAATTTATTTCTCACAGTTCTGGAGGGCAGAAAGTTCAATGTCAAGAAGCCAGCATCTTGTGAGGATCTTCTTGCTGTGCCATCCCATGGCAGAAGGCCAAAGGACAAGAGAGTAAGCAACAGGGGACCAAACTTGCTTTTATAACAAACCCACTCTCCCAATAAGAAACATGCTCTCAAGATGGTGAAATTTATGCATTCATAAGGGCAGAGGACTCAAGACCTAATCACCTCATAAAGTTCCCACCTGTCAACACTATTGCATTGGGGGATTACTTTTCCAACACATGAATTTTGGGGGGCACATCCAAACCAAAGCATTCCACCACAACCCCCAAAATTTACATCTTTCTTACATGGAAAATACATTCATTTCATCCCAGTAGCCCCAAAGTCTTAACTGGTTCCAACACTAATTCAAAAGTCCAAAGTCTAGAGTCTCATCTAAAGCAGACAGCGGTGAGACTTGAGGCATGATTCACCACAAGGCAAATTCCTCTCCAGTTGTGAATCTGTGAAATCAAACAAGTCATCCACTTCCAAAATACAATGGCGAGACACACACAGGATAGACATTCCCATTCCAAAAGAAAGAAATAAGCAAGAAGAAAGGAGTAACTAGTTCCAAGAAAGTCTAAGATCCACCAGGAAAACAACATTGAGCCCTACAGCTGAAGAATGATCTCTTTTGACTCCACATCCCACATCTTAGGCACATTGGGGCACACGAGCAAAGCCATAGGGACAGGCCTCAGACAACCCTGTCCCTATGGCTTTGCTGGACACAGTTCACTCAGCAGCTCTCATGGGTTAGAGTCTCGTGCTTGCAGCTTTCCCAGACTGGAGTTGCACACTGGTAGCTCTACAGTTTTGGTGTATCTCAGGTGGCTTCACCGCCACAACTCCAGTAAGTATTGCCTTGGTGGGAACTCTCTGCTGTAACCTTGCTCCCATGGCTCCGCTAGACACTGCCCTAGTGGAGACTCTCTTTGGTGGCTTCACCTCTGCAACAAGTTTATTCCTGGGCCCCCAGGCTATACATGACATCCTTTGAAATCTAGGTAGAGCCATCCATGCCCCCAAAGTTCTTGCATTCTTACAGGCCTGCAGACTGAACATCAAATGGATGCCACCAAGGCCTACCGATCGAGTCCTCCAGAGCTGCAGCACAAGCAGTACCTTGACCTGCTTGAACCACAGCCATGGTTGGGGTGGCTAAGGACTAGTGAGCTAGAATTCAGGGAAGAGAGTACTGAGGTGGCCCTGGGCTGTGAGCCTGTTGAAGGTACCCCCAAGACCATCCCCTGAAGTCATTCTGCCCTCTTAGAGCTCTGAGCCTGTGATGGGACAGGCAGCCTGGAATATCAAACTGCTTGTGGGGTTATTCTCTCATTTTCTTGATGAATGGCACCTGGCTCCCTTCTGGTTGTACTACCTCTTTAGTAAATGTACTAATCTCTTTAGTAAGTGGTTGCTTAGCTAAACCCTTGGTTTGCTCTCCTCAAGATGCCTTTTCACTCTTCAAATGGCCAGGCTAAGAATTTTCCAATTTTTTCTGTTCTGTTTCCCTTTTAATTATAAATTATGTCTTTAAATAATTTCTCTCTAAAATTATCCATGCATTTCCTTGAATAGTTGGCATAGATATTTCTTCCACCAGATATCCTAGTTCATTAATATTAAATTTTACCTTCCATAAAGCCCTTGGATCTAGACATAATTCAGCCAAATTCTTTGCAACTTCATAATAAGGATGGTCTTTACTCCAGTTCCCAATACTTTCTTCCTCATTTCCCTCTAAGACTTCCTCAGAACAGCTTTTACTGTCCATATTTCTACTAGCATCCTAATGACAACTGAAATAACCTCTAAAAAGAGCTAGGCTGTCCCTAGAGCTCTTGTATTCTTCTGAGCCCTCACCAAAACTACCCTGAATGCTCTATTCATAGGAATCTAGGCATTTTCTAGCCTGCTTCACCAAATTCTTCCAGCCTCTACCTTTCACCAAGCTCCAAAACCATTCACATTTTCAAGTATTTTTATTACAGCAACAATCTCATTTCTCAGTACCAATTTTCTGTTTTAGTCCATTTTTTTTGCTGCTGTAACAGAGCATCAGAGACTGGGTAACTTATTAAGAAAAGAAACTTATTTGACCTACAGTTCTAGAGGCTAAAAAGACCAACTCAAGGAGCCAGCATCTGGTGAGGGGTTCCTTGCTGCATCATCCCAAGGTGAAAGGTAGAAGGGCAAGAGAGCTTGTGAAAAGCAAAACTGAGCATGAGCGCAACAGCAAGAGGGGCTAAACTCATTTTTATAACAAACCCATTCTCACAATAAGGAACTCACTCCCATAATAATGATATTAATCTATTCATGAGGGTAGAGCCCTCATGATCTAGTCACTTCTTAAAGGTCCCACCTCTCAACACTGTTGCATTGGGGATTACATTAACACCACAAGAACTTTGGGGTACACATTCAAACCACAGCCCTGGACTTAAAAGTCTCAGTGATCAGATCTTATCCTCCGTCTCATGATTATTGAATTATTTCAAAATGTAAAGAATTCACACACTCAATCATTTGTGTAAATATTCACTTTCTCTACTGACTCAAGAATCAAAATCATTAGATGAGACCTTAGAAGTTTTTTAATCCAACCTGTCATCCCAACGCAAGAACACCTTACTTATGCTGTACCTAACGGTTATAAAATTTGTTTCCTGGTACTTTGCATTCAACTTCAACGTAGAAACTCTCAAGACTTCACTCTTTCTGAAACAAAATAAGTTGAAGGGCTATACTATCAAGACCAATGATTTTGCATTACTCTATAAATAATTAATGAGAGCCTATTATGGGTCTGGCATTCTCTCATTTAATTCTGTGATAATACTTCAAACTTTACTGTCAAATGATAAAAAGTCAGTCTAGAAGTTAAACAGTTCTTACTTTTCAAAATTGTGATGCTGGTCCTCCAAGCTGTCACAAGTACCACATTTCTTGGGCCATGCTGAAAACATCTCTGCTTCATCAGCAGACCAAAATGGAATACTATAAAATTTAATTTGGAGTCCATGGAGCAATTAAATGCTGAAGCAGACATGCCACAGGAAGCTCCCTCAACCAAAAAGACTTAATTAGAAACCATATCAGCTAAAATAACCAACTCAGATGGTTGGATGGAAGAGAGTTTGGTAGCACAAATGTAAAAGAGAAAGAATAAACATTAAAAATTGGATCAGATATACACTCATAAACATTATAAAATTATACTGATTTTAGAATAAAATCTAACTTTTGTCTTTAAGCCCTTAATCTTCTTAGAAGGAAACTACAGATAAACATTAAAATACAATTTAAAATGTTTAGGTCAAAGGTCTAAATGGGCTGTAGAATGTCCAAATTGAAAAAAAAAAAGTTATTAAAGCAACCCCAACTTCAAGTTGACTACAAAGTTGCTAAAGGCAGTTTATATGAATCCCTTCCCCTGTAACCCTAAAGAAAGCAACAAAAAGTTTAGTCATACTATTTTATGCAGTTGTTCAACCTTAAACAAGAAACTCAACTAGCAGATTTTAAACTTAGTTTCCACTAGATGTTGTAAGAGAAATATAATAATTTTAGTTTAAATAAGACCTGGTACCCAAGGATTACATCTTTCACAGCCTGGACTTGAATGTGTGTGCTGATAATGACTCCTAAATCTTCAAGCCTAGACAGACCTATTCCTGAGCTCTAGATCCAAGCACCCAAGTGTCCATTGTTCATTTTACCCATATCACAAACTCAACATACCCAAACTGAACTCATCTCCACTCCTTAAGCTATTTATCCTCTTAGTTTCTCATCTTAGTGAATTGTACCGCCAACCATCAAGCCTCTTAATCCCAAGCCTCTCAAACCAAGCTGGCTCTCACTGCTAAATCTCTCCAGAATCTGGACTCTTCTTTCCATCTCCACTGTCACTTCTCCCCAAATTCAAGCCTCTTCGTCTGTGAGCAGACGACTGCTAAAGCCTCTGGACTTGTCTCCTTTTCTCTAGTCTCATCCACACCTCAGTTTCATCTTCTGTGATTCTGTAAGGGTGATCATCTTTTTTTTCAGGTTATATTTTTTTTCTGATTACATGAGAAAATTCACCACAGAAAATTATAAACATACAGAAGTACGAAAAAGAATTCCTTAAAACTTTACCAACTCGACACCACTGTAAATATTTTGAGATATTTTCTGTAGTCTTTTAAAAACAGTTGACATGATACCATTTATAAAATCCTAGGTATTTTTTAACTTAACATTAGAGCTTTGTAAACCTAAATTTTAGAAGTTGTATATCATTCTGTAATACGGTACTACCACACATTTACATAACCATTCCCTATTTTTAAACATGTATATCAGTTTAAGTCTGTCACTCTTAGAAAGGATGCTGCAGTGACTATCTTTATGTCGAAAGTATTTGGTATTTCTGAGTTTTGCTTAGGACAGATTCCTAGAAGCTAAATTTCTGAGTAAAGTATTTGACTGTTTTCAAGATTTTATAATTAACACTAAATTGCTTTTTCAAAGAAATTGTACCAAGTTATAACCTACAGTGTATAGCAATGCTAGTATCACCCATCATACACAAAATTGCACTATTATATATTTGAAAATCTTTGCTAAATTGTTGGAAGAGAAGTTCTCCTTCTCCTTCTTTTTCTGTTTTCTTTTTTTGTTTTGTTTTGTTTAGATACAGAGTCTTGCTCTGCCATCCAGGCTAGAGGGCAGAGGCATGATCAGACCATAGCTCACTGCAGCCTCGAACTCCTAGCCTCAAGTGACCCTCTCACTTTGGTCTCCCAAAGTGTTGGAATTACCAGTGGGAGCCTGCATCCAGCCTAGAAGAAAATTTCTGTCTCATTAATTTACTTTGCATTTCTTTGATAACTCATAAGCCTGAATATATTTTCATATTTATTATCCATCTGTATTTTCTCTTTTGTAAAACTGGTCATGTCCTTTGTTCACCTATTTGGATCTAGTCCCTCTTCTCAACAAGCAATTTCTAGAGCTCTTTAGTGAGAAAAATATTTGCCTTTGTCTGGTACTTTTGTTGCTAATATATTTAATGTTTTCTTGCTTTGTTCTTTACTTTCATGACTTATAAACTTTATTTTTTCTTATTATTAGGTGGTGCAAAAGTAATTACAGTTTTTTGCCATTTTGACTGCAATTACTTTTACACCAACTTAATATAAGCAATGGGACTTCTGGTTTCCAGTTCTATATGTAAGGAGCTTTGAAGTTACCACTCTGTCCCAACAAGTAAAAAAGTGAACAAACTGAAAAATCAATAACTATTCTTAGATTCATAAGAAAAGTGAGGTAAGGGAACACTGCTGACCACATAATTGGAGAGACAGACAGGCAATACAGAGAATTATCAAGTAGAAAAGCAGAAACCTCCATGGGAACCTGTGCTGGCTGGGGTTAGTTTAAAAAAAAAAAAAAAAAAAAAAGTGAACCATAACTGAGGAATGTCTAAGAGGATTGCTTGGGCCCAAGAATTCAAGGCTGCAGTGAGTTATGATTATACCATTTCACTCCAGCCTGGATGACAAACAGCCTGTCTCTTAAAAAAAAAGAAAAATTGTTTTGGAGGTATTTTCTAGAGGCTAGGTGTATACAAATCATGGATACAGCTGGTGGCCAAAATCCTAAGCAAATTAACACAGAACAAAAAAAAATACTGTATGTACTCACTTATAAGTGCGAGCTAAACACTGGGTACACATGGACATAAAGATGGAAACAATGGATACTACGGACTACTAGTTGGGGGAGTAACAGGGTGGTGGGCTGAAAAACTACCTATTGGGTACTATGCTCAATATCTAAGTGACAGGACCCATACCTCAAACCTTAGCATCACACAATATACCCACATAACAAACCTGTACATGTTCCCCTTGAATCTAAAATAAAAATTAAAGTTATAAAAACAAAAAAACTCCAGGGGTACCAGGTCATAGGGGACCGCCACGCTTTTGTGAGTTTTACTTCTAAGAGCTTGATCTGCTTCTCACAGTAACTACAGTAGAAAATTCTCTTGTGCTTCCAACTAGGGAAGAGGGGAGGATAAACCATTTTAAAACACATGAGTACTCTGCTCTTCTTAACAAGGTCTGCCCTCAAGAGAAACTGCTTAATCAGAGCCTAACTAGCTGGGGTTTTATCAGAGTCTAACTGACCTGGGAGAAGAGGAATACTCAACTCCAGCCCACTGTAGCCATCCTGTCCCACATAAGAAGGGAGAAGAAAATACTGAGAAACACTTGTGAAGTTCACAACACAGAGGAAAAGGCTCACTATAAGATTGAGACCTAATCATAGGAATACAGAATGCTTCCCTCCCCCACACCTTACCATCACATTACTCAAGGCTATTTATAGCACTTCCTTTTACCCAGGAAATCACATCTGGCTATCAAGAAAAAATTAAGAAAGAAAAAAAACAAAACAAACCCCTCTCCCCACAGTTTGAAGAGACAGAGCAAGCATCAGAACCAGACTCACATATGAAAGAGATGTTGGAGTAATTAGACCAATAATTAAAAATGATAATTAATAAGCTAAGGGCTCTAATGGATAAAGCAGATAGCATGTAAGACCAGAGTGATGGAAATCCTAAGAAAGAACCAAAAAGAAATGCTAGAGATCAAAAACACCAAAACAGAAATTAAGAATGCCTTTGATGGGCCTATTAGTAGTCTAGACACAGCTGGGCAAAGAATCTGTGCTATTTCAAGAATAGCACAATAGAAACCTCCAAAGTTGAAAAGCAAAGAGAAAAAAGACTGGAAAAAAAATAGAGTAGCCAAGGACTGTGGGACAACTACAAAAGATGTCAATATGCATAATGGAAATACCAGAAGCAGAGGAAAAAGAAAAAGGAACAGAAAAAATATTTGAAATAATAATGACTTGGAATTTCACCCAAATTAATATCAGATATCAAACCACAGATCTAGAGAGCTCAGAGAACAACAAGCAGGATAAAGGCCAAAAAAACCTACACCTAGGCATATACTTTCCTTTTTATTTATTTAAGAGATGGAGTCTCGATTTGTTGGATAGGTTGGAATAAACTCCTGGCCTCAAGTGATCCTCCCACCTTGGCCTCCCAAAGTGCTGGGATTACAGGGTTTAGCCAATATGCCCAGTCCAGCACATCTTGAAAGAAGCCAGAGAAAATAAACACCTTACCTATAGAGAAACAAAGATAATAATTACTTCTCACTTCTCACAAATCATGCAAACAAGCGTGGAGTGAAATATTTTAAAATTTTGAGAGAAAAAACCCACGAACCTAGAATTCTGTACCCTGTGAACTTATTCTTCAAAAGTCAAGGAGAAAGAAAGACTTTCTCAGACAAACAAAAATTGAGATATTTTGTTGCCAGTAGATCTGCTTTGCAAGAAATTTTAAAGAAGTTCTCTAGAGAAAAGGAAAAAATAACAGGTTAGAAACTAAAATCTATGTAAAGAAAGGTCAAGCACCAAAGGAGGAATAAATGAAAGTAAAATTCAAACTTTTATTTTTCTTCTTCTTTTTTTTTTTTGAGGCAGAGTTTGGCTCTTGTTGCCCAGGCTGGAGTACAATGGGGTGCAATGGAAGATCTCTGCTCACCACAACCTCCACCTCCTGGGTTCAAGAGATTCTCCTGCCTCAACCTACCAGGTAGCTGGGATTACAGGCATGTGCCACCATGCCTGGCTAATTTTGTATTTTTAGTAGAGACGGGGTTTCTCCATGTTGGTCAGGCTAGTCTCGAACTTGCGACCTCAGGTGATCTGCCTGCCTCAGCCTCCGAAAGTGTTGGGTTTACAGGTGTGAGCCACCATGCCCAGCCTATTTTTCTTATTCTTAACTGATCCAATAGGTAACAGTTTGTGTAAAATAATAATTGTAACACTGTATATGATTATGTATGGTTATATATAATTGTCCTGTGAACAACACAGATTTGAACTGTGTGGATCTACTTATACACAAATTTTGTTAGTAAATATAGTCAGCTCTCAGTGTCAGTGAGTTCCATATCTGCAACAAAATGCAAATTGAAAATACAGTATTTGCAGGATAGAAAACTCGTGTACAAGGACTGCCAACTTTTCATATCCATGGGTTCTGCATGGGGTCCTGGAACCAATCCCTGCAGATACTGAGGGGTGACTGTAAATATTTATATATGCTTATATATAAGTTAAAAGAATGGCAGCAATGATATAAGAGACTAGAGGGAGGAAATAGGATTACTTTGTTATCATAAGGTACTTGCATTACCGGTAAAGTGGCATGGTGTTATTTGAAAGTGGGCTTGGATTACTTGCAGACTGCAAACTCTGGGGCAACTAAAAACCAAACTAAAAAAACTAAAACTAAAATAAAGATTTCAACAATTAATTGAGAAGCTAAAAAAAGAAAGAAAGTGGAATCATATAAAATGCTTAATTAAGCCAGGTGTGATGGATCACACCTATAATCACAACACTTTGGGAAGCCAAGGCCAGAGGATTGCTTGAACCTAGGAGTTCAAGATCAGCTAGGCAATATACAGAGATACTCTCTCTGTGAAAAAATTAGTAGGGTGTGGTTGTGCATGCCTGTGGTCCCAGCTACGAAGGAGGCTGAGGTGGGAGGATATCTTGAGCCTAAGATGTTGAGGCTGCAGTGAACTTGATTGTTCCACTGCATTCCAACCTGGGTGACATAGCCAGATCCTGTCTCAAAAAAAAGAAAAAGAAAAAGAAAACAAAACAAAACTCAAAACCACAAAAAGTAGAAGAGTGGAAGACAAAAATAGGTATAAAGAACAAGGACAACAATTAGAAATCAGCAACAGTTGGCCAGGCGCAGTGGCTCACACCTGTAATCCCAGCATTTTGGGAGGCCGAAGCGAGCAAACCACGAGGTCAGGAGTTCGAGACCACTACAAACACCTGTATAGACATAAACCAGTAAATCTAGAAGAAATAGATAAATTCCTAGACAGTTACACCCTCCCAACACTAAACCAGGAAGAAGTTGAATAACAAGACCAATAACAAGGTCTGAAATTGAGACAGCAATAGCCTACCAACCAAAAAAAGTCCAGGACCAGATGGGTTCACAGCCAAATTCTACCAGAAGTACAAAGAGGAGCTGATACCATTCCTTCTGAAACTATACCAAACAATACAAAAAGAGGGAATCCTCCCAAAGTCATTTTATGAGACCAACATCATCCTGATACCAAAACCTGGCAGAAACATAACTAAAAAGAAAATTTCAGGCCAATATCCATGATGAACACTGATGTGAAAATCTTCAATAAAATACTGGCAAACTGCATACAACAGCATATCAAAAAGCTTATCCATCACAATCAAGTTGGCTTCATCCATGGGATGCAAGGCTGGTTCAACATATGCAAATCTATAAAAGTAATCCATCACATAAACAGAACTAAAGACAAAAACCACATGATTATTTCAATAGATGCAGAAAAGGCCTTTGATAAAATTCAATACCCCTTCAAGCTACAAACTCTCAATAAACTAGGTATCGATGGAATGTATCTCAAAATAATAAGAGCTATTTACGACAAACCCACAGCCAAATCATGGGCAAAAATTGGAAGCATTCCCTCTGAAAACTGGCATAAGACAAGGATGCCCTCTCACCACTCCTATTCAACATAATATTGGAAGTTCTGGCAGGGCAATCAGGCAAGAAAAAGAAATAAAGGGTACCCAATTAGGGAAGAGGAAGTCAAATTGTCTCTATTTGCAGATGACATGATTGTATATTTAGAAGACCCCATTGTCTCAGCCCAAAATCTCCTTAAGCTGATAAGCAATTTCAGCAAAGTCTCAGGATACAAAATCAATGTGCGAAAATTACAAGTATTCCTATACACCAATAACAGAAAAACAGAGAGCCAAATCATGAGTGAACTCCCATTCACAATTGTTACAAACAGAATAAAATACTGGGAATACAACTAACAGGGGATGTGAAGGACCTCTTCAAGGAGAACTACAAACCACTGCTTGAGGAAACAAGACAGGACACAAACAAATGGAAAAACATTCCATGCTCATGGATAGGAAGGATCAATATAATGAAAATGGCCATACTGACCCAAAATGGCATTTGATGGGTCAATGCTATCCCATCAAACTACCATTGACTTTCTTTACAGAATTGGAAAAAAACAACTTAAACTTCATCTGGAACCAAAAAGGAACCCACATAGCCAAGACAATCCTAAGCAAAAAAACAAAGCTGGCGGCATCACGCTACCTGACTTCAAACTATACTACAAGGCTACAGTAATCAAAACAGCATGGTACTGGTACCAAAACAGAGATATAGACCAATGGAACAGAACAGAGGCCTCAGAAGTAATGCCACACCTCTATAACCATCTGATCTTTGATTCCGAGGCAAGCAGGGTCTGGAGTGGACCTCCAGCAGACCTGAAGCAGATGGGCCTGTTAGAAGGAAGACTAAAAAACAGAAAGAAATAGCTTCAACATCAACAGAAATGACAGAGTGAAAATATCCATAAGATAAATAACAAGCAATGTATAGAACACATAAGAATCTACAAATGAGAACAAAAAATGCAATTATTTCCGTTGAAAGTTGGCAATGGATATGTGTGGACAATTAACAGAAAAATATACATGGCTAATGAACATATAACAAGATGCTCAACATCACTAATTATGAGGGAAATAAAATTATAATGATGAGATATAATGATGTTATTATGATAGCATTTTTGCTCGATAGAGTGAAAAAAATTAAGAAATGTGGTAATATCTAGCATCACTGAGGGTGTGAAAAACAGGCATTTCAATCACTGTTCGTGGGAATATAAACAGTTACAGCCTGTTATGGAGATATTCTTTCAACATTATAACTATCAAAATAAAATAACTATCCCTTTTGACTGAACAGTTCCATTCTGGGAATCTACCCCAGTATCTGGGAATCGATCATGCATGTGTACATAAACCTTTTTGTTTTTTTGAGACAGGATCTCACTCTGTAGCCCAATACAGTGCTATTCACAGTGCTATTCATGACACCATCAAGAAAACTGGAAACAATCTTAACATCCACCTGCAGAAGAAGAGTTAAATCATTATGGTAAATCCATCTGTACTCTAATATGGTACAGAAATTACTGTGCAGCAATTGTACACTGTGAAGGGAGAAAAACAACATGTTAGGTATGATCTCCAGAGCCAGGAGCAGTGGCTCAGACCTATAATCCCAGCACTTTGGGAGGCTGAGGCGAGTGGATCACCTGAGGTCAGGAGTTCAAGACCAACCTGGCCAACATGGTGAAACCCCATCTCTACTAAAAAAATACAAAAACTAGTGGTGGCTCATACCTGTAATCCCAGCTACTGAGGGGGAGGCTGAGGCAGGAGAATTGCTTGAGCCTGGGAGGTAGAGGTTACAGTAAGCCAAGGTTGCACCACTGCACTCCAGCCTGGGTGACAGAGCAACACTCTGTATCCAAAAAAAAAAAAAAAAAAAGCATGATCCTATTTAAGAACAAAACAGAAACCTAATGACCTTTAAATATATGTGTGTGTCATATCATTTTAAAATATCTAGAACTGCGTGGGTGAGGGAAAGCTTTCATTTTGTTACTTTATACATTTCTTTATTGTTTATATCTTTTATAGTAATCATCTATTCATATTTAACATCATTTATTCTTATTTAATACTGTGTAACTTTCTCAAAACTATGTGTGTATGGAGAAGGGGAGCAAAAGACATTAAGGTGAGAGGTAAAAAAATAAGCTAAGACAAGATTTCTCAACATAGCACTACTGACATTTTGGAATAAATAATTCTTTGTTGTGAGAGGCTTTCCTATGCATCACGGAGTGTTTAGCTGCAACCCAGGCCTCTACACACTAGATGCCAGTAGCATACCCTGCTCCTCCCCCAGCAAGACAAGACTATCAAAAATGTCTCCAGACATGGCCAAATATTCCCTAGGGAGAAAAAAAAATGTTCCACACTCTACCCACTACTATATTCATTGAGAACCATGGGTTAAGGTATCAAATATTCTGAAAAGTTCCTTAGCCAGAGTTAGAATTCCCTGCACCTGACCCTGTATGATACCAGTTATTAGTTCTGTTTTCTTGTTTGCCTCCACAGGCTATGAGCCTTTTCTAGGAAGGTGTTTAGCGTGGGTAAATAGCTATCTCTTAGGCTGTGTTCCTCAGAGTATAGCCTGCAACCACCTGCATCAGCAGCACCTGGGATACTGGTTAAAAGGCAGAGTCCTAGATTTCACTTTCAATTAAACAAGTTCTCAAGATGAGTCCAATGTACATTAAAGTTTGGGAATTATATTTGAGTTTAGTACAATTCTCAGCACATAGCAGATGCTTAATAAATTGGTGAATGAATGTATAAATTTTATTCTATAAAGATAATGAGTGAAATTGGTCTCCAATTAAGAAATACACAACTAACCAATTTGCTTGTGAAATTTAAATATACAAACTCTATGAAACAGAAAGGGCTATAAATAACAACATTTAGTTTAATTATGCTACTTAATAACAGACATGTAAGTATGATTCTAAGTATTTGTAATAAACTCACTAAGAGTTGCATAAAAAAATTAAAAGCCAGATCTAGCTCCTGAATTCTCCCATGGAGAGCATCAATAAATAAGTGAACTGAATGCATGTATTTTTAAATGAATTGATGAAATGCATTTTGAAAGAAATTTAAACACATAACCATCTGAAAGAAGGCATGCATTATACTCTTTCTGCCATTTCAAATGTTTAGCAACCATCTTATCATGATGTCTGTAATATACTTACAACACTTCAGTATAGATGGTGTGATTGATATAAATGTATCAGTTAGTCAAACTTCAAACTCCAGAGCCAGTCAGTTGTCCTAATTGAGGAGCCATGTCAAGGGAGCATTGTATCAGACAGTTATACTCCAAAAGCAGTGACCACAAGTACTTTTATCCATGTTGTGATCAACACTTGAGACATCAGTAATTTGCATAGTGAATACCAGAAGTGAGGTTTATTGGTAAAATGAATAGTTTAGTGGTTAACAAGATGAATGTTACAAATGGGCTTTCATTGCTAAAATTAAAATATATTGTCAAAAAATTTTGAGTTAGATAAAATACTTTATAGTTATTCTCCACCTTTGAATAAACAGGATATAAAAATCCAGCAAGGGCCAGTCATGGTGGCTCACACCTGTAATCCAGCACTTTGGGAGGCCTAGGCAGGCGGATCACGAGGTCGAGAGATGAAGACCATCCTGGCCAACATGGTGAAACCTCCTCTCTACTAAAAATACAAAAATTAGCTGGGTGGTGGCGCACACCTGTAGTCCCAGCTACTTGGGAGGCTGAGGCAGGAGAACCGCTTGAACCTGGGAGGTGGAGGTTGCAGGGAGCCGAGATCACACCACTGCACTCCAGCTGGGCGACAGTGTGAGGTGTCGTCTAAAAAAAAAAAAAATCCAGCAAGGCCTGTAACTTTTCTCTTAGAGATGATGCCCAGGGTTGATTCCTTAATAGTCCTGTAACTAACTAGTCATTGCTTTGGAAGCATTTCTTGTTCTCTATCATTGACTAAAAGGATAACTGAAAGTGACCTTGTGAATGCTGTGGATCCAATCTAGTTCTACTAAACCTTTCATGAAGGGTGATGGTTGGGATGCCTAAAATGAAAGAGAGCTCAAAGCTTCCTTCACAGGCATTAAAGAACAGGTTGCATGTAATACATTGTTTTGTGCCTGCATACTAACATCTGTTTGAAAAACATCTATATGTGGCAGAATGTGGTCATTTCTTTACAATCTGTTAGTAAGGTTACAGAGAAACACCTTCAAATACTTCATTGACCATCACTGTTTGCCAAAAACAAAACAGAACAAAAACCTTAAGATTTATAAATAACCGGCTTGTTTTAGGTTGCTTCACAACCACATCCATATTTTTTTCCCAGTAATACAGTTTAAATAGTCTTTGGATAATTGCCAAATATAAAACACAATCCAATGGTCTTTATAATTCTTTAATCAGCAAATCTTAGGATACTAAGTTCTGGAATTTTTTATCCTATGCAACTAAAAACCACCCTCTCACCCTTAAAAAGAAAACAAAAAACCTTTCTGATATTACCATTCTTTAAAGATTCACTATAGATTTGGTAACTAAAGATTTTGTTACAAGTAACATTAAAGACAAAAAGAGAGGGGAGGCCAAGGTGGGTGGATCACAAGGTCAGGAGATCGAAACCATCCTGTCCAACATGGTAAAACCCTGTCTCTACTAAAACAAAAATTAGCCCGGCACGGTGGCGTTTTGTCTGTAGTCCCAGCTACTCAGGAGGCTGAGGTAGGAAAGCTGATTGAACCTGGGAGCCAGAGGATACAGTGAGCCGAGATTGCACCACTGCACTCCAGCCTGGGTGAGAGAGTGAGACTCCATCCAAAAAAGGAAGGGAGGGACAGAGGGAGGTTGGGTTATCTACTGCCAGAGAGACGCTGTATCATATTAAATCATGAGGTAGATGAGATTTTTTTTCAAGGACACCCTATACATGAAGATCATTTAGGGTTAAAACATCACACTTATGGCTTCAAAATTCAAGCATCATCACTGCCATCACTACAAAAAAGGACAAGGGACATTCAGTTTGTGTGAAGAGGTGGAGATGAAACACCCAATTATGGGCTAGAGATGACTGGCACAAAAGCTATTGAATACTTGGGTTTTTCAAAGTTCCAGACAGCATGTTTTCACCTTTAGGTGATGAAACAGCACCTTTGCTTTCTACCACGAGTACTTTTAATGTGGTCGATATAATGCTTGAATTTGAATGTGATAGTCTCTAAAGGAGACCTGGTGGCCACGTGGCACATTTCATCTCCTTTTCCAGGTAGATACTCTAGCGGCTCATATGGCCAAATCTAAAACTACCTGAAGAATACAGTTAAAACACCATTGTTAGAGTACATGCTTTTTTCCTTGAACTTTCATATTCTGGTACCATAAAACCCTTTTCAGATATTTACTTGCTTTTGAACTGAATGGATTAGGTTGTTTTTTAAAGAGTTGCTTTCCCCCTACAGGTAATTCAAAGTGAGGGCAAGAAGGTATTCAGGTCCTCATACTGATGCCCCAACTTCATAGCTTCCAGTATAATTAAATGCTTAAATATTTGTGTAGTGTTGAGCTTGCTTCAGGGGAATTTGCAGCATCTTCTTTCTTTAGATTAAACAAATCATATAGATAATTACCATAGCTTTCTGTGATGTCTTAGGTACTGCATTGCCTAAGAGCAGGAAGGCAGGCAGGTGATTTGTAAAGTACTTTTCAGCTCCAGGGTGATAAAAATATTTTAAACTTTCTGAAGTTTAAAAGTTGTAATTAACCATTAAAATTTAAAACTGAATAGTTATATACAGTTACAGTATAATTCTCTAAACTACAGTATACAAAAAAGAGGTAGCATAAAGATCAATTAATATTTTCAGATAAAAATCAGCAAATACTGTTAAAATGCAAGATTCAACATTTCAAATTACTAACATTTCATATGAGTAATGTATCTGGTTACAGGGAACCTTTTCAATAAATAATTATGAATAACATGGTTTGTATGGAACATCTGCTACACAGCTCCCTATAAAAGTTGTATAAACTACCAACTCTAATCATACATCTTTCCTTTAGAGCATTTAATATGAAAGACTGAAGACTATGCCTCACATACAGAAAAGGCTAGAGACACTATGTGACATTTCCTATAGCATGAATTTCTGTAACTCTAGCTACTGCTTAAGTCAGATTAAAAAAAAATAAAACTAACTACAATGACAAATTACCATGTGTCCAGCACTGTTCTAAGCACATGCTAATGCACAAAAGTTCTATGAAATAGGCATATTATTATCTTCATTATATAGATACATAAATTGAGGTAAAAGACAAATTCATTGACTTTCTCAGGATCACACAGGTAGGTATCCAGAGCCTACACTCTTAAACCACTACAACCAGTATACTAGTCTCTCAAGAGGCATACAACTGACGGCATCTAATAGTCTACAGAAAAAGAAAACTGAGATTTCTACAGATACTTCTCCTTTATTTTTTTCTTTTTTTAAACAGAGTGTCACCCAGGCTGGAGGGCATAACCCTGCTTCACTGCAACTTCTGCTCCCTGGGTTCAAGCAATTCTTGTGCCTCCTGAGTAGTTGGGATTAAAGGTGATGTAGCATCAATCTCAGCTAATTTTTGTATTTTTAGTAAAGATGGGGTTTCACCACAATGGCCAGGTTGGTCTCAAACTCCTGACCTTAAGTGATGTGCCTGTCTCGGCCTTCTAAAGTGCTGGGATTACAGACATGAGCCACCATACCCAGCCTGTATTTTTCTGTGAAACAAAAATTATCTTTCAATTCTACTTATATCTCCTTCCCTATTTCCATATATTCCAGACATGCCTTATTTTTTAAAATCATCCATTTTCACATAATTTGGTCTTACAGCACTTAGAAAGTTAATGGCCATTTTTATCATTTGTTTAGTTACCTACTTTGAGACTTCTTGTTTATTTAATCTGCATTGATATCTTGTTAAATAGTTAAGGCTGGTACTGTTTACAGATGAAGAAAGAAACTTAGACCCAGGAAGTTTAAAAATGCTCTAAGTTTACCAAGGCATAGATAGCTACAGGAGTTCAAATCCTATCAACAGTTCTACTACTGCTTTCATTTGCAGGGTTTTTTTTTGTTTGTTTGCTTTTTTAAAGATATATGCAAGCCCAAAAAACCTCATGTCTGGGTATCCTCCACCCACAATTAACAAGCAAAAGGGGTTTGCCTGTTAACTAAAAAAGGTTGTATTGAAGTAAGTACAATGAACTTGGCTCTCTTCACATACTACAGCAGTAGACTTGACTGGCATGTTTTTATTTATTCATTAGCACAGTAGCAAAGAGAAGTAGACTAACAGTATATTTGAAAACTAAAGCCTTAAATAGACTTTTACTTAGAGAACATTATCTAGCAAGGGTTATTTCAGGTTAACTGTTGATAAAAATTTCAATTCAGTTCCTTTTGCTTTGCTGGAATTATTACCATTCTATGAGAGCAGCTTTCTGCCAATCAACTGGTGCCCGTGGGGCTGGGATGTGTCTAGTGTGGCGTTCATTACACTGTTGGTACTCAAATTATAATACAAGCAACAACAACTACCACCAGGTTGCTGCACGCAAAGTAATCTGACACAAAAGTCGTGCATAGCTAAGAGTCAGAACTGTAAGCAGTATTTGAACACTTTTTAAAAAACAAAGAGAAATTTGTATTTGATGTCTATGTGTTCATATTTTAGCAGTCAGAATATGTTCATAGGATAGGACAAAAAAGAATTTAGTAAGGTTTTCCCAAATGCTTGTCACTTTTCAACAATAGAACAGGATCCTTTCATGGGGCTCCAAAGTTTCACAGGAACTAGGGAAGATAAAACCATCATACTTTTATTTATTAGGTTTTTAAACAGTATATAAGTGTGTGTGTTTCCAGAGAGGGGGACCTATAGAGGAGGGAGAACTTAGGAGACAGAAGAAAAGAGCTGCCTCTGCTTGGTCTTAGAAATTAAAAAAAAAAAAAAAAAAAATCAGAAGTCATGGAAAGAGGTGTTCAAAAAGATAAAAGTTTAAATTTCATGAAACCATGAACAAATAACACAATCCATAGGTTTTATTTACAGGGTTTTTGAGAGGATTCAGTAACATGAAATACATGGAAGTGTTTTGTAAATGGTATATGCTATAGTGTCAAAGTATTAAGCTGCACTGGAACTTTGAATAAACCAGGATGCATTCATGATTAAAATTTTACATTTAAAAATCCTAACAATAAAAATTATGTTTTATGGGGGGAAAGAATTAAGACACAGTAAAATTTTATAGTGTAATTCTTTCATACTTAAAAAAAACTATCCACGTATATGGTTAAATGAAAAAAAGCAAGGTACAAAATACTGCTAGTCAACTCTTATGGTGTATTAAAAGGTGACCAATTTGATAACCTAGTCATCTTGATCCACAACCTAATAACCCTATTTTGAAGGCAGGAATTCTGACTTAACTAAAGAGGTGCAATCAATTTTGTGAGTAACATAAGTTAACAAAGGTAATTCATAAAATGCTGAAAAGGAAGATTTAGGCAGGGTCACACAGTTTTATGCATATTTCTAGGCAGAATCCCAAACAAGCTGTTTAAGAAGAACTAAAGTCAGTACAGGAATCTCTAGAAGTAACTGATGTATTCTAGTAAAAGTAAAGTCCTAAAATTAAATGCCGAGCTCCATTTTTATCTTGATTACCATTTTAAATTGGAATTATCTCCTAGGAAAAGATGGAGGTTAAGGACAAATTACATTGAAGAGGTTTGGGAAAAGAATAGAAAAGACCAGCTGAACCAAGCAGACGGGGCAGAAGAGCAGAAAAATCTGAAAATACAAAATGTATTATTTCTCTTCATATTAAAGAGTTCTTTGAGAACAATGTTACAATCTTAGTGCATAAAATCAAGTCCAATTTATATCATGACTGCCTTTTCAGTTTTTTAAAGTCAAAATTTTTCTTCAGGCTACTATCTGTTAGGGAAAGGCAGGAAATCCAGGAACACTGACCCACGGGGAGAAAATTTAAACAATACAAAATACAATTACTTTGGGTTATACGTGATTTTTTAAACGCATTTCATACATTTTTAATAGGAAAAATACACAAGTTCCCTAATCTTAATCTATGATTTATTCAAATTTAATACAAAAAAGAGGCAAATATTATTTAACAAGAGAAAAAATGGAAAGGAATCAGAGAGCAAGTGTAGACAATGAAGAGTGTGAGAGTGAAGCCAGTTTTAGAGTGGTAGGAACAGTGGTGGGCACAGTGGAACTATACTGTATTGATCTCTTGAGAACCTTATGGAGAAAGGAGTTGGACTGAGGGTATCAGCAGAGAATACCTATTTAAATTTCTGAAATGCTCCCAGCCATGCATGTGCAATAGGAGTAGGAGATTAAATAAATAAATCATGAAATAATTATGAAATATACACAATCACATTATTAATATATAAAACTAAACCCATGAAGGAAAATACCAGAAGAACTAGAATCTGAAGTAATTAAAAGAGACTACCTCAATGGAGTAGAATGGATGTAGGGAGGAACGAAGAGGCAGGAGAATGCTGATTTTCATTACGAGTTCTTCCATACTGTTGGATTTGTTACCATGTGCCTGTATTAATTTTTTTTCTAAATAACTTTTATGCTCATAAATTAAAAGAGGCTTGACCTGTGCTAAAAGTTCCTTTCTTTCTTCCTTTTTTTTTTTTTTGCTAATTCCATCAAAAGGTTCATGTCAAAAACAGATTTGATATTTTTTTCTGTCTATACACACATTAGTTACGAATGATTAACAAAGCATTCATTCTTCTATTTGGTTTGGCTGAGAACCGACCTGTGTTAGTGTTAAGGAAATATTTCACTTTATATGGAGAAGACATGAAGTATTGCTTATTTAAATACACATGTGGTAAAAGAAAGGGTTTATACATGTTTTAGGCTCACAATTAATAAAAATATTTAAGTAGTTTGAATTGTAGAGTTTTTCTACCATTTTAGAAACTAGAAAAATGCCATGTACCTTTTCTCTCTTCTTTATCCAAAAATAGGCTTTTTGACTTACCTGTTTAATATTTTAAGTTTTAATAAGATGATAAAAAGTTTACTTAAAGAAGATTCAATACTAAATATGGCAGAACTAAAGATGATTATTTTATCTAATTTTTAACTATAGAGTACTTTTTTAAAAAACGTAACTTTTGAGCAATCAGACTAAAAAGCTGTATTGCAAAAGGAGTTCCCCAAATTTAGGGTATTTGAAAGTAAGTACCCAAATTTAATCTGACACAGTCACTTAAAGTGTTTTTACTTTTCACATGTACAACGATTAAAAACAATATTCAGTTTGAAGAAAAGTTTACTTAATATATGAATACACAGAGTTAGTGAAAAATGTAAAATGCTGTCTATTCTATCTTTTCATAATTTTTATAAAATTACTTTTCTAAATAAAACTATTTAGAAAGCTACCAAGAAATACTAGTTGTAGCAATTTTGTTTCTCACAACACCTATTTAAGAGTGCAGCCAGTCAAAACCAGTAATATAATTTAACCATATGGTGACTGACTTTTGAGAAGATTTTTCACTAATCATGTCCACCAACACAGAGTGGAGTGAAGAAAAATAAAGATTTATAGGGGAAAATATTGTGGATTATTTAGAAACCAGCCACTAAAGAACAAAGAAGAAAAGGCTGGATTTGAAGTCAGTTCTCAGCTCTCTGTTTCATTCCTAAATTGCTAAGACAACAACTTATAAAGAAAGAATTAAACAACAGATGGAAATTAGGAAAGAAAGGATAAGAAATACTGGTCACATATGATCTGGATATTCTAGGACTTGTGTACAAAATTATAGCAGGCAAGACTTCAAATCCAGGCCTTAACTTCACAGACAGTTCCTCTGACATAAAAACAGATTCCTTTTCCTCTTATTTTTCCTCCTTAACATGTTTGGCAACTATTGTTTCTTTCAATTGGAGCTAAATTATACCTCTCTTGTATTTCTCCCCATTGGTGAATAAAGACACTTAGTGTTTTCGATTTCTGCTTTCTTTATTTAGTGGATCATATGCAGCATAGAGCCATTATTTACAAAACAAGTATCACTGCCAATTTATTATTTTCAACATCCTGAAAGGTAATAAGACCATTCCACCAAATTAAATTGAGCAATCTCCGGTGGTTCCCTTCAATTTTATTTCATTTTTACCACACACACCCCTAGTCACCACTTTCATTTTATATGATCTACTTGTTGACATATATGCATTGAAATCTACTTCCAAACTCAACTCTGAACCTAGTTACAAAAACTATCCTTGAATCAACAAGATCATTGCAAAAGACTGAGTGAATGATGGGTTTTGTATAATAATCCAAAGCCCTACAGATTTTCACTAATTCAAACTGTCGCTGGAGTAAATTCCAAAGTGAGAGTCACTGCAGCGGAAAGGGAGGTCCCCTTATAGCTCACACCTGCAAAGCAGTTCTGTGAGTGGTTGAAAAAAACTCAAGCATTGTGGAAATGTTTAGTTAATAAACACACTGCTCTTTTATACTTATGCAAAAATATCAGTTCTAAAAACACTCATATGACCTAGGCATAAGGCATCTTTTAAAATAAGAAGCGTAATAACATTAATGAATTTATGAACTTAATCTACCCTAAATGCAATCAAATAGCAAGCTAAAACAACTATACACGTCTATGTTAAAAAGAAAAATGCAAAATTAAAATCAATTTATTGATATGATGGAATTATGGATAATTTTCCTTTTTAACATGCCTAGCATTTTCATTATGTTGGCTGTGTAATAAATACTAAAATTTTAAAAGATACACTAAGTGCTAAAAAAAATAAGTCTAAAAAACAACAAAAAAACTAATAATTTTATTTGCACACTATTCCTGACATATCTAATTCACAGACTCTGTTACAATAGATATCTTCTTTAGTCATAAAACTAAGAACACTGTAGGTAAGCAGGGCTTAAATGTCTTACTCTAAGTTTACTGAGAATAAAATCAACTGGACACACACTAATTTATTGGGGTATTTATAAACACAGCATCTTGCTGGGTATTTTGAGTATACAAAAAAAGATATACCCTTTCAAACTTAAGTAGCAGCCTAAAATTAATAGAGAGATGCAAGACTATCACATGAAAAATTAAATAGCTGGGTAAGGTCAAGTTTTAAAAAAAAGTCCATACCTGTAGAATATAAATAAGTGATGAGTTCATTTATCAAACACTCATTGAGGGTCTACTATTTGTAAAGCATTTTTCTAAGTGCAGAAATCAGTTACATAGTTAGATTTTTGCCATTCCAAAACTAAACAAAAAGACAGGATGTTTTGAAAAGGAGAATATGAATCACTAATATATCTGACTCTGGGCTCAGTGCCTAGGACTTAGCCCTGCTCCACAAGGAGCAGCTATTTAAAAAGAAAAGAAAAGGAAAGCGCTAGTATATCTGGTCTGTAGAACATTACTGGCTTACAGGGGCAGATCTCATGGTACAATCATTCTGTAGCTCATATAACTGGAAATACATGCCCTATTCCTTAAATTGGCTTAGACAGCAGCATATGTAGTACTTTAATTAACTGTAGCAACTGACATACCTTAAAAGTAGATGCAGAGATTTGAAATAATGCACTGTAAGTAGGACTTGTAAACCAATATTAATTCAAGTTTAACCTATACATAACAAAGTGTCCAATGTTTTATCTAGATGGCAAGAAGGCTGAGTATAACACAACTGTATTAGGAAATTCTGAAACACTTTATGAGCAAACTTCTAATTAGTTATCGATATGAAGAGAACAAGTATTGCTGTTGAGTGTTATTTTTTTGGCCAGGACAGAAATGTACATATTAACATTAAAAATAAGCCTGTTTTAAAGAAATCTCTAGATATTTAAACTACCATCACAAACATTATTAACATTTGGGCACTATTCTTGACCAAATAATATTTCTACACTTCCTTATTTTAATAATTTATAAATATAAAACTATATATTATAATCATTCTATAAAGAAAACTTAAAGTGGCCACATATAGATATTAAAAACATCATTAAAATTTGTCTCTTAGAAAAAGTTTAATCAAACTTTGCTACCTAATAAACTTGACGTCATATTTTTTATTTTTAAAACTTTTAACCTCAGATATTTTCACTTGATTACAGAATTTAAAACTTTATAATAATCATCTTTTAAAATGAAACTAAAATGTTCATATATTATTCAAAAATGTATTTTTCAAAAATATTAGCAAAGCCTATGATTAAGTGGGATTTTAGATTTTAAAATGTAGTTAGTATATGTAGCACATGATCTGAAGCAGGGAATCACATGCATTGAACTTACATGAATAATACTGGTGTGGCTGCTGGCTATTTTGACTTACTTTCTTTAAATACTATCAAATAATCTACCTCAGTAAAACTGGTGTTTATCTTTAAAACCTTTCATTACAAATGGTCTTTTTTCTTAAACAAAATTCCACTTTTCTAAAACTATCTGAAGAGATAAAAAAAGCAAACATTTAAAAGCATGTTATCACATACATGTGCTACTTAAAGTTGGTATATAGAACCTCAGATTGTGAGTGCAGTAAATGAATGAAAATGAATAGTTGACTACTCAATTAGCAATATGACTTTGGGCTTACCAGATGATATCTTAGTTTCCTTATCTGTAAAATGAACAAGGAGAATTTTATGATCTCTAAGTTTTCTTTTAGATCTAAATTTTTGTGATTTGATTATTCTAACCCAGAAACCCACATCTACAATAGGAAGCTAGGTTTTAAGGTTATAGAGTAACACAATAGTGAGTTATAACTTAGAACAACAAAAATATTACAATACTAATTTCAAATATATTCACTGCCTGAAAGCAATGCTTTCAAAATAAAACACAGGAGACAATAATTGAATATGGTTGTACTCATTTAATAATGGCATAAACACTAACATCTACAAAACAGGATATTTCATTGATGGGTACCTCTTGTGGAAATAGTTAACTTGTCTGCAAAGCCAAAATCTATAAAGTAACAAGATAATTACACAAAAATATTTTAGACCTTACTTTTCAGATAGAGTTCTGTTATACCCTATATAACTCACATGCAGAAACTAAAATTATTTAAAATTAATGATTACTAAAGCTACAACATATGTGTTTAAGAATAGAGCCTTATTTCCTTATTGCTTTTAATAACACATAATGCTATATAAATTAACACTATTTTCTGTAAAGTCATGCAATTCTCTAAATGTTTAATATTTAAACATGCCACCAACAAGCATCTGACTAATAAAATGCAACTTCAAATAAAGGGAAATAATTTGTTTCCTATTATTATCCGATACAGGTTATCGCTGGAATTCAATTTCCTTTCAAAATGTGCTTTTTTCAAAGAACATCCAACCACCCACACATTATTTAAAAAACAAAACAAAACAAACAACAAAAAACCTTTGTGTTAGAAATTGTCCCAGAACTGTATTTTGACATTTTTAGCAACCTGACAAACCACTCTGCTTGCTTTCTTCCGCCAATACAAATCAAGCCAAGGAGTAGTTTTTTCATTTATTTCATTCAATGTCACAAGACTACATTATGTCAGGATAAAGGTCAATCATCAAGAATGCAAGCTGCTGCTACAGTGGAAATTCAAATGTTCACCTGGGCCTTATTTCAAAGACTGGCTCACTGAAATCTACTTAATAATGCCCTATAAAACTAGGAAGATATGGGAAAACAATGTGTAAGAAACATTTTTCTCACCAAATCATATTCACTGACATCACATAGTCACCTAAAGGTGGTACTTTGAAAACAAGTAAGTTTTAGGTAATTGGCATCAGAAAGGGATTTGTCCTAGTTGCTTTAACAATCTCATGTTTTTAAAAATTTGCGGGAGTGCTACCCTGCAGGCATCTGTGACAGCATCACGAGGTTTCATATTTAGTGTGGGTGGTTGGGTAAAATTGGACATTGACCAGTTTTGTGTGTGCTGAAAGGCACTAGGCTGGAACACTGTATTCAGCATTGGGTATGAGACTGCCAGTGCAGTGGGTTGGAAGATGTATGCATTGGCACTCAGTGTGGAACCAGGAGGCTTACTTAAAAGGTTACTGCAATCTTGACTTTGGCAGCTGTCATCTCTAAGTGATCATGAAGAGTTAAGAGTGAAATCCAAAGTCAGACCTCTGAAGATCAGAAGTTGTCCATGTTTGAGGCACTAACCGTCCTTTATAACATTCTGTCCTCAGAAACAGAAAGCAGGGGTAGGCCTTTTGGTGGGTGGGTGGGTGGAGGGGTGTTACATAGTTGAGAAAGTCACATTTTTAAAACACTCAGCTAAACATAACTCTATCAACTTTCAAGATGGCATTTAAATTAAAACGTCAGCAGATGTAATTACGTAAATAGATGAAGCAACTTTGTAATACTTTCTTACCAAGTTAGGAGCTCCAAGATCTTTTTCTACTACATATATATACACACACACACACACACACACACACACACACACACACACACACACACAGACATATATATGTTTTTGTCTTTCTAATGTATATTCTGAACCCTTTGTCTCCAAAAGCAATTTGGAATGGCTACGCAGTCTCAGGGCACTCTTATTAATGGCAACAGCCAAAAGATTACTTCATAATATCTGTTCTTGATGACTGGATATTATAAAGGGCCAAGAATATCTCAAACATGCACAACTTCCAGTCTCCATAGGTGTGACTGGATCTAAGGTTTAACTCTTCATGATCACTAAAAGAAGACAGTTGCCAAAGGCAAGGCATTTTCACAGGACATGTGCTTTTCACAGACTCCTCTCATGTTCCCTACCGCCACTAAATCAAATAATTTTCCCACCAGAGCTAAAATATGGTAACACAGAATTTTTCATACACAGCTGAGTGGTGCTTCACAGATCTGTGCTATGGCATCTAATACATCTAATAGGGTCACAGCATGCCTTCAACATCTGCAATTAGCAATGAAGGTACTGAAACAGTATGATCTATTAGGTGTAAATTAAATATAGGTTTCTGTTAAAGAACAAGCCTATTGGTAAACCTTCAGAAACAGATACAAAGACTATAAAAAACATTAAGTAAAATACTTTCTTAGTAATAACAGAAAGTAATTGCTTTTCTTAAGTGAAAGAAGGCAAAAAAAAGCCTCTTATAAATTAGTGTGGTAAAGCATAAAGGAAAAATATACAGTTAAACTGGATTTTCAAGCTTCTAGATTCCAGAAAGAGGGTTATTTTAAGTTTCTTAATTTTCTAAAAAATAAGATTTTTTTAATACATAGGAAAGTCCATAACATGATTATCAGTCTGAATGACAGATTAATAGACATATGCAATACCCACCCCTCCACCTATGCTATTAAAGTTTAGTTCTTTTAACGGGAAGAATTTGGTTTTAAAAGAGAAAACATCACAATACATACTAATTATGACTGCACTCCCTAGGGTGCAGAAGTTGAGTGACTTAAATAAGAGACTTAAACAAACATTTGATACTGAAATAGAAAAGGTCATATAAACCTTTAAAAATATACCATTTCATCAGCTAGCATATTTTTAAGCAATGTTAGAAAAATACTACAGAATTATTCTATAATTGTAAAAACATCATTTGTCTATGAAAGAAAACAATTCTAAACCACTTAATTTTAAAAAGGGATTCTTTAAAAATTCCTTTTCCTAGCATTAAAACTAAACTGTCACCAAAAAGCAGAAGAAATTCTCCCAAAGCCTTCTATCTAAAATGCAATTCATATTTTGATGTAAAGAAACCATTCTACTCCATCCCCCCAAATCACAACCTTAAAGAGTTGCTACTTAAATATTAGCCAGTGCTCTGTGAACCATTTTATATTAAAATTGGATGGTTCTAAACATCACACATATAAAAAGTATTGTTTGACACAGTGCCATTTTGATGATAAATTGCAATCTATAGCTCAAATAATTCTACCCAGGGATTAACATTTCAGAGGCTGAGCCAGAGATTATATGTGTGGATCTTGAATTTCATCATCTCCCTTTGGCACAATAGCTTATTCTTCCTTTTTTCATCTATTCTCTCATGAAGGGTCAGGAAAGCTTAGCCTTGCTGTTGCATTCATTTCATCTCTACATTAACCAGATACCTTGCAGTCTTTAGTTCTTATGTGTTATTCCATTACAACTACTATACTGCACTGTGCTATAGCTAATGAGGTTTGTACCAAATCAAAGGGTGCCATCAAGTGGTTATAATACTCTAAACAGCATTACACTAAATGACTATTCCAGATAGGCTTTCTTCAATATAGACAAACTGTGCCACACCTCTAGAAAAGAACACATTAATGGAGCGAGCAGGTGAGGGGGCAGCGGTGCAGCGTGGGGTGATGCAGGAGGGGTGACAGGAGTATCCATATTAATTGTTGCTTTGTACTTTCTACACTCAGGGATTTCTTTTTCTGAATATTATATTTATAAAATATGCCTTTAGAACCATTGTTAAAATATTTATGTCAGAAGATTATCAAATGATATTTATTAGGTATAATTCAAGCATGGCAGAAAAACTGAACTAAAAATTATCAATCAAAAATCATGACTATACTGATAGGAGATTATTTCTGAAAATAAGCAATAATAGCACACATACTTAAAGTTATCTTGTCATATTCATTTCCTATTGCTAATTAAAACTTGCAAGGCTATGAAATACGGCCAGTATTATTTGATTTATTTCATACAGCTATGCCTAAGGTCTAACAAGGAACCTAGCAGTTAAAGTAAGAACATATTTTGAGTTATTTAGAAAACTTTCAGAAGTCTACTCAACAGGCTACAGGGGTCATTTAGAGTTTTGAAGGCAGGAATCGAGAACTGCTGTTAGAAAACACGCAAGATAACAATGCAAATCAAAATTGTCCACTCTGCAGAGCTGGCCAAACTGCTGCTGCCTGCAACTGTCCTATACCAGAGAAACCTAACATACAGGCTTAAAGCATCTTCATAACTATTATACTTAATTCTGCTGTAAAGAAGGCAAATTATCCAAGTTCAGAAATTAGACAATATGTGAAAAATCAAATCATAAAAGCTAACTTAATCTTTAGAAGATTTAAGGTGCGGTACCAACACAGTGGCAAACTCCAGGCAAAACCAAAAATCTATATGATGACATTTATACATTTTCTACATAGCTATTGCAGATTACCTACAAAAATATTTCTCATTCGACATTTTCTTTTAGAGCCTTGCCACTTCCCCATCAAGACGTAGAGTATAATTCACCTGCCCCTTGAACTTGGGCAGGTTTGTGATTGGCTTATAGCTAACACAAAATGAGGAAGTAACACCATGTGGTAAGGCTAGGTCAAAAAGGTGATGCAACTTACACTGGGAGAGCTTGAAGTCTTTAGCTGCCATGAAAGCAGTCTAACTGCCTTGAAAAAACTCCATACTAACCCACCCAAAGAGAGGAAATGAGGAGGCCTCGAGAACACATGAAATGACGAAGTCCACCTAATGGGCTCCAGTCCTTCCTCCTTCATGTTCTATCCCAACCACCTCAGATTACAACTGCATGACAGACTTCAAAGCCAGAACTGCCCAGCCAAGCCCTAATATGACTATAATCTAATCTATTAAAATGAATCACAAGTGGCAGAAAATTATCGAGTTCCAGAGGATAGTCAGCAGACTTCAATCTGCACTGCTGCACTGCTCATAACAATATTTAGTTGGTTACATATGGGAATGCTATAGACAATTAATACCCACGAAGCTGTGAAATGCAGAATGGTAACAAGCAGAAAAGTCAGAAAAATGAGATTACTGCCTCTGATGGATGAGGAAAAGATGATGTGGTTTAGAAAAAAAAGTTTCTTAAGTTTCATTTTGGGCAAGGAGTTATATGTTCTGGAAAAGACTGGATTGGTGTTACAGTAGTTTACAGCATAAGAGAAAGTTTAAAAATATTTTAGGGCAATTCACATAAAAATACTGGAAACCAATGTAAGAAAAAGTAAGTTATATAAGAAAGGTGAAGGAGAAGACAGAGCCTTGAAATGTATATATTTTAAAAAGAAAAAATAAAATTTAAAGGAATCTGACTTGGAAAAGAATCACTGATATATCCAACTGCCTTCTGGGTATCTTTTTCCTCCCACAACCCACTCCTACCAATTCTTTCTTTGTGTTCTCTCTATTGCTTAAGAGCAAATTATCTAAACATTCAAACTAGAAATCTGGAAATCATCCTATGCTCTCTGACCTGCCTAGCCCTTGAACCGAGTTACTAAGAAGTGATTCCACTACTTTCTAAACACTTTTGAATCTTTTTCTCCTCTGTCCACATTTGCTAATGCCACTAATCCTAGTTCAGGCCCGTTATATCTATTACTTGGATAACTGAATGAATTGCCTATCTGATCTTAAGCCCTTCAGTTTTGCACATTTCAATTCATTCCCTATAGAAATATCTTTTAAAACTGTGGGTTATGATTCATTAGTGGATGAATTCAATTTAATGGGCTGCAAAATCAATTTAGTGGTTTATAACTAGCATTCAAAAACATCAGGATAGAACAGGAAGTACCAGTACATCCCACAATACTTGTAAGAGTAAGACTTGTTTCAGTTGTACACAGGTACATATATGTGTATGCTAGATCATAGTGTAAAATGTGTTTCTTACAAAAAGTTTGAAAGGTAAAAATTGATTATTTTAAAATACAAATGTGATCATATTATCACTCTGCTTAACTTCTCCATAGCTCCTCATAGCTTACTGGAATAATGAATCAAATTCACACAGGGTCCAGAGGGCAAATCTATATGTTTTAATAGATCCAGAAGTGATTCTCATAGGCAGACAAGTTTGGGATCCACAGGCTTCAAGAATAAAGTTCAAATTACTTGTTATGGCACACAAGGCCATCTACAGTCTTACCTAAGATGAGTAAGGGCTCATTTTGATAGCTTCAACTAGGGAGTGCTCTCCTCACTTTGGGTATAAAACTGTAGCAATTTTATCTCTGTGCTTTTACCAAGGTTATTCCCTCTGTCTTTACCTCAGACCCCATTCTCTTTCACACAACTGTTATCTGGTGAGTGAACCTTTAAAAGTCTTTCAAGTTAATGTGGCAACTCTTCTATAAAGGCTTTCACATGCCCCTGATAGATAGGAGACTCCTGGATGTCTTCAAGGGGCCTGACACCTGCCTTTTTAGCATGCTCACTGTATTTCGATCATTTGCTTACAGATCTGCCTCCCTGGCTAGATTGAGAACTATGTGTGGATGAAAACTTTGAATTTCATTATCCTGGGTACTGTGATATTGGTTATACATTTACTTTCTACCATTGAGGATGTGAAGAAGACAAAGGTTTCATCATTCTGTGGCCCAAATTAAATAGAACAACGGTCTTCTTTATAAAATGTTCAATCTTTCTCTTTTCAGTTTGAAAAGAAAAAAAATGTAATTTTGGAAAACATCAAGAGAGGTAGGAAGACATATATTGTTGATTTCTTTGGCTGAAGAAGTTTAATATAAAGTAAATACATCATGATTTTTAGTGATTTAATTAGGAGTTTTATATCCATTTCACATCATTTGACTACTTTCTTAAATTTTTCCTAATTTTAAGGATAAAGGGGAAATTCTTCAAAGTTATTTAGACTGATTTATTTCCAAATTCATCCTATTTTCAAAAGAATACAAAAATCCAAATATTATAAAATCAAAGCCATAATTCAGGACAAAAACATGAGATGGAAAGCAAGAATAAAGTTATATCAAGAAGTTTTGGCAAAAACAAGGTGCAATAGGATATTTTCCCTGTGCCTCTCAGCAAGCAGAGCTAATTTTTAAGTTATAGAGAGATTTTAAAAAAGACAGAATTGCTTCTCTATTAAGCCATTCAACAAACACATAATTAACACATTCAACATATACTTTTCCTTTTAGCATATTCACAAATGTTTTGACCAGTCAGGTTTATTCTAATGACTTGATTGAAATAATTAACAAATGCCACAAGACAATTCAGATTGCCAGAATCTGAACAGTAAATAACTTCAGGAAAAAAGTTTTGCAGTGAAATACTGAGAAGCTCCTCCTCCCCTGCTGATGACTAGCTGAAACTTATCTACGGATATATTGTGGCTATTTTGTTTAACGTGCATAAGAAGCAACCTGGAGAGATAAAATACAAATGTCTTCATGGTTTCTGTCTACGGTCCTTATGGTCACAATAATATGGTAATATAGTTAGGCTTCCTAAAATTTGGGAGACAAACAACTTCTTGATTCTGCTACCACTATGCAACTTAAGAAATATCTTCTCTTCTATTTCCTAACAATGGCAGTATCAGCTGTTGTCAAACAAATTTCAATGGCACGATAGGAAGAAGAGTTACAAAATACCTGTGTATTTTTCAGAATTCCTCCAAAATACTTTTTGTTTAAAAATAAGTCCATCCTAAGGCAAAGAAGAATATTCTTTGAGCACTGAATTATTTTAGACTAAAGTACCAGATTTATCAAAATACTATACTTTATCATGTCACTGTCCAAAGACTATTATAACAAGACATTATATTTTATATTTCATCAATTTCTAGTTGTTACAATGCTTATAAGAATCAACTATCTGTATTATATCAAATATATGTAAGGCCACAGAGACAAAACAGGAAAAAATGCTTCATTAAATTCATAATTTTTTTTTTTTTTTTTTTGAGACGGAGTTTCGCTCTTGTTACCCAGGCTGGAGTGCAATGGCGCGATCTCGGCTCACCACAACCTCCACCTCCTGGGTTCAGGCAATTCTCCTGCCTCAGCCTCCCGAGTAGCTGGGACTACAGGCACGCACCACCATGCCCAGCTAATTTTTGTATTTTTAGTAGAGACGGGGTTTCACCATGTTGACCAGGATGGTCTCGATCTCTTGACCTCGTGATCCACCCACCTCGGCCTCCCAAAGTGCTGGGATTACAGGCTTGAGCCACCGCGCCCGGCCCATAATTTTTTAAAGTTGAGAACTATATTATGAGGGAAAAAAATCATGAAAAAATTTTAGAGATTAATGAGGCACTAGAATAGAAAAAAGGGGAAAATTAAATGTAGATAACAGACTATCCACAGAGAGTGTTGTGAAAAATGTGTTTTCTTGAGGGCTTAAAAGTGTTTTAAAACAGTTTTTTGTCCTCAAGCTGGTAAATTTCTACAACGGATCTGAAGTGCACATGTAAACTTAGTTTCTCTAATCAGTTAGGCATCTCTTGGAACATCAGCAATTCCCTTTTCACAGGATATCATTAATGAAAAAATTCCTTTGCTTGTCAGTTAGTACAAATGCACCTAAATCCCAATTACATAATGCAAAGTTCCAATCCTATACAAATAACCAATTTAACTTAGATTTTTAAGTTCTCGTTTGTTTCTTTGTTTTTGTAATTTACTTTATAGTTGCCTTTGAGCAAATAATTATATAGCAATGTCCAACATATTAATGAGTCTTTCAAAATGGCTGGTGTGGCAGAAAACTAGAAAGTCAAAAATCCATGCCATTATAAGGCTAGAGAAGTTTATTTACATATTATTGAACAAATAAAGAAAAGAGACAAATGAAAATAGCAGATTGAAAAAATCTTAAAACAGATGTTTTTCCATTAAAGTCTGGAGTGTTGGTTGGGCATGGTGGCTCACGCCTGTAATCCCAGAACTTTGGGAGTCCAAGGTGGGTGAATCAGTTGAGCCCAGAAGTTTGAAACCAATCTGGGCAACATGGAAAAAACCCATCTCTACAAAAAAATACAAAATTAGCCAGGTATAGTGGCACAGGTCTGTGGTCCCAGCTACTTGGGAGACTGAGGTGGGAGGATCATTTGAGCCCAGGAAGTAGAGGCTGCAGTGAGCCATGATCATGTCACTGCATTCCAGCCTGGGTGACAGAGTGAGACCTTGTCTCAAAACAGCATGGAGTGTCATTAGAACCCTACTGTAAAACAATTACCAAGGCTCTGTTCTAATGTTTTCCATCGGGGACGGGGGTGGGGGGGAAAGGCCTCATGCAGATTTATAATGTCTTATGTGTGACAGTAATGCTGAATTTATATAAATAAACGTAAAAAGTTGCTCAAATACATTGCTGGTTTTAAACATCTCTAATGTGCTATTCAAGGTTTGTTTAGATAGCTAACTGTCATGTTTATCAGCTTCCTCCCTTCAGCTGGCAAAAAATAGAATTGAAATCAACTTTGGTAGTCTGTCTCTCTCTCATCTATATAAAAGACATCTGAAGGTAGCTAGCAGGAAGTAAGAATAAGCTAAATAGTTCTAGCAATTTAGAAGATAGATTGCCATTGTACTATTGTGATTCAATAACACCTACACAAATTACAAGCCATCAAATTCATTTCAGTATAAATGTTAAAGTTTAGACTATTATTTAGTTGATAGAAACTAGAATGCATAAAGCTGTGGTATTTTCCTTAACTCCCAGAAGTCTCCTATTAGATTGATCTTCAAGGACATATGTTGGAGATCCACTAAAATACCTTCTATTTTATTAACAGCTTTAAATAGAAATGACTATTATAATGCAAAAATATTATGTTACTGCTCTACTTCCTTTAGTTGAAAGGTCTTTTGATGAAAGGTATACTTCTACATTAATTTAAACCTCTAACAAATTTAAGCTTTTAAATATTATGTTTAAAATGTTACTTGATACATGTTAGTGCCTTCCCTTTGCTGTCTACAAAACCTATACTAGACTAAAAAAAAAAAAAAAAAAGATAAAAAGGAGACTACAATGTAAAGTTAGTTACAAAGTAACAACATAGTCACACTAGAGGTGGTCTTCCTACCTCACTCACTTACTTTTGAAAAATTGTAAAAATATGTATTGGTCTTTAGAGTGTTTGGGCAAAGATTCATTTCGAATCTGATTTTGATTTTTTTTTTAAGTACCTTCATAAACACACTTTGACCCACACTTAAAAGATATTTCAATACTCAAGTTCATCCGTGCATGAATCCCTAATAGTCCCAAGATTCAAGGTCAGGAGCCCATGCTTGGTGTGATAGCAGCTAGCTGTGGCATCAGCGCAGCAATGAAGTTACAGACTGCCCACTGAACGAAGAATGGCTTCACAGATTTAAATGGTTGGGTTAGTGATTCTATACTATAATATGCATCTGTTTCGAAGCCTTGTACTTACAAAGATCTGTTCTTGGGTTAAAGATATTCTATTCTAAATCTTGTATCTAACAGTTCCATGGCCTTTTTTTTTTTAAAAAAAAAAAAAAAAAAAAAAAAACCTAATCAATTAAGGGATTTCCTATTCCCTCTTCAATTTTCCTTCCAAGTTTATTTTTTCCCTCATTTGTAAAGTCTGTCTTTGCCATTTATTATTAGCTTGTATAGAATTCTTACCATACACCAGGCATTGTTCTAGATGTCTTTTACACTTTTAACATTTCTAATCATAGGTATTGTTTTGTAAGCTATCCCTGTTTTGTAGATGAGAAAACAGAGGTTCTAAAGAGGATAAATTACATAAAGTACAAATTTACACTGCTAGTAAGTGTGATTCAAATCCTCAATACTTCTCTAACTTTTCTTCTCAATTACCCTTAGCAGTAAAGGAGTAAGATGCATACCTTTGAAGACCTGGGAAGTATAACCAGAAGCAGTTCCACCAAAATATGGCCTTTCTTTGAATCCATGTTTCACCCGTAAAATTCCTAATTTTGCCTCTTATTCTGAAATGATTCCATGGATTATAAAAATGTCTTAAATTCCTGCTATGGTTTGGCTATGTTTCCACCCAAATTTCATCTTGAATTGTAGTAATCCCCATATGTCAAGGGCAGGACCAGGTGGAGATAACTAAATCATGGGGGCAGTTTCCCGCATGCTGTTCTTGTGATAGTGAGTTCTCACAAGATCTGATGGTTTTATAAGGGACCTTTTCTCTTTGCTTGGCACTCATTCTGTCTCCTGTCACCCTGTGAAGACATGCATTTTGCCATGATTCTAAGTTTCCTGAGGCCCTCCCAGCCATGCAGAACTGTGAGTCAATTAAACCTCTTTTCTCTATGAATTACCCAGTCTCAGGTATGTCATTATTAGCAGCTTAAAAGCTGACTAATACAGTAAATTGGTACCACAGAGAGTGGGGTGCTGCTATAGAGACACCTGAAAATGTAGAAGTGACTTTGGAGCTGGGTAACAGGCAGAGGTTGGAACGGTTTGGAGGGTTCAGAAGAAGACAGTAAAAGTGGTAAAGTTTGGAATTTCCTAGAGATATGGAGAGGTCAGAAGACAGGAAGATGTGGGAAGGTTTGGAACTTCCTAGAGACTTAAGGAATGGCTTTGACCAAAATAGTGATGGTGATATGGACAATGAAGTACAGGCTGAGGTGATCTCAAATGGAGATGATAAACTTGTTGGGAACTGGAGCAAAGGTGACTGTTGTTATGCTTTAGCACAGAGACTGGTGGCATTTTGCCCCTGCCCCAGAGATCTGTGGGACTTGAGAGAGATGATTTAGGGTATCAGGCAGAAGAAATTTCTAAGTGGCAAAGCATTCAAAAGGAAGCAGAGCATAAAAATTTGGAAAACTTACAGCCTGACAACGTGACAGAAAAGAAAACCTCATTTTCTGGGGAGAAATTCAAGACAACTGCAGACATTTGCATAAGTACTGAGGAGACTAATGTTAGTCACCAAAGCAATGGGAAAAATGTCTCCAGGGCATGTCAGAGACCTTCACACCAGCCCCTCCCATCATAGGCCAGGAGGCCTAGAAAGGAAAAATGGTTTCCTGAGCCAGGTCCAGCACTTGGTGCCCTGTATCCCAGCCACTTCAGCCATGGCTAAAAGGGGCCAACATACAGCTTAGGCCATTGCTTCAGAGGGTGCAAGCCCCAAGCCTGGGCAGTTTCCATGTGGTGTTGGATCTGTAAGTGCACAGATGTCAAGAATTCAGGTTTAGAAACCTCCACATAGATTTCAGGGGATGAATGCAAAGGCCTGGATGTCCAAGCAGAAGTTTGCTACAGGGGCAGAGCCCTCATGGGGAACCTCTGCTAGGGCTGTGTGAAAGGGAAATGTCAGGCCAGAGCCACCCCACAGAGTCCCCACTGGGGCACTGCCTACTGGAGCTGTGAGAAGAGGGCCACCATCTTCCAGACTTCAGAATGGTAGATCCACCAAGAGCTTGTACTGTACATCTGGAAAAGCCACAGGCACTCAATGCCAGCCCATGAAAGCAGCCAAGAGGGGGGCTGTACCCTGCAAAGCCATAGGGGTGGAGCTGCCCAAGGCCAAGGCCAAAAGGGTAGGCACCACCTCTTGCACCAGTGTGACCTGGATGTGAGATATGGGGTCAAAGGAGATCATTTTGAAACTTTAAGGTTTAATGACTGCCCTATTAGATTTTGGACTTTCATAGGGCCTGTATCCCCTTTGTTTTGGTCAATTTCTCCCATTAGAAATGGGTGTATTTTTCCAATGCCCATACCCCCCCGTATCTAGGAAGTAACCTAACTTGCTTTTGATTTTACAGGTTCATAGGCAGAAGGGACTTGCCTTGTCTCAGATAAAACTTTGGACTTAGACTTTTGGTTAATGCTGGAATGAGTTAAAACTTTGGGGGATTGTTGGGAAGGCATGATTGTGTTTTGAATGTGAGGACATGAGATATGGGAGAGGCCAGGGACTGAATGATATGACCTGGCTGTGTCCCCACCCAAATCTTATCTTGAATTATAATAATCTCCACAAGTCAAGGGTAGGACCAGGTGGAGATAACTAAATCAACTAAAAGAGAGAAGCAGCATTTAAATACTTTTTTTCTCTAAAAGAAAAAGTAGAAGTAATTTATGAGAATTGTTATTTTGTGAGATCAAGAGATTGACTTGATTTTGGAGAAGGATACAAACTTAAATTTAATAAGGTTAGAAATGTGATTTTATATTGTTTACATTGTATTATTTGAGCCATTATATCATCTCTATTCTTGGTATAATCTTGTCAGGTGAGTTTGGTTAGGCAAGTAATCCTGTTCAACATAATCCAACAAGAGAAACAAAGCAGGGAGAAGCATTTACAATACTGCCTTGGATTTTATTATTATTATTTTTTAGACAGGGTCTCACCCAGTCGCCCAGGCTGGAGTACAGTGGTGCAATGAGAGCTCATTACAGTCTCAACCTCCCAGGCTCAACCAGTCCTCCTGCCTCAGCCTCCTGGATAGCTGGGACTACAAGCATGCATCATCACAATCCAGCTATTTTTTTTACTTTTTGCAGAGAAAAGGTCTCACTATATTATTTTGCTCATGCTGGTCTTGAACTCCTGAGCTCAAGCAATCCTACTTCTGGCTCCCAAAGTGTTAAGATGACAGGCGTGTGCTATTAGGCCCAACCATCTGCCTTGGAATTAACAAAATTAAAATAGCCATCACTGTTCACTTAAAAGTATTCTGGAATTAACATCAAACAGCAATAAAAAAGGGACTAGGGGAGCTGAACTTCCCATCTCACTGATCACAATCGGAAATAAGGGAAAGACTGGATAGTGAATAGGTATTACCAACTAAAATTTTGATGTCCTACTGATCTCCATGGAGGATGAAGAACCAAGTTAATCATACGCCTTTTATTAAACTCATTGGGTTAACAGTTACAAAACAAAAAGCAGATGTCTATTAATCTTTAATGGGGCAGCTCACATTTTCGGTTGGTTTTGTTTTTCCTCTTTTGATTATTTTTGCTCTAAACTCTCCATTGTTTCTCTTGCCCTTATCTTTCTTTCCTTCCTCTGCTTAAAATGCCTTTTTTGGCTAACTTCCTTTTTTATTCAAGACTAAACTCTGTAGCCACTTCCTCCAGGAATTATTCCCTAACTCTGACCTCCATTACCATCCCCCTATGAACATTTTTTTTTTCTTTGCATTTCTTTCTTTCCTTCTCTAACACTTCATTAGTTTATAAACTTCTTGAGGACAGGTTATCTTATGTCATCAATTATAAGTTTTCATTAGTTTAGGATCATCATTTTATATAGCAATAAGAAAGCAAAAAAAAACACTACCAGTTATAACTGTGGGACATCCTAGATATAAGATGATCCCAATTTCACAGAAAAAAATGTGGTAGAAAAAAAATCATGAATCTCAAAATCAAAATTCTGCATGTCTATCTTCGATAACCACAAAATATCTGGGCATATAGAAAATGTACATTAAAACATTGTAGAACTGTTGAACACATGAATGAATGGATTCAATCTGATTGGTGCCTTTCATCAATATGCTTTTAATTTATTTTAAAAAATGGAATCAGAAAAATAATATTTTTTAGATTTTAAAAACCAAAACCAGCTGGGTGTGGTGGCTAATGTCTATAATCTCAACACTCTGGGAGGCCAAGATGGGGGTACTGCTTGAGCTCAGTGGTTTGAAACAGGCTGGGCAACAAAGTGAGACCCCATCTCTACAACATAGAAAATTAGCCAGTTGTGGTGGTGTGTACCTATAGTCTCAGCTATTGGGGAGGCTGAGGCAGGTGGTTCACCTGAGCCCAGGAGTTCAAGGCTGCAGTGAGCCATGATCACAACACTGCACTCTAGCCTGAGTGACAGAGCAAGACATCTCAAAAGCAAAAACAAGAAACTAAAACCTATGGATATTATTTACAAATGTAATGGTTCTGGATTTAATTGGGTAATCTAAAACACCAGAAAGGGGAAAAAAAATTTTGTTTTCTAAATATAACTGTTGTGGCTTCATAAAAACAAACAAACAAACAAACACTACAATGTCAATTGCCTGGATGAACAGATGTTATTTTATTGTAGTAGATAAAAAAGAAACTAGTGTTTTATAGTATCCATTCTTGATTATTTACACTACTGATACGTAAATGGATTGTAAATAACCGAAAATAAATAACTTAAAACATTTATATTTTTGAAGTATATTCATATATCATATTATGAGTAAACACAAAGGCCCAGAGATATGTATTAATATGTTATCAGAATTTGTTTACTTTTAGGGAAAAAAAACTTGTTCTTAATCCTACATTAAATTTATAATGGGAAAATATCCTAAATCAAAAGACGAAAAAACAAAAATATTTTAAGTTTAGTCCAAGTGAGATGTTACAAGTTGCCTTGTCATGGTTTTGAGATAATGGTAAAGCCTAGAAATCACTCAGAGGTGTAAGTGGTATAAAGGAATGGAAAAACTAAAATCCTGCAACAATAAAGTTTAGAAATCTACTTTTCTTTCCTTTATATTTTTCTATGACCTCTAGAAAGAAACAGTGTAAAAATAACTACTCCTTACCAAGCTAGATGCTTTATATATATTATTTCTAATCTTCAGTAACCTGTGGAGTAGACATTAATAGCATCATTTTATACATGTCTACATGGAAGCTATAAAATATTAGATGACTTATCTAAGGTTGTGTAGCCAGTAAGTGGCAGAACTACCTCTAAAGTTTCCGGTCCAAAGAAGAAAGCTCGGACAAAACAAAGAAATCAGAAACAAGAGAACCAATGTAATGAAAGTAGCATTATCTCAATTTGCACAAAGAAGCAGTAAGGTTGCCTTGAGAAAACATATTAAGAACTCTAGTGACTGATAAATTCTAGAATTTCATTTTATAATGTCAACAGTAGTCAAATGATTAACTCAAATAACTTATAGACTGTATATAAACAAAAATTAAAGACTACCTTCACTAATCTAATAGATATATTCTTCACAGGCCTACCACTACAGAAGACTGATTAAAAACTTACCTATGATTCTACAATTTCAAATGATCTCCTTTCATCTTTCTTATTAAGGTAGCCAGTTATTGCAGTAGGGGTTAAGGGCAAAAGCCCTAGAGAAAGAAAAGACTGGATAAAATCCCTAACTGTTAGCTGTATAACTGTGGGCAAGGTGCTTAACCTCTCTAAACCTCACTTTCTTTACCTGTAAAATAGGGTTATATATCTGACTCACAGAGTTATCATAATGAGCAAATTAAATAATGTGTATAAAGCCTTCTATTATACATAGTATTGGGCACATAGTAAGGGTCCAATAAATTTGTTACAGTGATATGTATTTGGAGACTTCTGTTTTATAGGGATACTTTATATTAAATATAACTTCACTCTTTGTTACTAATGCTACTATTGGACATTATGGATAAAGTCTCAACATTCTTTATTAACTGTGGGGCTGTAACACAATATGCAAAGAAAAGAAAGGTATTAAAATTCCATTCAAAGAGTATACATTTTCAGTGTCAGGACAAAGTACCAACAGAATTTCTAACAAAACTCATATTTTACAAGACAAAAGGAAGAACTTTAGCTCTTTGAAATTCACTAATTCTTTTGTATGAAATATGAAAGCACATTAAAATGTAAGGAAACCTGTAATGTTGTAACACGTTATTGCTCCATGATGAGCTGAAAGAGTCAATTTCATTATTCGCCACTGAGGGGAGCTACAACCTAGGAGAGGTTTATATATAGAATGCCAAGGTTATTTTAAAACTTTCCCATACCTTACAATATTCATTTCATCAGCTCTCTTATTAAAATATATTTTAAATAAATTTGACAAGCATACCCCAATTCTCTTTTGGAGACCTTAGAAATAATAAGGTGGCTCATTATAACTACGTAATCATAAAGATGGGGGATCCTTATCCCTCTTCCTTTTTTCTCCATAGCATTTATGTAACCTATTATATAATTAGCATACATTATGTATTTATTTTATCTAACATATTAAATCTTTCATACATTGATTTTTATCCTCTTTCTCTCTTCCTCTCTCTCTCTCTCTCTTACATACACATGAGCGAAAACTATACGAAGAAGAGAGTTGTTGACTTGTTATCTGGTTTTTGTTTGTTTTGTTTTGTTTTGTTTTGTTTGAAACAGGGTTTCACTTAGTCATCCAGGCTGGAGTGCAGTGTCACAATCACAGCTTACTGCAGCCTTGACCTCCTGGGCTCAAGCAATCCTCCCACCTCCTGCATAGTCAGGACCACAACATATGCCACCATGCTTAGCTAATTTTTTTTTTTTTTTGGTAGACTGAGTCTCCTTTGTGTTGCTGATCTTGAATCATCTGTTTTATACACCATTATTTCCATTGCCTAGAACAGTCGCTAGCATATAATACATGCTCAGTGAAAACTGCTCAGTGAATATTTAGCTGCTGAATGAATGAATACAGAATCATCTACTTGAAAGGTTAAAACTCTCTCATTAGATGATGTTAAGTAAAGCAAACTACTAATACCTGAAAAATGCAGTGAAAATGTCTTAGAACATTTCTTTCCTTTCTCCCTCCCTCCCTTCCTCCTTTCCTTCCTTCTGAGTGCAGAGGCACAATCTCAGCTCACTGCAACCTATAGTGATTATCTGGCCTGACTCTTGAGTAGCTAGGATTATAGGCATGCGCCACCACGCGTGACTAATTTTTGTATTTTTAGTAGAGACCGGGGTTTCACCACATTGGCCAGGATGGTCTCCAACACCTGACCTCAAGTGATCTGCCCACCTTGGCCTCCCAAAATGCTGGGATTACAGGTGTAAGCAACCATGCCCAGCCTAAGAATATTTATTAAATCCCATAGATAGTAATACAGACAAATCTCATGAGATTGGCTTGTTTATACATTCACAGTAGAATCCCTCTTAAATGATCTAATTGGCATAAGGGGTTGGGAAATTAAAGGGAAGAATTATAAATATTACTACTCAAAATTTTTAATTTTGTTCAAGACATATTAATGTGCTTCATTTGCCAGTTTTTTTTTTTTTGTTTGTTTGTTTTGTTTTGTTTTTTTTTGCGGGGGGCCTCTTATTTGAGTATAAATTTATTAATTGTTGCTTTTCTCATACAAGCAATGCCTGCAATGTATCATTAATAAATTTCGATTTCTTTTAAAAGAAGACATAAGGACAAGAGAGTTGAAATCTGAATGCAAAGTCATTCTAGATTTTCATAAATTTTCCCCAGACTTTTACAACTGTAAAACTATATTATCCACACCAGACATAACAGCAGTTTTTAACTCACTTTTATCAAATCTTTCTAAAGCACTTAGCAATTCTTGAAATAATCCTTCAAACTGATTATTTCCATTGAGCTATGAAATACCTAATTTAATTACATAATTACAGTAATAGGTCAACAGCATTAAGAAGTTTTACAAAGGGTCATGCCCAACTGATAACTCATTTATAAGAGCAGAAGTGTGGGGTGCAATAGCTCACGTCTATAATCCCAGCACTTAAGAAGGCTAAGGCAGGCAGATCGCTTGAGGCCAGGAGTTCGAGAACAGCCTGGGCAACATGGCAAAAACCCATATCTACTAAAAATAATACAAAAAATTAGCTGGGCCTGGTGGTGTGTGTCTGTAATCCCAGCTACTTGGGAGGCTGAGGCAGGAGAATCACTTGAACCTGGGAGATGGAGGCTGCAGTGAGCCAAAACTGCACCACTGCACTCTCGCCTGAGCAGCAGAGCAAGACTCTGTCAAAAAAAAAAAAAAGAGCAGATGTGTGTAGGAGAGTGTCAGAGAGTAGCCTCCTAACCATATTGACGCATGTGGGCTTAAAACCAGGATGTTTTATAGACAAGATGGAAAGTATGACATAATCCATGTAAGTTCAATAAAGTTGATCAGAAAAGTTTCTACTGTAACAGCATATGGATCCTTCACATGCTATTTTACTGCCACTAGGATGGACTTTTCAAATTTTCTTGAGTAAAGTTGATGGATGTTACTCATGTTATTATTCTTTGAAAAAGAATCCTTACAGAATTTATAACAGGTCATGGAGTTTAACTATACTTACTCGTCACTCCTTCAACAAATATTTATTGAGAAGCTACTACCCCAAAGATAGTATGGTTAAAAAAAAATTGTGGTAGATACAAAAACTAATGAAATAAAACTTTTCCCTTGTTAACTCTACTTATGCAAGCAGGGGTTCTGTACACATCTCAGAAAACTGGCTTAGATTTTCTAGAGCAGGAAAAAAGAGTTAATATACTTAGATAGGCAGAAAAAACATTATTCTCAAATCTCAGGTATAGATCAACCATACAGGAGTTGATCTTGGCAGAAAGAAATTAATGTCCTCCTGAAAACTAAAGAGGGAGATATACCCCATTCTCCTCTATCTTCCAGGTGAGACTACAGTACTTCCTTTGTGTTGTTTGTTTTAGGTTTAATTACATAAACTCATTCTTTTGACATAGTTCATAATTTATGATAGTTGCCCTAGAGTATATAAATTAGTGTATTCTCTTGAGTTAATGTATTTTAAATGCTTTGGTCATAACATGTACATCTGTGCTCTTTCCATGCATTAAGAATATAGCAATTTCACAATACTTCTGAAGTCTCATAACTTTATAATATAAAAATAAATCTATAATGGACTTGATCTCACTACTAAACTTCTCAGCTCTTTAGTCCTAAAAATGACCCAATTACTGCTGGGAAAAAACAAAAAGTTCCTTTTGTCACTGAGATTTATAACAAAGTCAGGCATAGAAAGGAAGAATATGACACAAAGCATGTGATAAGCCTGTTATAAATACATTTTAAAACTTTAACAATTATGATGATGAAGAGTCATAATGACTGCAATGGTAAAAGCTATTCACTGAAAATTATTTAATCTTCATGCAACCCTATAATTTTATGACTGAGAATTTATGAAACTTCCTCATGATCACAGAGCTTGTAAGTAGAAGAGCTAGGACTGGAAATCAGGTCTATTTGACTCCTGCCATCTATATTATTATCAATAGATTTCTGTGAATATAATATATTAATAAATGTTTGGAGAGAAGGAATGTTATTTCTTCTCTCGTATTTTCTATTTCATCCTATGTCCACTCCCTTATCTGACAGATTTTTCAAGAATTCCAAGCCTACATTATTAATTACTATATTTGGATGGCCTGTCTTCCTTAATTCCAAGTATGTAAACATTTACTGAACACCTACTATATGCCTGCTAGTCACTTGGGATTCCAAAAATAAGATGATTATTAAGGTACCAATCTAGGATCTCTCAACCCAAATAAAGAGTTAAAGTACACACTTTTTTTTAATTTTTAGACAGAGTCTCGCTCTTGTCATCCAGGTTGGAGTGCAATGGCACAATCTCGGCTAACTGCAACCTCTGCCTGCCAGATTCAAGCGATTCTCCTGCCTCAGCCTCCCCAGTAGTTGGGACTACAGGCGCTCACCATCACGCCTGGCTAATTTTTGTATTTTAGTACAGACAAGGTTTTACCACGTTGGCCAGGCTGGTCTCGAACTCCTGAACCTCAGGCGATCTGCCTGCCTCAGCCTCCCAAAGTGCTGGGATTACAGGTGTGAGCCACCACACTCAGCCCACATACTTTATTTTTAAAGATTTCAAAGGTTATTCGTGATTTCATCCAACAAATGTTAAGATGAGCATCTGCTACGTGATGAGCACTATGCTAGATGCTGAACAGATAAAAAGATGACTAAGACATGGGCTTGCCCTTAAACCCAAACAGAATACACACACACACACACACACACACACACACACACACAAACATATAATTTGGTATTAGATACAGTGTTAATAAAAGCATTTCTTACAAATAATTTTGTTATTGGCTATCATTTCACTAAAAACAATTCTAAAAGCTACAAATCACTATTTAATTTTCATAAGGCAACATTTTTCCTACCACCAAAATGCCAATGTACCTTAAAAATGCATATATAAAGTTGAAAATGTGAAAGATGAAGGAATTTGCCATTAGCTTACATTTTCTATGACAAATGTCCACTCTTTGTCTTCAAATTCCTCTGCATGAGGATCCTGTAACAAAAGCAAAACATGAAATTGAATTGAAATACATGTCTTTAGTCCAATAAATCTAATTAAGAAAATACAAATAGCCTTGTTTTTAGCTTTTACTAGCTTTTAAAAATGGAGAGGCAGAATACTCTACTTTTTTTTTTTTGCATTATTTTTATTATAATTTTTCCAACTTTTATTTTAGGTTTGGGTGTATATGTACAGGTTTGTTACTCAGGTAAACTCATGGCACAGAAATTTGCTGCACAGATTATTTCCTCACCTAGCTATGAATCCTAGTACCCAATAGTTATTCTTTTCTGCTCCTCTCCCTCCTCTCACCCTTGACCCTCAAACTTCCAATAGGCTGCAGTGTCTGTTGTTCCCTTCTTTGTGTTCATGAGTTTTCATCACTTAGCTCCCACTTATAACTGAGAACATGCAGTATTTGGTTTTCTTTCCCTGTGTTTGTTTGTTAAGGATAATAGCCTCCAGTTCCAACCATGTTCCAGCAAGAGACATTATTTCATTCCTTTTTATGGCTGCATAGTATTCCATGGTATACATAAATAACGTTTTCTTTATTCAGTCCGTCACTGATGGGCATTTAGATTTATTCCATGTCTGCTACTGTGAATAGTGCTGCAGTGAGTTTATGCATGCATGTTTCTTTATGGCAGAATGATCTGTAGTCCTCTGGGTACATATCCAGTAATGGGATTGCTGGGTTAAAAGGTCTTTCTGCCATTAGCTCTTTGAGAAATTGCCATGCTGTTTTCCACAATGATTGAATTAATTTACAACCCTACCATCAGTGTATAAGTGTTCCCTTTTCTCCAAAACCTTGCCAGCATGTTATTTTTTGACTTTTTAATAATAGCCACTCCAAGACTGGTGTGAGGTGCTATCCTGTGATTTTGATTTGTATTTCTCTAATCACTGATGTTGAATTTTTTTTCAGATGTTTGTTGGCTACATGTATGTCTTTTGAAATGTTTGTTCATGTCCTTTGCCCACTTTTTAATGGGGTTGTTTTGTTGTTGGTTTCTTTTTCTTGTAAATTTAAGTTTCTTATAGATGCTGGATATTAGATCTTTGTCAGATGCATAGTTTGCAAATATTTTCTCCCATTTTGTAGGGTGTCTGTTTACTCTGTTGATAGTTTATTTTGCTGTGCAGAAGCTCTTGTATAATTAGATCTCACGTCAATTTTTGCTTTTCTTGCAATTGCTTTTGGTGTCTTTGTCATGAAATCTTTGCCAGTTCCTATGGCCAGAAAGGTATTGCCTAGGTTGTCCTTCAGGGTTTCTATCGTTTTGAGTTTTACATTTAAGTCTTCAATTAATCTTGAGTTGTTTTTTGTATATGGTATAAGAAAGAGGTTCAGCTTCGGTCTTCTGCATATGGCTAGCCAGTTATTCCAGCACCATTTATTAAATAGGGAATCTTTGCCTCATTGCTTGTTTTTGTCAGCTTTGTCAAAGATCAGACAGTTGCAGGTGTGTGGCCTTGTTTCTGGACTCTCTATTCTATTCCATTAGTTTTTGTGCCTGTTTTTGTACCACCAGTACCATGCTGTTTTGGTTACTATAGCCCTGCAGTATAGTTTAGAATCAGGTAGCATGATGCTTCCAGCTTTGTTCTTTTTGCTTAGAATTGCCTTGGCTATTCAGGCTCTTTTTTGGTTTCATATGAATTTTAAAATAGGTTTTTCTAGTTCTGTAAAGAATGTCACTGGTAATTTGATAGGAATAGCATTGAATCTATAAATTGCTTTGGGCAATATGGCATTTTAATGATATTTATTTTTCCTATCCATAAGCACTGGTGTGTTTCTCCATTTGTTTGTGTCACCTCTCATTTCTTTGAGCAGTGTTTTACAGTTTTTATTATAGAGATCTTTCATCTCCCTGGTTAGCTGTATTCCTAGGTATTTTATTATTTAGTGGGCATTGTGAATGGGATTGTGTTCCTCATTTGGCTCTCGGCTTGGCTTTCATTGTTGAACAGGAATGTTAGTGATGTTTATACATTCATTTTGTATCCCAAGACTTTGCTGAAGTTATTTATCAGCTGCAGGGGCTTCTGGGCTGAGACTATGAGGTTTTTTAGTTTAGGATCATGTCATCGACAAACAGGGATAATCTGACTTCCTCTCTTCCTATTTGGGTGCTTTTTATTTCTTTCTCTTGCCTGATTGGTCTGGCCAGGATTTCCAGAACACTATGTTGAACAGGAGTGGTGAGAGAGGACATTATTGTCTTGTGCCAGTTTTCAAGGGGAATGCTTCCAGCTTTTGCCCATTCAGTATGATGTTGGCTGTGGGTTTGTCATCAACAGCTATTATTTTGAGATATATTCCTTCAATACCTAGTTTTAAGAGTATTTAACACAAAGAGATGTTGAATTTTATCAAAAAGCCTTTTCTGCATCTATTGAGATAATCATGTGGTTTTTATCTTTAGTTCTATTTATGTAGTGAATCACGTTTATTGATTTGTGTATGTTGAATCAATTTTGCATACTGAGGATGAAGCCTACTTGAACATGGTAGATTAGCTTTTTGATGTGCTGCTAGAATCAGTTTGCCAGTATTTTGTTGAGGATTTCTGCATCAATGTTCATCAAGGATATTGGCCTGAAGTTTTCTTCTGTTGTGTCTCTGCCAGGTTTTGTTATTAGAATGATGCTGACCTCATAGAATGAGTCGGGAAGGAGTTCCTCCCCTCAATTTTTTAGAATAGTTTCGGTAGGAATAGTACCAGCTATCCTTTGTACATCTGGTAGAATTGGGCTGGGAATTCATCTGGTCCTGGGCTTTTCCTGGTTGGTAGGCTATTACTGATTCAATTTTGAAGATCGTTATTGGTCTGTTCAGGAAATCAATTCCTTCCTGGTTTACTCTTGAGAGGGTGTATGTGTCCAGGAATTTATCCATCTCTTCCAGGTTTTCTAGTTTGTGTGCAAAGAGGTGTTCATAGTAGTTTCTGATGGTTATTTTCATTTCTGTGAGGTCTGTGTTAACAGCCCCTTCATCATTTCTAATTGTGTTTATTTGGGTCTTCTCTCTTTTCATTTTTATTAGTGTAGCTAGCGGCATATCAATCTTAATTTTTTTAAAAAAAGCAACTCCTGAATTCATTGATCTTTGAATGGGTTTTAATTTTCTAATTCCTTCAGTTCAGCTCTGATTTTGGTTATTTCTTATCTTCTGCTAGCTTTGGAGTTGATTTGTCCTTGCTTCTCTAATTCTTTCAGTTGTGATGTTGGGTTGTTAATTTGAAGTTTTTCTAACTCTTTGATATGGGCAATTAGTGCTTTGAATTTCCCTCTTAACACTGCCTAAGTTGTGTCTCAGTGATTCTGGTGTGTGTTATCATTGTTCTCATTACTTTCAAATAACTTGTTGATGTCTGCCTTAATTTCGTTATTTCCCCAAAAGTCATTCCAGAGCAGCATGTTTAATTTCCATATAAATATATGGTTTTGAGCGGTTTTCTTAGTCTTGTTTTTTTTTTTTTTTTGAGACAGTCTTGCTCTGCTATCCCGGCTGGAGTTCAGGGGTGTGATTTTGGCTCATTGCAACCTCCACCTCCTGGGTTCAAGCAATCCTCCCCACCTCAGCCTCCAGAGTAGCTGGGACTACAGGCACACACCACTGTGCCCAGCTAATTTTTTGAATTTTCAGAAAAGACAGGGTTTTGTCATGTTTCCCAGGTTGGTCTTGAACTCCTGAGCTAAAGCAATCTGCCTGCCTCGGCCTCCCACAGTGCTGGGATTACAGGTGTGAGCCACCACACCTGGTCTTTTTTTAAAAAATTTTTGCAGAGATTCACCATGTTGCCCAGGCTTGTCTTTAACTCCTTGGCTCAAGCAATCCCCCTACCTTGACCTCCCAAAGTGTTGGGATTGTAGGCCACTGTGCCTGGCCATACTCTACTCTTATGATACTTCCATAAGTTATCTAAATTAAAATCATTATTTAATGTTAAGGAGTCCTCTATTTTATTTGTGTTGATGTGTAACACTATCTCCCATGATTGCATCTATGCTAAAATAAAAATAAACCTAATCAGAGATAGATTAAACCAGTAAATGAACTATTAAGAGGCATTTTATTAAGACATTAAATGCTAACATAAAGCCCTGCCTTTGTTTTTATACCTATAGGTAACTTAAAGTACCACTAGCGGCAAAGTTTTCTTTAGTGCAGAGGTTAAATAAACAGCTGGAATTTCAAAGCACTGAAAGGTACTTGATAATCTAGACAAATAACAAATCAGCAGAGCTACTGCTGTCCTTCCTCTTATCTCTCCCTCATTAACCCTAGAAATGCCTTAGAAACCTGAGAAAGGGTAATGGATCCTACAACCAAAGGCAATCTTTTTTTTTTTTTTTTTTAAATGAAGCACACTTTTGCAAGCATTATTTGAGAAATATGTATTGGGGACTTAGTATATAAGGGATTATAGAGATGTTTCATGGATTCCAAGACAGTTGTCCTTGCCTTCAAAGAAAAACACAGTAGTTTTAAATCCAAATAAATTTATGATGAAAGAAATAAAGGTTTTACCAGAGGAAAATGACACACTACTTCTTACAAAAATAAACAAGAAGAACTTCATGAGAGAGAAAACATCTGGGCTGGGTGGGATTATATAGGATTTCCACAGATTTGAGAATAAGTAAAGACAAAAGGCAACAAAGTATAAGAAACAGAGAGAAAAGTAGCGGGGTCACTTTATATGCACATTTAACTTACTCAAGTTCATTCCATGTAACAGAGGTGAGGTAGGAATGGAGGTATTAAGAGAATAAGAGAATATCTACATAAAGCATGCTTTTGGCTCAACATCGCAGTCTAAGATTGAGCATACACAGCTGGGAGATGGGCCCTGGTATTTCCCTACTGATCTCAGGTCCTATGTTTTTCACAGAGAAATGTCTATCAATGATTGGTTCCACTTTGGTCTATTAATGATCTTCTATTTCTATTGCCATAGTTGAGTTCGTACCTAGGCTAGCTCAAGATGAAAGTGATTGCAGCATTCTCTCAGTCAGTCTCTCTGACCTCCATTCAATCTTGCACACAGATTAATTTTCCCAAACAACAGTTCTGACCACGTTAGTACCATCTCAGATTTCTTCAACAACTCTTACAACTTATTAGATAAATTCCAAACTCCTTAGTTACTTCGTTATGTTTGTTTACTCATTTTCTAGTATAATAACATAGCAGCTGGCTGAGTCTGAGCTGTACTGAAGCCACTATTTTTATGAGTAAATTCATATAGGTAGGATAAAAACCTGCCAAAAGATATTTCTTTGGTGCTGGTAGACAGGGAAAGGATAGAAGGAAAAGGAAAGTGGAAAACTATACTTAATATTTGTTTCCTCAGCTGGCTCTGCCCCTAAAGTGGGTTTATGGAGAAAAATTATAATAAATAGAGGTTGAAAGAACTTTTCCATGATGTACTTAGGGCACAGAGAATACTACCTGAGAGACCAAGTAATAAAGTGTGATGCAATGCAGAGGAGACATCATACCATTCTCCCTGCCTATCCCTCTCCTATCATTTTGTATTTTGAGGAAAGGAGCATAGCTCCAGCACAGTTAGTATCAAATTAATGATATAAAATATTTACTGAGCACTCACCATGTCCCAGTTCTTATGCTAAGTGTTTTACTCCTCAAAGCAACTTATGAGGTAGGTACTATCTTCATTCCCATTTAACAGAGCAGAAACCTCAAACCTAAGGCATGCAACCTCAACCTCCCACAGTGCACAACTAGTAAGTGTTTAAGCTATGTTGCTGCTCCAGGTCTGTCTGACTTTTACCTACTTTGTTGGTTCAGTGTAGCCACTGTGCCCCCAGGATCTAGAACAGTACCTGGCACATAACAAGGCTCTCAAGAATATTGAATTAATGAAGTAATGAATATATATCTTATAAATTAATAAACATTTAACAACATCATATACATAATACATTAACTTTTAAAGCAAATGAAATATTTTTAAAAGCACAGATAATATATTACCCCTAAAAGAATTTTTACCAAAGAATAATTTTAATGAGACCAAGAAGCACATCTGATAGGGCCAAGTCAGTAAAATGACGTAAAAGCAGTAGCAAGGATGCTCATTTTCAAGACACTTAAAAATGGTATCTCTACATAATTAACTACATTACTGACCAGACAAAAACATTTGTAATGAGAATTGCTTCTAGCATGAATCAATCAAGCTTTTTTTTAATATCCTACTCTCCCTCTACTGTCTCCTTTCTTAGCACTGTACTAAAAAGAAAAATTAAAAATAGCTTGAAGAGCCATTTTCCTTTTCAAAATCCTAAAGGGCTTTAAAAAAAATTTACTAAAAACAGCTATTTTCAATTTAACTCAAATCTCAAAAGCAGGCTAAAGAAATTAATTTTTGGTTAAATCACAGAAAAATGAAGCATATTGATAACTTTCACCTTCTCTATAAGCGTACCTCTGTGTATGCTACTTACTAAGGAGAAAAAGGGTTCAGAGCAGTCCTTTCCTATTTACAAATTTCAAGATTAAGTGAATTATGAGATTTAATACAAGTTTTAGAAAGAGAGGAAATATTAAGTTTTTCATCTGAATATTTTATGTGTTGTTCAAAAACAAGATTCAAAAATTACCACGAACAAATGAAAAGTTTGTTCCATTTTGTTCTGTTTTACTTTCCTGCTTTTCTTTAAGAATTCTGAGAGGATTAAAGGAATCAGGAAGATTAAATATACTACTCATTTAAATATTGAAAATGGTCACAAGGTTGCCTCAATAGCACAATTGTACAGAAACATTTCATACAGCAGACTGAGAGGAAGGGGTGTTTGGGTTTTTTTCTACATACTAACACTCCAAGTCTAAAAATTCAAAGATAAGGATATGCTGAACATTCTCATCAGTACTTGAAAACCTCACTTATCTCCTAATCCTCCAAGTAACACATTTCAACAGCCACTTTCAACTCAGAATCACTCAGTCAATGCAGATCCTTTCCCAAAACACAAGGTGGAGGCTATCTATCAGCTCTATTCTAGCCCCTCATTCTCTATCTCCATTTTGTTAAAAAGTTGTTATAACTAAGTCCATTCATTTACTTTGCCAATATGGACTAAAACAAAATACTCAAGAAATTACTTAAAAGTCTTCCTCAAGTACGTTAGAGATGTTATGTTGTAATCAATATTCACAACTCTTTTTATTACAGAGTAGGCAGTACAGTGTAGAGAAATGAATAGGGCTAAATCATAGTCTATTTGGACAAGTTACTTTCCTCTCTAGTCTCAGTTTCCTTATCAGTAAAATGAGAATCATTACAAAACCTTAGAGTAGTGAAAATTAAATGAACTAATAATGCATATAAAGATTCTTCTGACACCAGAGAGGTTGCTCTTAACTACCAAGACTAGTGCATCATTCCAGTAGGATAAAAGTGGATAGGAGGGGCTTAATAACTGGCTCTTAGGATAGCTCGTTAAAACGTCAACAGACGGGAGGCTGAGGCAGGAGAATTGCTTGAACCCGAGAGGCGGAGGTTGCAGTGAGCCAGGATTGCGCCACTGCACTCCACCAGCCGGCTGGCACCTGGTGACAAACGGAGACTCTGACTCCAAAAAAAAAAAAAAAAAAAAAAAAAGGAGGGGGGGCAATAGAGTGGTTCTGACTATATTGAAAAAAAGGGACAGCAGTTACTGTCTCATTTCTATTTCTCCCTGAATAAATCAAGAATGGTATACAACTGACAGGCATAATCAAGTAATGTTATAATGTCAATAACAGTAATATCAAAACTATAAAATACATATAATGTCAAGAATCATTAATAAAATATATATGAAATACAGAACATTTAAAATTAGTATTCCATTTATGGGTCAGTACATTAATATTCATCATATTGTTTTGTTCTATTGAACTCTGAAGTACTTTCTGACTAAATTAATATATTGTTTCGCAAAATCAAAAGTACTATTTACACAATGATGTCATACTCTAAGCCATATCATTTGGTCTATTTTAATTTCACATCCCAAAATATTTAGCAGATTTTCACAAATTTTCAGTTACTAAATTACGCTTAATAAGATGACCTCTCCCCTGCTACATACTACTATAAAAGTAGCCTCAACACAACTTACATGACTCAAAGAAGAAAAAAAGCATTTGTTTTCTAACTCCACCACCTTCCAAAAGGCTAAAACTGGTATATACCTGTCCCCAACTTTTTATGGAGCAGGAAAGGAGTTGGTTAGGAAAGTAAATATTCTAGTGCTTAATTACCATATGTAGGGACTACTTTATAATGTTTCAAGACATATGGAAGACTTTCAAGAGAAAATACATATGAAATAGGAAAGAGGGTATATGAACAACTATGTTTTTATGTTTTTAGATCTGCACTTTGAATTTACAACCACATTTTGCCTTTAAGCTGCAATACTTTAAAATATTAATGTCAATAAAATACTTACCAAATATCAATTTAAAACATATCTTGTTATGTTAACATTAATAAGATATTTATCATATACTAATTTTAAAGCATCTTTTTTATCAAACAAGGCTAACAAAATGAAGGTCAGGATTCAGAATTTTCATACTCTTCAGCTTTCCACAGGGAAGGTATTTTATAGTTTCCTGTGGGTATAATGTAGAGAGTGGTAAAAGAAGTATCTCAGCTGGTCTTAACTATAACAAGTTCAAAAAGATCCCCAAATTATTCAGACTTTATAGACCATGAAATCCTATGATGCCTTTGCATTTGTTATAAATTGCTATGTCCCTAAAAATAATGCACAGTAGGTACCAGATTGCACACAAATGTATAGAACAATGAACACAGAAATATTCTGTCATTTGGAACCCTGGTTATATAATAGATTCTATAGCCTATAAAAATGGAACTTACCTTAAAAAGTGTTACAGTGATTTCAATGTTTTCAGGAACAGGCCACACAACAACACCACGATATGGATTTTTTATTCCAGGTTGCCAGCTATGTGCCTACCAGAATAAAAATGATACTTTCAATATGAAGTATAGGAAACGCAATGTTAATAATTTACAATGGCATACTGACCCTATGTAATTATTCATTAGATCTGCAGTATCCCTGAAACAAAAATGATTAATCAAATAAAACTTTTCAATCATTAAGCTTGGGCCAAGATAGTTCTATCATATGACAGCTACAGATTACTATCTGTAAACAAATCTTTACTCCCTCATATACACAGAAGATGCAAAAATGATGAAAACATGATGTATCATATTTTCAAAAGCTACTATCTGATTAGATAAATTATTTTATTAGAAGAGATATTTTTAAAATTATTTTTGTGGACTAGGAACTTTAAGGCAAATTCATACTTTAAAAGAAAAAACTAATTGTATAACTTTAAAGTTCATTTCCCATTAAACTGTAATGTTTATTTGGGGCAGGTAAAGAACAGCATCAGTTTTTTCAGGTAATATTCCTAGTACTGATAATATTAGATTTTTTTTCCTTATAAATCTTGATTATCAAGCTTCCCTAAGGAACCTCCACCCCCCCAAAACATGGGGGTCACCACCATAGTTCTTCCTGTGTGGCATTTCCAGTCAAAGCTGAGATAATGGAAGATGGTATGCCAAGACATCTCAACTCAACTAAGTCTTTACCCCAATTGGCTACAGGACATGCTATGAAAATTACAATAAAAGCTAACACTTATAGAGTACTTTCTATGTGTCAGTCCATGTCTTAAGAATTTACTTATGTTAAACTCATTTAATCTACATAAGAACCCTATGATTTTCTTCTACTACTCATTCATTCACTCATTCATTCACTCATTCACTCAGGGCCTAGAACAGTGCCACTATCTGCTAAGCACTGATCTAGGCCCTGGAGGAATGAAAAACAATCTGTTTGGGGGAGCTTACAGCATAGTAGGAAGAAACACAAACAAAGCAATTAAGCAAAACACAAGATATGTTAGGTAGAGGTAAGTGCTGTGGTGAAAGGAAAAAGAAAGAAGAATGGGGAGTAAGAAAAGGTAATATTTTTCAATAGGGTGATCAGAGAAGACTTCATTGGAAGATGACACTTGAGAGAAGGCCAAAAAAAGGTAAAGAAATCGACATGTAAATACATGAAAAGAGCTTTCTATGGAGAAAAAAACAGCAACTGGAAAGGTGCAGAGGCATTAAATAACAAAGAGGGCAATGTGGCTGGAACAGAGTGGTCAAGAGAGTAGTAGGACACAAGGCCAGAGAAATAAAGGAGGGTCCAATTACATAAGGCTCTGGTAGGTCATTGCAAAGATACTGGCTTATATTTTGAGTGAAATAGGAAGCCACTGGAGGGTTTTAAGCAGAGTAGTGACAATCGAAGTTATGTTTCAACAGACTCATATTGGCTAATGTTTTAAGAACCGGCTGCAAACATAAGAGAAAAATAGATCAATTAAGAAGCTACTGCAAGAATCCAAGGAAGATGTGATGATTACTTGGCTTGGGGTGCTAGAAAAGTGGTACAAAGTGGCCAGATTCTGGGAATCTTTTTATAATTTCTAGCTAAAGTCCACAAGGTGTGCTGTCTAATTGTAAAAGACAGAGAATGTAGCCAAGGCTGATTCTAAGGTTTTTATCTTTTAGTAACTAGAAGAAAAGAATTACTATTAACAGAGAGGAGGCAGGACTGTAGGAAGGACAAGTTTGGGAAATAAGTTCAGAAGCTCAGTTTCAAACACATTAAATATGAGTTGCCTATTAGATATTCAAGGGTGGATGTTCAAATAGGCAAGTGGATTATGTGTCTGGAGCTGCAAATTTGAGGATAGTATGTAAATAGGTAATACTTTAAAGTTTAAGAATACAGATAATACCGAGGGAGTGAGTACAGATAAAGAATATAAAGATCCAAAGACTAAGCCTCAGAGCACAACATTAAACAAGTCAAGAAAATGAAGAAGCCAGCAAAGGCCCATCAGCTGAGGCAAAAGAAAAGTGTGTGGTATCCTGGAAGGCTAGTGATAAGAATGTTTCAAGAAGAGAACAATCACCTGTGCCAAATGTTGATGACAAGTCAAATAGAATGAGGCCTGAAAAATGGTCACTGGGTTTAACAAAGGAGAAGCCATTAATAAGGCCAGGTAAAGTGGCTGATCCCTGGAATCCCAGCTACTCAGGAGTCTGAGGTGGGAGGACAGCTTGAGCCCAGGAGTAAGAGGTCGAGAAGCCATTAATAACTTTACAAGAGCAGTTTCAGTAAAGTGATGAGAACAAAGACCTGACTGGAATGAATTTAATAAAGAATGGGAGGAAAGAAATTGAAGAGAGCAAATATACTCAATTCCTTTGAGGTGTTTTGCTGAAAGGAAAAGAAACAGGTTGGCACTAGAGGGGAAAACAGTGGCAGAAGAGAATTTTGAGAGAGAAAAATATTTATGCTGATGGGAAATATTCCGTTGAGAGGGAATATTTAATGATGCAGAAGAGAGAAGGGAGAATTGCTAGAGTAATGTCCTTAACAGTATACGATGAGACAGACTGATCTTTCCTGGCAGCACAGACCATTCTTCCATAATGACAGAAAAAGAAGTTAGAGCATATGAATGCAGATGCAAGTCAGGCAGCAGATTTAACAGACTGGGAAACTGAAGGACAAACTTGCCCAAGATCACACAGAAAGTAAGAGCAGAATTTGGATTTGAACCTGGGCCAAGGAACTGAGAAGGGATCAAGATTAGGTAAACTTAGGTCTACGCAAATCTTATCACATCTTACTAGTTAAAATGCCAGCAGAAGATACCGGTTTAACAGCGTACACCAAATCCAACCTATAAATTATCAATAATTATCCCTCTATTCTGTTTCTATTGCCACCCTATCACAAAACTTCAGGTACAGAGATGAAAGTAGAGACTCATCACGAGACTTAGCATACCATAGTGAAAGGTACAGAACAAAGTTTTCTTGATTAAAAAACATCTCTCCAGAGATTCCTCTAGTCCCCTGCCAATTTCCATGTCTGCTGAGAGACCTGAAACAAAAACTCCACAAAGTAAACAATCTCCATTTTGAAAAGTAAATTTCTGTGCAACCTAGATAATCAATCAAAACTCCACTCTACATACTTGATTCTGAAAACTTATAACAACCTCAACTCTTATGGTTAATCAAGATATTTTTCTGGTCTCTTCAAGCTTCCCATAATTAAATTTTCATAGTTTCCCCATGCAATAAAAATACAAGAAAAAGTGTATAATCACTAAACCTTTCTAATCATCCACAGTAGAAAAGACAGGATATTTATAAAATTCTCAATGAAAAATACCCATCAGATTTTCAGACCTGAAGATATCCTTAGATCTAATTCAAATCTGGATAAGGAAATTGAAGCAAGCAAAGAGTAAATGGTTTGCATGAACTCATACTAGCAACCAGGAGGAGAACCCAGACTCTGTGACTCAGAGTTCTTCACCTAACCCATATCATGCACTGCTCTATCCCTGATTTGCACAGTAGTCAAGAAAATACTCTTCTATCCCTTAGGACTTAATATTTCTGTGTTTGACACATAGATCAAAAGTCGGAAAAAACAGGGAATGTGGAGACCTTCTAACAACTGCGCAGAGTTAGGAGATGGTAGTTTCAGATAATTTCCTCAGGTATCCTAAAGCTTTATCCTCTAAATCCTCAGTCTTGGATCAGGGAATAATAATTAGACAACTGCTGAACAAACAAAAATACAATCTGCTTAACAAACTAAAATCTTTTTATTATGATTAATAAAAGGAGACATAAGTACACTAGTTCCTAAGTTGCTAGTTTACTGCTACTTTCTTAACCATTCTATTCTTTTTGTTGGGCCTTCCAACAAAAAGGCCCAACCGAGTTCTGGTTTTTTGATATTCTTTCTGGAGCTGTACAGCCTGGCTGAGTTAAGACACTATAACAGTATCAATTAGTCTGGCTAAATAGCTGACAATGAGTACAGTCAGGGCCAGCTTTCTATCATTTAGATAATTATTATATACAATTGACCTTTGAACAACACAGGTTTGAACTGCACAGTTCCACTTATATGCAGATTTTTTTCAACCAAATGCAGATCAAAAACAGTGTGTGGAAGATGCAAAACCTCCATATGTGGAGGGCTGACTGTTCATATATGCAAGTTCCACAAGGCCAACTTCAGGACTTCACATGCAGATTTCAGTATATACAGGGGTCCTGGAACCAATCACCCATGTATACCTAGGGACAACTGTACTAGTAGAAAACAGGGGATCAGTAAGCTTTACCAGAGAAGAAACCAAGGACATAAAGTGGCAAACATGACAGAAAAATAGTGTTACTATTTTCTAAGAATTTACTACAACTTCTACCTCAAACCGCGGTAATTTAAGAATCTGAAGCTAGAAAATGAAAGACAAGTCTAGTACCGATAACCAGAAACAAACATTTTCTGGAAACAGTTATGGCAATAAACATCTAATTGTACTCACCCACAGAGACATTAATTTAGGTTTTTAAGAGGTTGATATAGGAAAAAGCACACCACTGGCCATGCACGGTGGCTCACACCTATAATTCCAGCACTTTGGGAGGCTGAGTCAGGTGGATCACTTGAGGTCAAGAGTTTGAGACCCAGTCTGGCCAACATGGTGAAACCCTGCCTCTACTAAAAATACAAAAATTGGCCAGGCATGATGGTGGGTGCCTGTTAATCCCAGCTACTTGGGAGGCTGAGGAAGGAGAATCACATGAGCCCAGGAGGTAGAGGTTACAGTGAGCCAAGATCACTCCACTGCACTCCAGCCTAGGCAACAGAGCAAGACTTCATCTCAAAAAAAAAAAGAACAAGCACACCATATTGGCAAACATCAGCACTACAAGAACCCCGATCAGTTTTCATTCTGAGTAACAGAAAGGATTTCCCTGTAAAATAAGTAGGAACTGGAATACATGTACAGCCATTTGGCTCCTTAGTATAGTTAGGAAGGGCAGATTATTTCAGATTATTTAATCATTTGCCAATATCTTAGTAGAGCTAATGGTAGAAGAAATTAGGATACATTATTCTGGTCCCCATATACCCCATTTCTGCAAAAAAACAAAAATTAGCCGAGCATGATGGTGCATGCCTCCTGAGCTGACTGGGAAGCTGAGGCTGGAGGATCACCTGAGCCCAGGGAGGTTGAAGCTGCAGTGTTGTGATCATACCACTGCACTCTAGCTTGGGCAATGAGTAAGATCCTATCTTAAACTATATATATATATATTTTCTGACCAATAGTTGCAAAGATTTGTTCCTCCTATGTGAGTTCAATGGTACTCACATAGTACGATTGCTACAGCAAGCAATGTATATATATATATATATATATATATATATATATATATTTTTTTTTTTTTTTTTTTTTTTTTTTTTTTGAGACGGAGTTTCGCTCTTGTTACCCAGGCTGGAGTGCAATGGCACGATCTCGGCTCACCGCAACCTCCGCCTCCTGGGTTCAGGCAATTCTCCTGCCTCAGCCTCCTAAGCAATGTATATTTTAAAGGAAAAGCATCAGAAACCAGAAAGAGCTTTCAGAATAAAAAGTGGTTCTAGTCTTTAGATTTAATGTAACTGATAGCTAACTTAGCAGCTGAAAACAAATGGTTTTCAATAATTCTGAATGTCATGGATCTTGTTCTCAAGATTTTTTTTTTTAAGTTGCTTAACTTTTACAATAATATAATCAGTTCCTTCATAGTTTCTAGAACTCATTTTTATTTCCCTATTTAGCTTATTATGTACAATTTATAAAAAGGCATTTTCTTTTCTTTTCCTTTTTTTTTTTGAGATAAAGTTTCACTTTTGATGCCCAGGCCGGAGTGTGATGGCATAATTTCGGCTCATTGCAACCTCCACCACCCGGGTTCAAGCTATTCTCTTGCCTTGGCCTCCTCAGTACCTGGGATTACAAGCATGTGCCACCACAGCCAGCTAATTTGGTATTTGTAGTAGAGATGGGGTTTCACCATGTTGGTCAGGCTGGTCTCAAACTCCTGACCTCAGGTGATCCACCTGCCTTGGCCTCCCAAAGTGCTGGGATTACAGGCATGAACCACCACACTCAGCCTAAAACAGCATTTTCAGAAATATATGAACATACTGCATCATGCTAACTCTTCACAAGAAGTACATCTATATTTCAAGAGCAAGCATAATGATTCTAAAGTATTCAGGAAAGATTTTAAAATATTAGGAGCATTACAAATGGAAAATTTATCCAATAAGACGTAATTTCTTCTAGAAAATATTATATTCTGATAAAATTAACCTGTAGCCTCTTATGTTTGCATTCTGGATTCAAACAATGTTTAAAACAATATAAAAAAGAATCTGGACCCAACAGAGAAGTTATTTGACTTTCAGGGTTTTCAATGTAAATGCAATGAAATAAAAAAGCATATCAAACATCAAATATAGGTTTGTTGTGTTTTTTTTTGGTTTTTTTTTTTTTGTTTTTGTTTTTTTTTGTAGAAATGGGGTTTCACCATTTCACCCAGGCTGGTCTTGAACTCCTGGGCTCCAGTGATCTACCTGCCTCAGCCTCCCAAAGTGCTGGAATTACAGGTATGAACCATTGCATCTGGCCAGGGTATTCTTAATTGACCTATAATCTAATGTATTTAATTATGTTTCATCATTTTCTCTTAAGAAATAATTGCTATCTAATTTTTTTTCAAACCCTGAATGTGGCATTCAAGCTAATTATTAAAAGAGATAAACTGTTTTTTTGTTGAGAGCTAAAAATATTTAGAGGCTATTTTTACAATTTATAGGTCTAGTCATATTCACCTATTATACTTAGTGGATAAACTTATATTGATCCTTTCCACAAAAGCTTATATTGACAAACAGATGCTATATTTCTTTTAGAACCTTTTCTCATATGTTAATGGTAAGAACGTATTCAAATTATAATGCTCCCAAACTATAAATGTATGCTTTAAAGATGCTGCTGCTCAGGATGTGAGGCAACTGAATGCTTTCTATATTGCTGGTAGGAGTGCTTAGCAATTTCCTTTTTTTTTTTTTTGAGACAGAGTCTTGCTCTTGTTGCCCAGGCTGGAGTGCAATGGTGCAGTCTCGGCTCACCGCAACCTCTACCTCCCAGGTTCAAGTGATTCTCCTACCTCAGCCTCCCAAGCAGCTGGGATTACAGGCGCCCACCACCACGCCCAGCTAATTTTTTGTATTTTTAGTAGAGATGGGGTTTCACTATGTTGGTCAGGCTAGTCCCAGACTCCTGACCTCAGGCGATCCACCTGCCTTGGCCTCCCAAAGTGCTGGGATTACAGGGGTGAGCCACTGGGCCCAGCCAGCAATTTCTTTTAAGTTAAAAATGAACCTACCCTGTTACCAGGTTATGCCTTTCCTCAAAATATTCTTCCTCAAAGATACTTGTACAATAATGTCTATAGCAGCTTTATTCACAAGAGTAAAAAAACTGGGGAAAAAAACACAAAAGTTCATCAACAGAGGAAGAGATAATCAAATTGTAGTATGTTCACTTGGTGGAATACTACTTAGCAATAAACAAACTACCAAAACACAAAACAGCATGAATAAATCTCAAAAACATTACATTGAGCAAAAGAAGCCTGACTGTACTACTGTACTATTTTACATGAAATTCAAGAACAAGCAACAATAGCCTATGGTGACAGTAAATCAAAACAGTGATCACCTTTGAGGATTGGGAACTGGCTAGAAGAGGGACAAAAGAAAAATGTGATGAAACAGTCTGTATCTTTACAGAAGAGGTAATTATACAAACATACATATTGATCAAAGCTCATTATGTGTAATACACAGATCTTAATTACTGAAATTTACATACGTGTAATACACAGATCTTAATTATAAAATTATATATTTTATAAATATATAAATTATTTTTATAATTTTATAATTAAGATCTGTGTATTACACATATGTAATTTTAGCTCACATAATTACATATGTAATTATAAAAATTTTATAATTACAAAATTAAGATCTGTGTATTACACATGTTTTAGCTCAATAAAAATAAAAAACTTGAAAAGATGCCCTAAATAAAAAAAATTTCAATTTAGAAAATTGTAGAATTTCAGTTAAAACTAATAAAGTTTTCTTTATACAGGTCTACTTGTAGAAAAACCAACCTCAATTAACATTCTTGTGGTCATTGTATACTAATAAAAAATATACTCATATTTATTTATAGAACATAATTTTGTTTGTTTTTTTAGAGACACAGTCTCACTCTGTCATCCAGGCTGGAATGCAGTGGCATAGTCCTAGCTCACTAAAACCTCAAACTTCTCGGCTCAGGCGATCCTTCCACCTCAACCTCTTGAGTAGCTGATGCGTCACCACACTTGGCTAACTTGTTTTTGTTTTTGCAGAGACAGGTCTCACTGTGTTTCCCAGGCTGGTCTTAAATTCCTACCCTCAAGTGATCCTCTTGCCTTGGCCTCCCAAAATGCCAGGATTACAGGCATGTGGACAGAATCTGGCCAGGATAGAATTTTTAAAGTATCTGTGGAACTGTTATTGAACATTATAAAATTCTGTTCCACTCCCCACAAACAAAAGTATCAGAACAAAAAGAAATTAAAACCTTTGAAAAATCCAACTCCTCTTCTGCAACCCAGCAACAGACTCCAATAACTTATAACTCCTTAAGTGTGCCCTAACTTCGTCATCTTGTAATCCAAACAAATTAATCTCAGGCACAATTTTGTAAGTGGCATTTGTTTAATCATTAGTTCTTAACACTGTAGTACAGTGAAATTACACAACTATTATGTTGTTCAGGTCAGTCCATTTTTGTTGCTGTAACAATATGCCACAGACTGAGTAATAAGGAGCAAAAATTTATTTTCTCACAGTTGTAAGGGCTAGGAAGTTCAAGATCAAGGCATCAGCATCTGGTGAGGGCCTTCTTAGTGCATCCTCACGTGGCAGACGGCAGAAGCGCAAAAAGGAAACAAACTCCCTTTGTCAAGCCGTTTTATAAGGATGCCTAATTCAATTCATAAGGGAGAAGTCCTTACCCTAATCACTTCTTAGAGGCCCCACCTTCTTATATTAGGTTGGTGCAAAAGTAACTGCAGTTTTGCTATTACTTTTAAGGCTAAACCGCAATTACTTTTGCACCAACCTATACAATTACATTGGTAACACCTGATTTTTGGAGAGGCCACATTCAAACCATAGCAATTACCAAATCCAAGATCATAACTCAGGTATCTGGCTTCCATTTTAAGAACAAGCAGTTAAAAGATCACCACATTTGATCAATCCATTTTCAGTAGATAATCAAGAAAAAAAAAAAAGAAACATCAAGTAATGTTTTAAAATATTCTACACTAGAACCAGAGCAGTTTGCTAATTTGAATTCAATATTTAGGTAAGAAATTTAGAAAATACGCTAACCTTAGAAGACTTCCTTCGGCTTCTTCTTGTCCAAACTACCACCAGTTTATCTGGTTGCCTGCCAAACAGAAAAAAAGTTAAACACAATTCATCTTAAATCAAATTAATAAAGTTTCATTTTAGTGCCTTTAAATGGGCAAAAATGTCATCTACTTTAGATTACACAGAACAATTACTGTTACAATAAAGCTCTATCGAATATAGATGTTGACTACATATGTGACCTAATTTGCAAAACTACTATTTCCTCCATATTCTTTTCTAACAATACTTTAGCAAATTAATTCATAGGGACAAACCAAGTAAAATGATATATTTACAACTGGTTACTATTTTAAAAAGAAAAAAGCCACACATATCTTCTCCAAAAATTAATACCATACTTCTAACACAGTATCCCCTTTAATGTGAAGTAAATAAACATAAATAGGGCACTTCCAAAATAATTTAAATCTATGAATTCACTACTTTTGCATCTCTGTATCTCATGAACAATACTTGTGGTTTTTAAAACACTATAGCCAATCATCTCAATTATCTTCATTAAAAACAATATAGTAGTGAAACCTAATACACCTAAGTTCTCTTTTGTTCTTAGGAAAAGCATCAAGATTATGATTATCAGTTATTTTTCCTAAATTTTCATTTAAAAAAATCTTAGATAAAAGCTTCTTAACCAAGAAATGAATGTCATACTCATCTTGGTGACCTTCACCACTTTCTATGTCCTATTCATTTTACCCTGGAATCCCTCGCTTTCAGCAGATAACCTTTCCTTTTATTTCATTTAATTAAACACATATATACACACATAAAACGCTTCCAGCCTTAAACTCCTCACTCAGTGATCCACCTACAAACCTATACTGCTATCTAGAGAGTTATACTAATAGAAAAACAAACAACTGTTAAAAGAAAAACAAAAATAAAATAACTTGTTCAACACAGAAACCTGGACTAGGATAATTACAGTGAGTGAGGATGGGGCGCAGTATGACATGATAGATGGGGTTGGGAAGAAGGTATGATCAATGATGGCAGGTTAACAGGAAGCGCACAGTAGCCAACAACTGTAAGCTACCTAACACTGATGGCTTGCCAGAACATTTTACCTAGATTACCACACTAACCTCTTTCACTTATATTCTCATCTCCACATCTCTAGCCCAACTTCAACTTTGAAATTATATTTCAACAGTACTTTTATAGAAATGCTATCTTACAGTCTTTCCTTGTTTATCATCCTATGCTGGGCTCTTACATTGAAGGTAATACCAACTAGCCCTTGCAGGTTGTATTTTACAGGTTTACTTGACTGAAAGAAAATTCTATTTTATTTTAGTTTTAATCTAAACTCTTTTTAAAAGTTCTTATTTAAATGCCTATAAACAAGGCCTATGATGTCCAGATTATGAGTAACTTCAACACTACCAGCTGCTTCATACCTGACCACCCCCACTCTTTAAGATGATCTATCTAGACCCTATGAGCATTTGGCCCTGTGACACCCTTGATTCTCAACATGGCTTATAAGGCATTTCACTCACCACTTGACTCTGATCTATCTCTCTAGCTGTATAACCTGCAAATATCTCATAGGCATCTTCCTCTACAACCAACCCCTTAACATATATTCCTTCAATTTTTTCACATCTTTGCAATGTAATAACCTTTAAAAAAAAAACACACAAAAAAACTTCCTCTTCCATTTTTCTACCTAGTAACTCTTAATTGATCACTTTCTCTGTGAAACCTTGACCATTTCTCCTATCATCTCCTGCTCCATTCCATATTCCAAACCTCAGAGTTATTGTTCCCAACAATAACCTAGGCACACCTCTATTTTCTATTTTAATACTCTGTGTACCTTGTATTGTAAGTATTTATTTTCATCTCTCCCACTAGACTGTACTACTTTATCGACTATATCTTTATATTCCTAGCAACTAATGATCTAGTACAAGGTTGAGGCTCAATGAACATTTGGCACTGAATAAACCTTAAGTGTCATCCAGGGACTCCCAATTGGTTAATAATAATTGATGAGGTCCAACTGAAGCCAGTAGCCATATAATACACTATCTCTGCAACTCATACAAGCTTTGCAGGGATCCTCAACCTGGATGCAAATTAAAATAAAACCGCTAGGGAAGCTTTTATAAATACTGATACCTAGGTTCCAGCCCTGAATAATCTGATTTATTTGGTCTGGTGTGCAGTTTTCAAAATTCTACAGGTTATTTTAAGGTGAAGCCAAGGCTGACAACCACTGTTTGACTTGAAACTTTAGTGAGGCATATTACCTGTGATGGCAACGAGAGTGTCTACCCTACACAACACCCTCCTAGTGCCACCTGAACCGTGGCCTCATTCTAATGCTTAGCACCCTCCTGCCACTCAATGCATCTCACTGCTTCAGAAAATGAAAGCTTTTTAGCACAAAAAAGCAAGAAGGGTGGTCCCCTAACCTGTATAATATGCCTGATGTTCCAAGGATGTAAATAGATCATAAGTGACTTATTTAAGAATGTCCCCAGAGATGGCTAAACATTTTTGTGATTTTAAGTCATGTTCACATTTTAAATATCTTTACTAGAAATCAGTTCACCTTTTTATTATCAGGAACAAACTGAGGCAGAGTGTTCTAAAATAAAGAACTGCTGTGAGTTATTATTCTCAATAGAAGGGTACCAAGAACCACATGACTGGCTGTCCATAATTAATATTTTAAGCATTCATGCTACACTAGAAAAGACCCATTAAATATTTACTTATGTACTCCCAAGAGACCAGAGACAGGACAGTTGTGAGTGTTTTCTCCAACTACCAACAAACCTACAATTATATAACTTTCTATCAAAAACGTCAAGAAAACCTGATAGAATTTCTGAGAGAATTCAACAATCACATATTTAACATCTCTATCCCATCACTTCAGTTTAGTCAGTAAGTAGACAGCCCTATATATAATACATACAAATTTTAACATATGACATATAAACATTTTACAGACAGACACACAAAATGTATACACAGTCGTATTTCCTGTGAAATCTGTCTGAAGGGCTCCATGGGAAAATTTGAGGCCTTTTGGTGGGCTTGTTCAAGGAATAAAATTGTGCGTTTAAAAATACAGATTTAACACCTTCTATCCTATCTTCAAAGCCCTTAAAAAGGAACATCTTGAATCTGAAGGTGGCATGCTTTGTCTCAAATTGTGCTCTTGACATTAAATTCTGGAGAGGAAGAAAGAGGCTAGGAAAAAGGACAGGAGACAGCAGTGAAGAAAAGCAGAGAGGATTGGAGTACAGAAGAGAGGAGAAGCTAAAAAGAGAGCTACAATATTCAGATTATAGAGCAATTAGCTTGAGGTTTCCCTAGCATGCAACTAAGGCATGCCTTCCTCGTCACCACTAAGTGAGGTACTGTGTATGGAAACTAAGTTAAAGAAAAACATTTCTGGCTTAAATTTTAACTCCTTTACTCTTTTCCACTCTCTGATGTATGACACATGTGTGAGGTCAAACTGTAAAGGCCAAGAGAAAAACCTAAAACCATCACATGAAAATCAGTCCTATCACTTTCCAGAATCATAATAAGCATATGACCAATATTTCACTGAATGCCTGCTATGTCCCTGACACCATGCTGAGCAATGGAGATACAAAGATGAAAGATCCACTGGAAGTTCATAATCTAGTGGGGAGACAGACCATTAAACCAACTACCTAGTCCATACACAACCCTGGAGAACATAGAGAAGATGAACAGACCTTATACAGAAAAGAAGCTATTTATAAATATCTCAGGAAACAACATGAAAAGTGGCAGAAAGAACCTGCCCAACCACAGAGATTACTAGATTTAAAATTTGTAAAAACGATAATTTACAATGACACTTTCGATGTAAAGCCCAACAAAAGATGAGTAACTAATTACAGTAGGTCTATTTATTAGAAAATCACAGAGGCATTAAAAATACTTTCTAAGAACATTTGCAAACATAGGACAATGCTTAGGATATCATAGTTTATTTAATACAGATTTTAATTTTTGTACACTATATAATAAAAGAAGAGCCAAGAGGAAATACCTCAAAATGCTATCTGTGTTTATTACTGGGAAGTAAAATTGCATGTCATTATATTTTTCTGTATTTTCTAACCATGAATGTATATACTTTATGCTAGTGGGAGGTATTTAAATGTAGGGAGGGAGCTATTAAAAATAAATCAATTGCAGCCGGTAGCGGTGGCTCACGCCTGTAATCATAGCACTTTGGGAGGCCGAGGTGGGCGGATCACAAGGTCAAGAGATGGAGACCATCCTGGCCAACAAGGTGAAACCCTGTCTTTACTAAAAATACAAAAATTAGCTGGGCGTGGTGGTGCATGCCTGTAGTCCCAGCTACTCAGGAGGCTGAGGCAGGAGAATTGCTTGAACCTGGGAGGCGGAGGTTGCAGTGAGCCGAGATTGCGCCACGCACTCCAGCCTGGTGCACGGCGACGGAGCAAGACTCTGTCTCAATCAATCAATCAATCAATCAATTGCAACTTACTAAGAACTAGAATAAATAAATACATATAAATCAGCACTTTTAAGTTTGGAATCAATTATGAACAGACAGAATTAAATAAGTTAATTTTTTTTTATTTCAGAGACATCACAAAATCCTCAGACAACTAAATTAATTTGTTTTCCAACTCAACAGAAGTTGGGGGGTGGTGTTCTTTGTCTTAAGTTAACATATATATTCCCCTAAGATATGAGCAAAATGTTTAAATAGGCCCCACCTGACTTGGCAACCTCCCCTCCTTTTTTGGTAGCTGCTTCAATTCCTGGGCCATTCTTTCTCAGGCATTCAAAGTCAATAGGACATTCCAGTATGGGCTAGCCAGACCCAAACAATAATATGATAAATGGTTTTCAGACCACTAATTTTTTTCTTCAACTAAAATTCCTACTCCTTCAGGGGAAGTATCTTAGGAGGGTATTGAGAGGAAAGGAATCTGGGGAAACAACTTGTATTAATTCAGGAGATATGAATTTATAAAAGTAGACCTTTCAAAGATGACACAGTACAGTTGTCCCTCCATATCTGTGGGGAATTGGTTCCAGGATCCCCCACAGATACCAAAATCTGAAGATGTTCAAGTTCCTTATATAAAATGATGCAGTATTTGCATATAACCTATACACATCCTCCTGTATAGAGTCATGCACTGCTTAATGATAGAGATATAGTCTGAGAAATGCAACATGAGGCAATTTTGCCCTTGTGCAAACATCATAGAGTGTATTTACGCAAACCTAGATGGTATAACCCACTACATACCTAGACGATATGGTATAGCTTATTGCTCCTAGGCTAGAAACCTGTACAGCATGTTACTATATTGAATACTCTAGGTGATTTTAACACAATGGTTACGTATTTGTGTATCTAAACATATATAAACACAGAAAAGGTACAGTAAAAAATACAGCATTATAATCTGATAGGACCACCTTCAGGTATGTGGTCTGTTGTTGACTGAAACATTCTTCTGCAGTGTATGACTAAGTTTAAACCATCTCTAGATTACTATACCTAATACAATAATGTAAATACTATGTAAATAGTTGTTATGCTGTATTTTGTTTATATTGTTTTTTATTATTACATTGTTATTTTTATTAGGTTTTTTCCCTGAATACTTTCAAGTCATAGTTGGTTGAATCCACAGATTCAGAACCTGCAGATAAGGAGGGCTGACTATATGTAGAAGAGAATTCTTGACCAGGAATTAGGTCTGATACTAAGTGAGCTTAGAAATATCTCTCACTTTCTCTGAACCTATTCCCTAATTTATCAAATGAAGGAACTGCACTAAAATCTCAACCAGTTTAAAAAAAAAAAAAAAAACCGCTGACACTAATTAACTAAATATTTGGTGGTTTAAAAGCAAAATGAAAAGTTCATAAATAGGGTAAACAATTTGAGGCAAGGAGTCATTTGTCTCCTGCCTACTAACAATCTAGAAGTATCTAATATTACCACCTTAGAACAATATTATGAAAGGGGAAGTAATAACTTTGAGCAGAGCAGTACACTGACTATCAGATTTATCCTCACTGTCCAAAGCATAGTGTCAATCACGAGAGGTGTTACAGGAAGTACTCTACTCCCAGTCCTTTCCAACCACCACCACCACCATGCTGGCATTAAGATGGGGCCACGTCATACTTCTCACCACTAGAACATGAGAATTGGTATACGTCACTTCTGGAGCAAATGAATAATAAACTAGTGTATTTTCCCCACACTATCTAAATGCACAGGTTTCTAGAACACAGAGGAGGGCACAGTCATAAGATAAAAGTTGCCTGGGCCCCTGAATGACCACACTGAAGGCCAGTTGACCTGGAATACCCTCTCTACATTGAAAAGTGAGCAAAAAATAAACTTTTGTTAGGTTAAGCCACTTGGATTTCTAAGTGTATCTGCTACAGTAACCCCTCAATGTTCTAGAAAACTCAGCAAATTTAAAACACACACATAACAATAATCAATAGCTGCTGTCTTGTAAAAGCTTACATTTCAAAGTGCTATGACCAAATTTATCCTTTTTATGTCCTATCAATTTTCATTTATATGAAATCACTATTTCAAAAATAAAAGATAGCTGTATCTCAAAACTTGGAAAGCCTCCAAGCTTTTCCTAAATTAAAAATAAGGAACTATAAGTCTTTGGAACACAAAAAGTACAATATATTCCTCTCACCACAGAGTCCAGGATAGGCTTAAAATAAGAAAAAAAGAGCTCAAAACATTAATACCAAACTTAACTGAATAGGCACTTCACTCACAAGGTTATTTCTTTTACAGAAAAGGACTCCTTGCTGTAAATGAACATTTCATGGTGGGATGCTGTGAATATTTAAACAAAAAGGAGGAGATTGACTTATCACAGAAATACTCCAACTTTACTATTTCTCAAGTAATTATTTTTATCCTTCATAGGTACATCTGCCTCCTATTAAACTATCACTGCTACAGCTCCAGTTAATTATACTCCTTTATATTTACTCACAAGAGTTATTTACCAAGCTGCAGTAATTATTCAATAGGGAAAAAAATTGTACAAATACAAGAAAAAGTACATATATAGAACATATTTCTTTTCTGTAAAAATGAAGGACAATTCTAATAAAAGCGGCAAAACATTTTTGTCAGTTAAATAAAAATATTTTGGGTTCTTTTTTTACTTATATTTTTGTATCATTCAATCATTGAAAAAATATTTTCACAGAGTGATTACTTTTGGTTAAAAATAACTGATAATGCAAATGAACTTTTCTAACAGGTATTTCTAATACCTATATGCCAGAGTTCAGAAACAGCATCTCAAATTGAGGAAGCAGAGTTTGCATATTATGCAAAGTGTACTTTCAGATGGGCCATCTGAATAAATAAATATTTTACTAACAACAGTATAAAGAATTAATAATTTTTCTTTCTTTCATTTTTTTTTTTTTTTTTTTGAGACAGGGTCTCACTCTAGCCCAGGCTGAAGTACAATGGAGTGATCATAGTTCACTGCAGCCTCAAACTCCTGGACTCAAGTGATCCTCTTGCTTCAGCCTCCTCAGTGGCTAGGACTACAGAAACATGCCACCGCAACAGCTAATTTTAAAATTTTTTCATAGAGATTTCTATGTTGCCCAGGCTGGTCTCAAACTCCTGGCTTCAAGTGATCCTCCTGCCTCAGCCTCCCAAAGTATTGGGATCATAGGCATGAGCCACCAAACAAGACCTAATTTTTCTAATATGAGGATATTTGTAAGACAAACAGCACGATAATGAATCACTGCTGTATACGTGTGCAATGTTGGTCTTCTCAAATAATACTGCATATTTTATTGTTTTTATAGTATCACCTATAATGATTCTTTTAACTTAGCATATTATTTACTCTTTTTTTTTTTTTTCTAGACCTACTGGAAGAAGTCTCACATGTCACTAAAACAAATATTAGTATGCCCAGGTTATATACCTGGTTACCTTGAATTGAAGTTAATAGAAAAAAAAAAGAATATATCAATCTGACCATTCCTCAGCCCAAACAATCATATTCACAGTTTCATCTCAACACACTTCTATAATTACTGCAATTATGTGTTTTGGGTGACTACATTTGTCTGTCTTGTTTCTGACCTTAAGGATCTCAAGAGATTTCCTGGTATTCAAAAAGCATTTACTGAGAAGGGGGCAGAAAAACAATGATAGATAAAAGAATCGCATGAAGACAACTTTCTTCTGGTTGCATCCTCTAAGCCTCAAGATGTTCCTCATCTGTGAAGTAAGAATACAGGACCAATGTAATGAATAGTTAAGATATATAAAGTGCTTAGCGGAGCACTTTGCTTTCAGCAACTTCTCCAAAAGCATTAGCAACCAGTCCATGTGTATGCACAGAGCTTCCAAATAGCTTTGTACAGTCTCCCTCTTAAATGTGAACAGACAAACAAGGATCATCTAAGGAAAGCCTCTGGTATGAAAGAAAACAGGCTAAAGAGGAAAAAAAGAACTTGAAGAAAACCTAGACAATATCACCAGTACGCTCAGGGATATTAAAGATATTACACTCATGAAAAATACCAAAAGAATATTTAATACATAAGAAAGCATTCTGGAAATTATGTCATTATTTTTTATTAGGGAGGCAAAAAATGCAGAGTTGGAAGATAAATTTGAGGAAATCTTCCAGAACTAGAATAAAATAACAGTGATTTTAAAAGAGAGAAATACAGGAAATTTAGATAAATCCAGAAGGCTAAATATCTGACTACCCCTTGCATAGCAGTGAAAAAATGTCCTAAGATGTCATTTATGCTGGATACTTAGAGACCATCCAAAGTGGAACAGGACACTTATGGGCTCTGGGGGAGGAAAAGAACTGATGAATTACCAATGTGTTTAACTGTTTGAAATGGATTTTGAGAGGTAACAGGTAAGTTTAATAATAATAATGCTGCATACATTGGAGGGTCATGAGGGAAGGTAGGAGGAGGACAAAAGAAAATTAGTAATTATTAACACAAAAAAATTTTTTAAAAAGGAAAAATGATGATAATACTATAGGCCTCAGCTGCTAATAATGTTTACTAAGTCACAATGAATTCTGACCTAACTCTGATAGAACTGACTGGGAAGTAAGGGGATGGGGAAAAAGAAGGATAAGTATGCTTCAAGGAGGATATGATAAGAAAGCTAAATCCTTACCTACCAAATCAACCAGCTAATAAATACAGTCTATAATCAAAAAAGTAAAAGAAGAGTTGAAAGTATGTTGCTGAACAATAAAATTCCACTTCATACCCACTAGGAAGGATATAAAAAAAGACAAAGGCCAGGCACAGTGGTTTGTGCCTGTAATCCCAACTTGAGAGGGCAACGCAGGAAGATCATTTGAAGCTATGAGTTCAAGACCAGCTTGGACAACATAGCGAGACCTTGTCTCCACAAAAAATTTAAAAAAATTAGTCAGACATGATGGCATGAGCCTTATTAAGCGTTATTTCTGAGGCCTCTCTTCTGTTCCATTGGTCTATATATCTGTTTTGGTACCAGTATCATGCTATTTTGGTTACTGTAGTCTTGTAGCATAGTTTGAAGTTAGATAGTATGATGTGTCCAGCTTTGTTCTTTTTGCTTAGAATTGTCTTGGCTATGCAGGCTCTTTTTTGGTTCTATATGTAGTCCTAGCTACTCGGGAGGCTAAAAGGGAAGAATAGCCTGATCCCAGGAGTTTAAGGTTACAGTCAGCTATGATCACACCACTGCACTCCAGCCTGGACAATAAAGCAAGATACTGTTTCTAACAGAAAAAAAAATTTCTTTAAGACAGACAATAACCAGAGCTGGCAAGGATATGATGAAACTGGAACCTTTATACATTGCTGGTGGGACTGCTAGGAAAAATAGTTTGGCAGTTCCTCAAAAGTTAAACACAGTCTTCCAGTTTGCCACTCCATCCTAACAAGTAAAAAGCTGAACAAGCTGAAATATCAACAACTCTTCTTAGATCCATAGCATAAATGAGGTCTCAGGGTAAACCACTGCCCCCAAATTTAGAGAGACTGGCAGGTGAATGCAAAGAATCACAACTTACCTGATCTGAAACCTCTGTGAAAACCAGTACTCAGGTAGGGAAAACTGAACTGTAATTGATAAACTGCTGGAGGCTCAGTATGGACAAGCCCGGGAGATAAAAACTCCAGGGGACCCAGTCACAGAGGAAAGGGGAGGCAAATTTTTGTGAGTTTTACCTCCTGTAGCTTTACTACATTCTTACAGCGAATAACAGAGAAAATCCCCTCATGATCTCAACAAGGAAAGGGGGGAAGAAACCATTTTGAATTATCCCAGATATTCTGTTCTTAACAAGATTTGACTCACTAAGACAAGAGAAACGGCTTAACTAGAGCCTAGCCTGCTGAGGTTTTATCAGAGCCTACGTGACCTGGGAAAAGGAAAATAACCAATTCCAGCCCACTGTAGTCATCCTGCCCTAGCTATGCACTAAAAGAGGCACTTCTACAGTTCACAGTCCAGAGGCACAGGCTCACTAAAATACTAAGACTTAATCATAGGACTATAGAATGTTCCCCCAACCCCAGCCCTCACTGCATCACTAAAGGCCTAATTACAGCAGTTCCTTTTACCCAGAACATTACATCTGGCTATCAAGAAAAAGATTACAAGGCATAATAAAAGGCAAAAAACAGAGTTTGAAGAGACAGAACAAGCATCAAAACCACAGGGATATTGTATTAGTTAGACCGGTAATTTAAGCAGTTATAATTAATATACTAAGAGCTCTAATAGAGAAAGTATATGGCATGCAAAAACAGATGAGCAAAGTAAGCAGACGGATGGGAAATACTATGAAAGAACCAACCAAAATAAAATAAAATGCTAGAGATCAAAAACGCTATGATAGAAATGAAGAATGCTCTCAACAGGCTTATTGGTAGGCTATATATAGATAAGGGAAAAAAAATCTCTGAGCTTGGGAATATCACAATAGAAATTTCCAAAACTGAAAAGCAAAGAGAGGCCAGGTATGGTGGCTCATGCCTATAATCCCAGCACTTTGGGAGGCAAGGCAGATGGATCACTTGAGTTCGAGTTCAAGGCTAGTCTGGCCAACATGGCAAAAACCCACCTCTACTAAAAATACAAAAATTAGCCAGGCATGGTGGTGCACATCTATAATCCCAGCTACTCAGAAAGTTGAGGCAGGAGAATCACTTGAACCCAGGAGGCAAAAGTTGCAGTGAGCCGAAGGTCACAATAAGCTGAGATTGCACCACTGTATCCAACCTGGGTGACAGAACAAGACTCTGTCTCAAAAACAAAAGATGAAGAAAACAAAGACTGAAAAAAAATAAAACAGAATATCCAAAGACTGTGGAACAACTACAAAAAATATCAATACACATGATAAAATACCAGAAGCAGAAGAAAAAGAAAAAGGAACAGAAGAAATATTTGAAACAATAATGACTGAGAATTTCTCAAAATTAAGGTCAGACACCAACCATAATTCCAGGAAGCTCAGAGAATACTAAGCAGGATAAAGGTCAAAAAAATCTACATTTAGGCATAACCATTTCAAACTACAGAAAATCAAAGGTTAAAAAAATCCCGAAAGAAGCCAGAGGAAATAAACACCTTACCTATAGAGAAACAAAAATTAATTACTTCCAACTTCTCAGAAACCACGCAAGCAAGAAGAGAGTAGAGTAAAATCTTTAAAGTGTTGAGAGGAAAAAACTCACCCACCCAGAATTCTGTACCCTGAAATTATCCTTCAAAAGTCAAAGAGAAATAAAGACTTTCTCAGACAAATAAAAATTAGATTTTGTTGCCAGTAGGCTTGCCTTTCCAGAAATGTTAAAAAGAGCCCTTTAGACAGAAGGAAAATAAAATAGATCAGAAATCGAATCTACATAAAGGAAGAGTACCAAAGAAGAAATAAATGAAGGTAAAATAAACACTTGTATTATAAAACTTGTTTTATACCTAATTGATATAACAGATAACAGTTTATCTAAAATAATAAATAGCAACAATGTATTTGATTATATATGTATTGTTAATATTATATATAATGTGTATATATACACATATGCTTATGTATCCTTATATATAAGTGAAATGAATGACACCAATGATACAAAGGACAGGAGGGAAGAATTAGGATTATTGTGTTATTATGAAGTACTCACACAGCATGTAGAATGGTACAGTGTTATTTGAAAGTGGACCTGGATTAGTTTACATGTGTATTGTAAACTCTAATGCAACCACACAAAAAAATAAAAAATAGAAGTATAACTGATAAGCCAAAAAGGAGACAAAATGGAATCACATAAATTCTCAATTAAAACCACAAAAGTGGCCAGCAATGGTGGCTCATGCCTATAATCCCAGCACTTTGGGAGGATCACTTGAGTGTAGGAGTTTGAGACCAGCCTGATTAACACACTGACACCTTGTCTCTATAACTAATTTAAGCTAGGCATGGTGGTGAATGCCTGTGGTCCCAGCTACTTGAGAGGCTGAGGGCAGAGGACTGTTTGAGCCCAGGTGGTTAAGGCTGCAGTGTGCCATGATCACACCACTGCGCCTCAGCCTGGGTGACAGAGAGAGAGACTCCCATCTCAAAAAAACAGAAACCACAGAAGGGCCATGCACAGTGGCACATGCCTATAATCCCAGCACTTTTGGAAGCCAAGGTAGGAGGATCACTTAAACTCAGGAGTTCAAGACTAGCCCTGGCAACAAAGCAAGACCCTGTCTCTATTAAAAGACACAGATGTGTGGCCAGGTGCAGTGGCTCACACCTGTAATCCCAGCACTGTGGGAGGCCAAGGTGGGCAGATCATGAGATCAGGAGTTCAAGACCAGCCTGGCCAACATGGTGAAACCCCGTCTCTACAAAAGATACAAAAATTAGCTGGATATGGTGGTGCATGCCTATAATCGCAGCTACTCGGGAGGCGGAGGCAAGAGAATTGCTTGAACCAGGACCTGGGAAGCAGAGGTTGCAGTAAGCCGAGACTGTGCCACACTGCACTCCAGCCTGGGCTACAGAGCAAGGCTCCATCTCAAAAATAAACAAAAGCACACATGCACCCACACACAAAAGGCAGAAAAAGAGTAGGAAAAAAAGGTACAAAGAACAAAGGCAACAAATAGAAAACAGTAACAAATAAGGTAGACATTAATGTAATGCACCAATAACCACTTTGAATGTCAGTCGTCTAAATGCACCAATTAAAAGAAAACATTGTCAGAGGTTCAAAAAACAAGACCCAATTGTACGTTTTTCCATAAGAAACCCAGTTTAAATATAGAGACACATACAGATTAAAGGTAAGTAGATGTAGACAAATATACCATGCTAATACTAATCAAAAGAAAGCAATTAATTTAGAGCAGACTTCAAAGGAAGAAAAGTTATCAGGGATACAGAAAGGCATTACATAACGATAAAGGGGTCAATTCTCCAAGAAGACGTAACAATCCCTAACAGTATTCACCTAACAAGAGAACTCCAAACTACATAAGGCAAAAACTAATAGAACTGCAAGGAGAAACAGATGAATCCAGTATCATAATTGGAGACTTCAACACCCCTGTATAGCAGCAGGCAGAAAATCAGTAAGGATACGGTTAAACTCAACACCATCAATCAACTGAATATAATCAACATCAATAGACTACTACTTCATTCAAAAACATTTGAAAACATGTTCTTCTCAAGCCCACATGGAACAGTAAGTAAGACAGACCATAATCTGGGCCATAAAACACATCTTAACAAATGTACAGTTATAAAAATCATACAATGTCTGGTTTCAGATCACAATGGAAATCAATAACAGATAGAAACTGGGAAAATCCCTAAATATGTGGAAATTAAACATATTTCCAAATAATATATGAGTCAAAAATGAAATCTCAAGAGAAACTGAAAAATATTTTGAATTCAATGAAAATGAAAACACAACTTATCAAAATCTGTGAGATGCAGTAAAAGCAATACTTAGAGGGAAATGTACAACACTGAATGTATATATAGATGATATAGATGCTTCTCAACTTAAATAGCATTATGTCCTGATAAACTTATTGTAAGTTTAAAATATCCTAAGTCAAAAATGCATTTAATACTCTGAACCTACCAAACATCATAGTTTAGCCTAGTCTACCTTAAACATGCTCAGAACACTTTTATTCATGCACAGTTAGGTAAAAATCATCTAACACAAAGTCTATTTTGTAATAAAGTGTTGACTATCTTATGTAATGTTAAATATCGCACTGAAAGTGAAAAGCAGAATGGTTGTATAGGTACTTGAATTAAGGTTTACACTGAATGTGTATTGCTTTCACACCACTATAAAGTTGAAAAATTGCTAGGTCGAGCCAACCTAAGTCAGGTACCATCTGTATTAGAAAAGAAGAAAGATCTAAAATCAATAATCTCAGTTTCCACTTTAAGAAACTAAACAAAGAAGGGCCAATTAAACCCAAAGTAAGCAGAATATAAGAAGTGAGACATTATAGCAGAAATCAATTAAACTGAAAATAGGAAATGAATAGAAAAATCAACAAAACCAAAAGTTGGTTTTCTGAAAAGATCAATAAAATCAATAAGCCTCTAGCCAAGCTAAGAAAAAAAGAAGACACAAATTACTAAAATCAGAAACAAAAGAGGTGATATCACTACAGATCCTATGGACATTGAAAGGATAATAAAGAAGTACTATGAACAACTTTATTCCCACAAATTTGATAACCTAGATTAAGCGAACCAATTCCTTAAAGGACACCATTTGGCAAAACTCACAAAAGAGGAAATAGGACAATTTGAATATGCCTATATCTATTGAAGAAACTGAATCAATAATTAATAACCTTCCAAACAGAAAGCACCAGGTCCAGATTGGCTCACCAGTAAATTCTACCAAACATGTAAGGAGGATGTTATACCAATTCTCTGTGAACTCTTCCAAAAGATCAAAGCAGAGGGAATACTTCTAGGAAGTCAGCATTATCCTAATACTAAAACCAGACAAAGACATTACAGAAAAAGAAAATTACAGTCCAATATCTCTCATGAAAATAGATACAAAAATCCTCAAAAAAATTAGCAAATCAAATCCAACAATGTATACAAAGAGAAATATACAGTAGGACCAATTGGGATTTGCCCTAGGTATGCAAAACTGGTTCAACATCTGAAAATCAATTAATGTAATCCATCACATTAACAGGCTAAAAAACAAAAACCACATGATCACATCAATAGATGCTGAAAAAACATTTGACCAAATCCAACACCTATTCATGATAAAAGCTCTCCACTAACTAGAAATGCAGAGGAACTTTCTCAACTTGATAAAGAATAACTTCAAAAAACCTACAGCTAACATCATACTTAATGTTAAGAATAAGAATTTGAAGCTTTCCCACTAAGATCAGAAAAGGTAAGAATGTTCCTTCTCACCAGTACTTAATCAATGTCATACTAGAAGTACTAGCTAAAGCAATAAGACAAGAGAGAGAAGAACAAAAATGGCAAAGCAAATATGCCAAAATGTTAATATTTGATGAATCTCAGGAAAGGCTATATATAAGAAGCTCTGTAATCTTCCACCCTACTCTATGACTAATATTAATCAATATTTGGATTATTTTCTTCCAGCCTCAGTACTAAATTAAACATATGGTTTATTTCAACTTAGGTGAATGTGAAAACCACCCACCAAGTATTTCAGCAACAAACTACCATTTCTATAGTGACATTTATTTAATAACTTCTACTAGTCAACATTAATGTTGCCAAACTTACATACAAGTGATTAAACATTTCATTTAAACTTAAAAAAAAAAAGTCTGTGTGTATGTGTGTGGGAATATGAATGACTGAAGAAGGGGTGATAGCTAATTACCTCTAATAGCTCTGTAAACTAGAAAGGTTAATTTTTACTCTAGTTGTGAGTAATAGCAATTATGCTAGCTTACCCTCAGGAACAGCTATACTGCATTGTAGTGATTTTCAGGGGATTGAAGCTTTGGGTTAGTCATTTGGAAAGAAGTATGTTTTTAATTTTAAAATGAAGGTTGGGAAAAAAACATCAAATCACTATACAAACTCACAAACAGACAGCAAAAGGTATCAATTTTCATTTCCATATCCATTTTCTAACAGGGAACAATATACCCTAGTGAAGAACTACAGGAGGTGAAAATGTTTCCAAATCATTAAAATATATTACTATTTATTATGTCAAGATATAAACTCAGTATATGTGGTAGCTGCTTAAACAACAACACTATTACAGAGTTTTAGGGGGCTTTTTGTATTGTTTTGGTTTTGATTCAAACTTGCACCATATAATGACCTTTCTACAACTGCGTTTTACACGATAAGGATCTATAATTTTCTGAACTTCACGACTAAGTATTTCTTAAAATGATAACTGACATAAGGCTAGTGTAACTTATAATCAATGAGAAATGAGTATTAAAAGCATTAATATATTATCCTAAGAAAATAAAATAGGCAAGTCACAATCAAAGTAATTGATGTTATAGCTGCTACCATGTACTTTCTCATAATTTCAAAAGTATTTAAAATTTTCCCTTTTAAAATGTATAGCTGACTTAAGGTCTTTTAACTTTTTAAAAAATCTCCTTTACATCCAAATTATAGTTATAAATAAAAACATGGATTTTTTTAAACTGAAGACTTTAACTACAAGCTTTGAAATTCCAGAGATTCCAAAATATCAGCAATTAGAATTAGAATAAGTTAAAGAAAAACAGCCTACCATTTTCTTCTGAAGTGAAGGGGAGAGGGCAATGCCATTTCTCTAATATTAATTATTATTATTATTATTATTATTATTTGAGATGGAGTCTCAGTCTGTCACCCAGGCTGGAGTGCAGTGGCACAATCTCGGCTCATTGCAACCTCTGACTCCCTGGTTGAAGGGATTGTCCTGCCTCAGCCTCCCCAGTAGCTGGGATTACAGGCGGGTATCACCACAACTGGCTAATTTTTGTATTTTTAGTAGAGACAGGGTGGTCTTGATCTCCTGACCTCGTGATCCACCTACGTCAGTCTCCCAAAGTGCTGGGCCACCACACTTGGCCTCAAAATCCTTTAAAAGGTCAGGCACTGGAGTAGATGAGGACTAGAAAAAGAAGCATCTTTGTCCTTTCCATATAAACTTTGTATAGTCTCTTCAATTCTTATTAGATTTCTCCTAGCAGGCTCATAGCAATCCATGTTTTACCTTTTTCCTGAGTTTGGAGGCTTACCAGATATACTGCCAATCCTTCTTCCTCTTCCTAAAGCACTGGGCTGCAAAGATCATAACAAAAACAGAATTTTTAAAGCTGGGCACAGTAGTGCATGCCTGAATTCCCAGCTACTCAAAAGGCTGAGTCAAGAAGACTGCTTGCACCCAGAGTTTGAGACCACTCTGGGCAACAAAGGGAAACCCTCATCTCAAAATAATAAACAAAATAAAATATTTGAGAGTTACAACAGAGCTTGGAGACCATACTGTATGATATTTTAACTCTACAAATGTGCTCAGCTGAACAGAGTCAGACTAGACATCAGAGCTCCTGACTTAAATATCCTTGCATTTTACAAGCCTTGCTTGCTTAAGTAATAGGATATTAAATTGCATGCTTTGGGTTGCCTCTGTCATTTTATTGAATCCTAAAACCTCATACTTGGAAAGAATTTTAAAGATCACCTAGTTAGTCCATGCATCTAGTTAGTCTAGAAACAGTTATGCACTTTATAACAACATTTCAGTATACAATGAACCATACACATGAAGTTGGTCCCATAAGATTATATCATATTTTTACAGGATTTTTTCTATGTTTAGATATGTATATATGCACAAATACTTACCATTGCCTTATAATTACCTACAGTATTCAGTACAGTAACATGCTGTACACATTTATAGCATAGGAGTAATGAGCGATACCATGTAGCCTAGTTGTATAGTAGGCCATTACAGCTAGGTTTGTGTAAGTACACTCCCTGATGTTTGCACAGTGAATTGCTTCATGACATATTTCTTTTAATGTATCCCTGATGTTAAGGGATGCATGACTGTACATGAATCCATTCTGTATTATGTCTGCCAACCAGTTATCCAGCTCCTCGAGCAAGAGGGAAATCATTAACTCCATTCAGACTTACCAGGCTACTTTCAGACAGCCCTGACTATTCTTCCCTGTGCTCAGGGAAACTTGTCTACCTTTAAGTTCTACCCACTGATCCTAATTCTGCCTCTTGGTGCCAGGCAGAATACACCTACTCCCATTTCTAAGAGCCTTTCAGATACTTCAAACTACCACTCTAAGCTAAATACTCCCATCTTCTTAAGCTTAGTCTAATGTAATTTTGAGACTACCACTCTTAGTCACTTCCCTCTAAACACATTCCAACTTGCCTCAAACTAGAAGGCCCAGAGCTGAATGAAATACTCCAAGTGTAGTCTGAGAAAAACTCCCTTTCTTGGTGATTTCCGTTAACACAGGTTATGAACATAATTGTTTGTTTTACTTTGTGTTTTTGACAGCCATATCACCTCAGCCTCATAGCAAGCATACCACTAGCTAAACCCTTTTAGTTATGTATTAAGTCAAATCTCCTCCACTAGAAACTTAAGGACAGCAGAAATCTTTTAGAGGCAAGTACACGACTTTATATTTATACCATTCAATGCAATCTTATTAAATTTAGCCCATGATACCAGACAGATAACATCTTTTGGGATCCTGGTTTTTATTCACATATCCACTATCCTCATTCGTAAATTTGCAAAGTATACCTTCTACATTGCAAAAAAATAATGTAATTGATAAAATGAATAGAGACAAAAACCAAGTCCTGTGGCAAGGCTGTAGCAATATTCTTTGAACTTAATAAATTATCCAGTTTCCAGTCCATATATTTTCCATCTTGACAAAATCACAGTAGAACTTATAAAATGCTTTACTGAACTACAAACATGGTATGTTTACCACATTTGCTTAATCTCATGAAGGAGCAGATCTGTCAAAAAATGAGCTCAGGTTAGGCTAACATGCATGACTTTTTCTTAGTGATACCATACTGGTCTCTTTCTTTATTAACTGCTTATTTTAAAAAACCAGGGTTTTTGTCATCTATTTTAGTATATTCTTAAGGCATAATATTAACTTCTTTCATCTATAGTTTGAAAATATACCATTAAAAAAATTATACTTGCTCATCTTTAGGCTTCCTCCCCAGATCTTTCCTGATCTCACTGGTTCTCCAAAAAAATTACTAGTGGAAATGTAGATTTATCTTTTCTTTCCTCTTAAGTTTCAGAATAAAAAGGCCACAGCTGAGTGGGTTTTTAAAAATTTATTGTTAAGCCTTCCTTTTACTCTGTATGTGCTTATTACTTTTTCTCTGCTCATCAAATTACAAGTTAAAGTTATACATTTTTGTAGCCTTTAGTCGGGTACAAACTTGGAACTGTAGTGGTAGTTCATCTGAGATCCAATTATTTTTTCAATGCTCATCTAGTTTGTATTTTGAATGTGTTAATTCTGGTTGCCAATATTCAATATCTCAAAATCTGCTTGTTCCTACAGAACAAATCTGTGGTTCATACCATATTTATTTGTTTCCATAAAAAATATCAATTGAGCTGCCAATAATAAAAATACACTCTGATTTCTATAATTACTACCTCTGATCACACACATTAAGAATAGATGTCACATGCTGGATCAACTGGAAATCTATGTGGAAAAAAGTAAATTCAATCTCTACCTAACACTACATATTAACTTGAAAGGGATCACAGACCTACATGTAAACCCAAATCTATAAAATTTCTGGAATACAACATAAGAAAAAAACATGGAATCTTCATGACCATGCTGGAGGCCAAGATATTTTAGATAGGACACAAAAAGCACTGACCATAGGAGAAACTATTGGTAAATGTGGACTTCACTGCAATTAAAAATTGTTCTTACAGAAATTATGAACATAAAAAGTAAATAAAAGAGAATAGGAGAAAATATTCACAATACTTTTATTTGCCAAAGTATTGTTATCTAAAATAGGAAAGAAATGTTACAAATCAATAGTAAGAAAAACAAACCAGTGTTTTAAAAATGGATAAATGATTTGGAAAATTCAAAAAGTAGATATACAAATGGCTAATGAGCAGATGAAAAATGCTCAAAATCGTTAATCATCAGAAAAATGGAAATTAAAGGTAAAATATATCAAAATGGCTAATATTTTCATTAAATTTTGATAAGTTGATTATAGACAACCGTAAATGTAAAGCAAATTTTGAAGCTAAAAATTACATTTCCATTGAAATATTTACAACAAACCTGATTATATAAAGTTCAACTCAGTATTAAAATAGCATATTCATATCTAATAACTATCTAATGTCAAATGTGGGCTAATTTATCTACTTGTTTAAATATAATTGGGAACATCATATGCAACTGAGAAAACCTGTATCAAAATAAAGTTTCTCCTTCATACCCCTACAAATTAACTACTTATGACCTTACTCATTTCGTTCAGCAAATAATAAAAAACTGAATAATTCAAACTTAAAGTTAAAATACATTCTATCCTAATTGGTGTATGAAATAATATTTATTAAGTGCCTGCTCTACATACAGGGTACATTGTTCAATTGGTAAAATAATTTATAAGATTTTATAGTCAAGAAAAAGAAAAAATATAATGCACACAAAACCATCAAATACTGGAACTCAATTCCTATTATGCTAAACGTGATAAAATTTTGTCCCAACAAACGTAAGTTGGCTGGTTTATATTCTTCTTTTTCTCCTTTTCAGACTTCTCTCCCTAAATTTTTCATGACAGTCATTTTAATAATAGTAACAAAACCTTTTACTTTGTGACTACTAGAAGGAAAAGATACTCAAGGTACAGAAATTATAAAATTGAAATTGTTTTATGCAGAATGCCAGGGTCAAGGGGATGGATATATATAGTCTTCTGGACCCCACGAAACTTTTGGCACATATATATTATAATCTGATTCCTTTCAAGAAAATTTGTCATCTCCATTGTATTTGATACACCTGGAAAGTTAGTGTCTCAACAAATATTCTACATGTTTGAATAATCCTTGCAAAGAAACATGTTTATTTTCAGGAGATTGCTTCAGAGATTGCATTCCCAAATTTCATGTGGCAGTTATCATTCTGGAATAAAGTAGGTTTTGTGTGAAATAGGAAATTTGGGATATTGTCCACAACCACAATATAACAACTTTGCCCAAACATGTAAACAATTAGACAAATTAGGGTCTAAATCACAAATTTAAATTGAGGATCCTAAGTGATAGAGACATTTATTATAGGCTATCTAACATAGAACCTGAAGTGATTACCTTATTTGCTTCAGTAAAGATGTCACTGAAGTTGAAGCTGTCTCATATAAGTCAATTCTATTCCTTTTAAAAAGATTTTGGTTTCCATCATTTTTAGACCTTACCCACAATTTCTGTCAAGGACTTCATAAATTTCTGTCAAGGACTTCATAAATTTCTGTCAAAGATCTCATAAGGAATCGGTAACAGGAAAGCCACACCATAAATTCAATCTTTCCACCAGAACAATATTTCAAAGTATATACACAATTAATACTAGATTGATTTTTTAAAAAATATAACACAACAAGAAAAGGGAAGACTGAGAATCTGTGACAGACAACTAAATACAATGGGGTAGACCCTGGATTGGATCCTGGAACAGAAAAAATGACATTAATGATAAAACTAGTGAAACATGAACAAACCCTGGAGTTTAGTTAATAATAATATTACCAATATTTGTTTCTTCATTTTCACAAATGCACCATGGTAATATAAGATGATATAACATTAGAAAGAGAAAATGAAGCTGAGTTAGGGGTATACAGAAATGTTCTGTACTACCTTTATAACTATTCTATACATCTAAAATCATTCCAAATTCCAACAAGAGAACTGCATACATTAAAACAAAAAAAAAAAAAAAACAATTAGAAGGAGTTGTAGGTAGAATAAAAGGCTTTTAAATGTGAAAACTAAACAACAGATCACACATATCAATAGGAAACAAAGGCTTCACTTAGTAAAAGATGAGTTATAAATGAATAAAAGCAACTAATTAACAACTTAAAAAAAATATGTTGGGCCGGGCACGGTGGCTCACGCCTGTAATCCCAGTACTTTGGGAGGCCGAGGTGGGTGGATCACGAGGTCAAGAGATCGAGACCATCCTGGTCAACATGGTGAAACCCCGTCTCTACTAAAAACTACAAAAAATTAGCTGGGCATGGTGGCGCGTGCCTGTAATCCCAGCTACTCAGGAGGCTGAGGCAGGAGAATTGCCTGAACCCAGGAGGCGGAGGTTGCGGTGAGCCGAGATCGCGCCATTGCGCTCCAGCCTGGGTAACAAGAGCGAAACTCCGTCCCAAAAAAAAAAAAAAAGAAAGTACAACAAAAACATGAATAGTACTCATCTCTGGATGATGGGATTATGGGCAATATTTTCTCCTTATATTTTATTTTATAGTTTTTATTATGAATTGCATTATAATAGGGAAAATTATATTTTTAAGAAACCAAAATTGAATAAATACAATTTAACATATATATTTGGATGGTTTCAATCAATTGAGAGATAACTATACATTTTTTTTGAACACGCTGAAAAAGAAAAACATAAAAATTATTTAAAGATATATGTAGACAGGATCTAAGATGGCAGAGTAGGAGTAGCTCTCGATTGCAGCTCCCAGATAGAATACGGAGGGTGAGTGGTCGCTGCATTTCCAGACAGATTTTTATTGTCCACAGACCAGGAGATTCCCAGGCAGAGGAGCACCACGGGTCTCCAGCTTGGCTGTTTTGGCCAGGGCAGCAGGTCTCCGCACACAAAAAATCTCACACAGGTCTGGGCGCCATTTCAGCTGGCGACTGGAGCACCTGGGAGACAGAGTCGCCTGTTCAACTGATAAAAAGGGGTCTGAAATAAGGAGCCAGCCCAGGAGATTCCTGGGTGAAAAAGCGCCATGAGCCCCCAGCGCGGCTGTTTCAGTGAGCACAGTGGGTCTCCACACAAAATCTCACACAAATCCAGGCACCTTTTGAACTGCGAACTGGAACACCTGTGAGACAGAGTCATCCGTTCAACTGGAAAAAAAGGGGACTGAAACAGGGAGCCAGGCCAGGAGATTCCTGGGCAAAAAAGTGCAAGGAGTCCCCCACACGGCTGTTTCAGCCGGCGCAGTGGGTCTCCACGCAAGAACTCACACAAATCTGGGCACTGTTTCAACCGGTGACTGGAACGCCGGGGAGACAGAGTTGCCTGTTCAACTGAAAAAAAAGGGTCTGGGCAGGAGCCAGGTGATCAGGCACAGCCAGTCCCACCCCAACAAAGACCAGCAATCTGAAACGCTCTGGATTGAGAGTTTCACAGCAAGCACAGCTGAACACCAGACGGTCCAGCTCTGTGGAAGAGGGGTGTCTGCCATTATCGAGGCAGTCCAGCACTACCAAGGTAGTCCAACATTGCCAAGGCAGTCCACCATTAGAGAGAGAGTCCGCCATTACAGAGGCAGGCCGCCATTACGGAGGCAGTTCTAACTATACCCCTATAAACAGGACTGCAGGGAAGTTCACACGGCAGCTGGGCGGAGACCACAGCAGCTCAGCAATGCCTCTGTTGGCAGACTGTGACTAGGCTGCCTCCTCGCTGGGCAGGGCATCCCTGAAAAAAAGGCAGCAGCACGACAGAAACTTATAAATAAAGCCCTACCTTCCTGGGAAAGAGCACCTGGGAAAAAAAAAGCTGTTGTGAGTTCTGCTGCACAGGCTTAAACATACCTGCCCAGCAGCTCTGAATGGAACAACAGAGCTCACAGCTCAGCACTTGGGCTCCTATAAAGGACAGACTTGTCTCCTCAACCAGCTCCCTGACACCCATATATCCAAAGAGTCACCTCATAAAGGAGAGCTCAGGCTGACATCTGGTAGGTATCCTTCTGGGACAAAGATAAGCAGAAGAAGAAACTGCAGCAACCCTTACTGTTCCGCAGCCGCTGCAGGTGAGCCCCAGGGAAGCAGGGTCTAGGAGTGGACCTCAAGCAGTCCTACAGCAGAGGGGTCTAACTGTTAGAGGGAAAACTAAGAAACAGAAAAATATAACTTCATCATCAACAAACAGGACGTCTACTCAGAGACCCCCATCCAAAAGTCACCAACTACAAAGAACACAGGTAAATAAATTCACAAAGATGGGAAGAAACCAGAGCAAAAAGGATGAAAACACCCAAAATCAGAATGCCTCTCCTCCTCCAAGGGATCACAACTCTTCAACAGCAAGGGAACAAGGCTGGATGGAGAATGAGTCTGATGAATTGACAGAAACAGGTCTTCAGAAGGTAGGTAATAAGAAACTACTCTGAGCTAAAAGAACGTGTTCTAAACCAATGGAAAGAAACTAAGAATCTTGAAAAAAGGTTTGACAAAATGCTAATGAGAAAAAACAGCTTAGAGAGGAAGATAAATGAATTGATGGAGCTGAAAAACACAACATGAGAACTTTGCAAAGCATACACAAGTTTCAATAGCTGAATCGACCAAGCAGAAAAAGGATATTTGCGGTCAAAGATCAACTCAATGAAATAAAACAAGAATGAAAGATTAGAGAAAAAAGAGTACAAAGAAACAAACGAAGCCTCCAAGAAATAAGCGATTATCTGAAAAGACCTAATCTACATTTGCTAGGTGTATCTGAATGTGACACAGAGAATGATTCCAAGCTGGAAAACACTCTTCAGGATATTATCCAGTAAAACTTCCCAATCTAGGGAGGCAGGCCAATATTCAAGTCCAGGAAATACAGAGAACACCACAAACACATTCCTCAAGAAGAGCAACCCCAACACACATAAGCGTCAGATTCACCAGGGTTGAAATGAAGGAAAAAATGCTAAGGGCAGCCAGAGAGAAACGTTGGGTCACCCACAAAGGGAAGCCCATCAGACTCACAGTGGATCTCTCGGCAGAAACCCTACACACCAGAAGAGAGTGGGGGCCAATATTCAACATGCTTAAAGAAAAGAACTTTCAACCTAGGATTCCATATACAGCCAAACTAAGTTTCATAACTGAAGGAGAAATAAAATCCTTTACGAACAAGCAATTGCTCGGAGATTTCATCACCACCAGGCCTGCCTGACAAGAGCTCCTGAAAGAAGCACTAAACCTAGATAGGAACAACCAGTACCAGCCACTCCAAAAACGTACCAAATGGTAAAGAGCAGTGACACAATGAAGAAACTGCATCAACTAACAGGCAAAACAACCAGCTAGCATCAAAATGGCAGGATGAAATTCACACATAACAATATTAACCCTAAATGTAAATGGGCTAATTGCCCCAATCAAAAGACATGGACTGGCAAACTGGATAAAAAGCCAAAACCCATTGGTGTGCTCTATCCAGGAAACCCATCTCACATGCAAGGATACACATAGGTTCAAAATAAAGGAATAGAGAAAGATTTACCAAGCAAATGGAGAGCAAAAAAAAAGCAGGAGTTACAATCCTGGTCTCTGATAAAATAGACTTTAAAACAACAAAAATCAAAAGAGACAAAGAAGGACATTACATAATGGTAAAAGGATCAATGCAACAAGAAGAGCTAACGATCCTAAATATATACACACCCAGTACAGGGGCACCCAGATAAATAAAGCAAGTTCTTAATGACTTACAATGAGACTTTAGACTCCCACACAGTAATAGTGGGAGACTTTAACACCCCACTCTCAATATTAGACAGATCAAGACAGAAAATTAACAAGGATATCCAGGACTTGAACTAAGACCTTAACCAAGCAAATCTAATAGACATTTACAGAACTCTCCACCCCAAATCCACAGAATACATTCTTCTCAGCACCACATCACACCTACTCTAAAATTGACCACATAATTGGAAGTAAATCACTCCTCAGCAAATGCAAAAGATCGGAAATCATAATAAACAGTCTCTCAGGCCACAGTGCAATCAAGTTAGAACTCAAAATTCAGAAACTAACACAGAACCACACAGCTTCATGGAAGCTGAACTGACTCTTGAATGTTGACTGGATAAACAGCAAAATGAAGGCAGAACTAAAGATGTTCTTCAAAACCAACGAGAATGAAAACACAGCATACCAGAATCCCTGGGACACATTTAAAACAGTGTCTAGAGGAAAATATATAGCAATAAACACCCACATGAGAAGCAAGGAAAGATCTAAACTCAACAACCTATGGTCAAAATTGAAAGAGCTAGAGGAGCAAAATCAAAAAAACTCAAAACCTAGCAGAAGACAAGAAATAACTAATATCAAAGCAGAAATGAAGGACATAAAGACACAAAAAACCCTTAAAGAAAATCAATAAATCCAGCAGCTGGCTTTTCAAAAAGACCAAAAGAATAGACAGACCACTACCCAGATTAATAAAAAAGAAAAGAGAGAATAATCAAATAGATGCAATAAAAAACGATAAAGGGGATATCACCGCAGATTCCACAGGAATACAAACCACCATCAGAGACTACCACAAACAACTCTATGCATATAAACCAGTATACCTGGAAGAAATGGATAAATTCTTAGACGCTTGCATCCTCCCAAGCCTAAGCCAGGAGGAAGTCGAAACCCTGAATAGACCAATAACAAGGGCTGAAGTTGAGGCAGCAATTAATAGCCTACCAACCAAAAAAGGCCCAGGTCCAGATGGGTTCACAGACGAATTCTACCAGACGTACAAAGAGGATCTGGTACCACTCCTTCAAGCAATCCAAAAAGAGGGAATCCTTCCCAAATCATTTTATGAGAGCAACATCATCCTGATACCAAAACCCGACAGAGACTCAACAAGGAAAGGAAACTTCAGGCCAATATCCATGATGAACATAGATGCAAAAATCTTCAATAAAATACTGGCAAACCCATTGCAACAGTACATCAAAAAGCTTATCTATCACGTTCAAGGAGGCTTCATCCCGGGGATGCAAGGCTGTTTCAATATACGCAAGTATATAAACGTAATTCACCATATAAACAGAACCAAAGACAAAAACTACCAATGACCTTCTCAATAGATGCAGAGAAGGCCTTTGACAAAATTCAACAGCCCTTTATGCTAAAAACTCTCAATAAACTAGGTATCGACGGAACGTATCTCAAAATAATAAAAGCTATTTATGACAAACCCACAGCCAAAATCATACTGAATGGGCAAAAACTGGAAGCATTCCCTTTGAAATCTGGCACTAGACAAGGATGCCCTCTCTCACCACTCCTCTTCAATATATTATTGGAAGTTCTAGCCAGAGCAATCAGGCAAGAAAAAGAAATAAAGGGTATTCAATTAGGAAAGGAGGAAGTCAAATTGTCTCTATTTGCAGACGACATGATTGTATATTTACAAGGCCCCATTGTCTCAACCCAAAATCTCCTTAAACTGATAAGCAACTTCAGCAAAGTCTCAGGATACAAAAATCAATGTGCAGAAATCACAAGCACTCCTATACATCAATAGCAGACTTAAAGAGAGCCAAATCAAGAACAAACTGCCATTCACAATTGCTACAAAGAGAATAAAATACCTAGGAATACAGGTAACAAAGGATGTAAAGGACCTCTTCAAGGAGAACTACAAACCACTGCTCAACAAAATAAGAGAGGACACAAACACATGGAGAAACATTCCATGCTCATGGTTAGGAAGAATCAATATTGTGAAAATGGCCATACTGCCCAAAGTAATTTATAGATTCAACACTATCCCCATCAAGCTACCAATGACCTTCTTCACAGAACTGGAAAAACCACCTTAAACTTCATATGGAACCAAGAGAGTGCCTATACAGCCAAGTCAATTCTAAGCAAAAAGAACAAAGCTGGCAGCATCACACTACCTGACTTCAAACTATACTACAAGGCTACAGTAATCAAAACAGCATGGTACTGGTACCAAAACAGAGATATAGACCAATGGAACAGAACAGAGGCCTTGGAGGCAACGCCACACATCTACAACCTTCTGGCCTTTGACAAATCAGACAAAAATAAGCAATGGGGAAAGGATTCCGTGTTTAATAAATGGTGTTTGGAAAACTGGCTAGCCATGTACAGAATGCAGAAACTGGACCCCTTCCTGACACCTTACACTAAAATTAACTCCAGATGGATTAAAGACTTAAACATAAGACCTAACACCATAAAAACCCTAGAAGAAAACCTAGGCAAAACCATTCAGGACATAGGCATTGGCAAGGACTTCATGACTAAATAACCAAAAGCATTGGCAACAAAAGCCAAAATAGACAAATGGGACCTAATTAAACTCCAGAGCTTCTGTACAGCAAAAGAAACAATCATTAGAGTAACTGGCAACCAACAGAATTGGAAAAAACTTGCAATGTACCCATCTGACAAAGAGCTAATGTCCAGAATCTACAAAGAACTAAAACAGATTTAAAAGAAAAAAAACAAACCCATTCAAAAGTGGGCAAAGGATATGAACAGACACTGTACAAAAGAAGACATATATGAGGCCAACAAACATATGAAAAAATGCTCATCATCACTGGTCATTAGAGAAATGCAAACCAAAACCACACTGAGATACCATCTCACACCAGTTAGAATGATGATCATTAAAAAATCTGGAGACAACAGATGCTAGAGAGGATGTGGTAAAATGGGAACACTTTTACACTGTTGGTGGGAATGTAAATTAGTTCAACCATTGTGGAACACAGTGTGGTCCTCAAGGACCTAGAAATGGAAATTCCATTTGACCCAGCAATCCCATTACTGGGTATATATAGAAAGGACTATAAATTGTTCTACCATAAGGACACATGCACACAAATGTTCATTGCAGCACTGTTTACAACAGCAAAGACTTGGAACCAACCCAAATGCCCACTGATGAAAGATTGGACAGGAAAAATGTGGCACATATACACTATGGAATACTATGCAGCCATAAAATACAATGAGTTCGTGTCCTTTGTAGGGACACGAATGAACCTGGAAGCCATCATTCTCAGCAAACTGACACAAGAACAGAAAATCAAACACTGCATGTTCTCACTCATAGGCGGGTGCTGAACAATGAGAACACATGGACACAGGGAGGGGAGCATCACACACTGGGGTCTGTGGGGGGAACTAGGGGAGGGACAGTGGGGGTTCGGGAGTTGGGGAGGGATAACATGGGGAGAAATGCCAGGTATAGGTGATGGGGAGGAAGGCAGCAAACCCCATTGCCATGTATGTACCTATGCAACAATCTTGCATGTTCTTCACGTGTACCCCAAAACCTAAAACGCAATAAAATAAATTAAAAAAAAAAAAAAATATATATATATATATATATAAAAGATATATGTAATCATACTCCTCAAAAACTATCAGCATGCATTTGGGCTTATATTAGAAGTAAGGTGCTATACTTGATGAGTTTACAATCTAATAGGACTCCAGATTAAGTTACAAGAACAAGAGACAACAAAAGAAGTTAGATATTTAAGTCCTAGCAAAGTGGTTGAGTATGGACTCTATATTCATAGAACTAAAATGAATCCTGGCTCCAGTAACTGTATGACCTTGGGAAAGTCTCTTACCCTACCCTAAGCCCTGTTATCCTTGTCTGTTTTTTGGAGATAATAATAGTACCAATTTTTCAGACTTATTGTGAAGACTACATGAAACATGCAAGTAAACCACCTGGAAAAATAACTGGCACATATCAGTATGTAAATGTTAGTTACTTTTTTTAAACTTTTTTTTTTTTGAGATGGAGTTTCACTCTTGTCCCCCAGGCTGGAGTGCAGTGGCACGATCTCAGCTCACTGCAACCTTTGCGTCCCGGATTCAAGTGATTCTCCTGCCTCAGCCTCCTGAGTAGCTGAGATTACAGGTGCCCACCACCACACCCGGCTAATTTTTGTGTGTATGTGTATTTTTAGTAGAGACAGGGTTTCGCCATGTTGGCCAGGCTTGTCTCCAACTCCTGACCTCAGGTGATGCACCCACATTGGCCTCTCAAAGTGCTGGAATTACAGGCGTGAGCCACTGCTTGGAAAAAAAAAAAAAAAAAAAAAAAAGTATTTTTATTAGTGTCATTACTGGCCATGAGTGTGACAGAGGAAAGAAGATCAGAAACAGCAAGAATTAAGGAAAGCTTTATAAAAGTTATACTTCAGTTAATCCTTGAAAGAATTCGAGTAGAACTGAACAATACTAGGCAGAGACGTAGAGTAATAATAAAAACCTAAAAGATTTAAATAAGCAGAGAATGTATACAGAACGGTTAAATGACCATCCAACTATAGCAGAGGGGCATAAACACTTCTTATGAAAGAAAGTGAACTAAAATTATTTTCTGAATGGGAAAAGAAAAGATTCTCAGTTAGTGGTATTGTATCATTCATCAACAGATTCATTTTCAAGGGAAAAAAATTTAAAGTGCAAATTAAATCATAACATCTCAAACAATACTATAGAAAAACCATTTTAACAAACAATAATCAAGAACTCACTGTAATATATCTAAAACTATCAATATAGATTGAGGCAGAACAAAAAATAAAACTACCAGTAGACATTTTAATTAAAAAAAAAAAAAAAACAAACTTTCTATTGGAAGAAAACAGGGAAGGAGGCAAAAATTAAAATATTAAAATTAGAAACGTTTTTATGCATACAAAGAAATCATAAGTATGGGGAAAATACAATAAAGAAGCTATCAAAGAATAATGTAAAATAAAATTTTCTGCAATGTTTATGCACATATAAATAATTCTAATTGTCCTTGCCGGTCACATATAGGCTGCAAGCAACTCAATATAAACTTGAAATATGAAAAATTATTTTAAAAATAATTCTAAATTACTGAAACAGCAGATGTCCTTAATTTAAAGAAATGCATATTTTGCAGACAACCTATTGAGACCTATTTTTATAAATCCAATCCTAATTTAATAAAATTAATATAATTTATTAGTATGGTAGTTTTAATTTGTTTTACTGAAAAATGAGCTACACATCCTTTTCTCTTCAATAAACCTTCTATTGTTCTGCTCACTTAAACACATTAGCAGTAATTTAAAACAATAAACTATTAAGCCCAATACTACGACCTTGACATTATCAAATACTTTTAAGTAGAATTAAAACGAAACAAACCAACTCACTAAAGATCTCATAAAACTTTTCAATAGTTTATTACATACATATTGGCTAAGAAAGCAAGCTATTGAGTCAGACTGCTTTCTGGGTCTGAGATTTATGGGTTTAAACCTCAGCTCTAAATACCATAAATAAGCTGAGTATGTTGAGAAAGTTATTTGACCCTCCATGCACAAGTTTCTTCCTCTACAAAATTGGGATGATAATAATGCCTTACTTCTAGGGTCATTGTAAGGATTAAATGACAATGCATATAAAAACATACACCACAGTATCTAATCTAGCACAGAGTAAGTGCTTGATATACAGGAGCTATCATTATCATTAAAATAATCAGAAAAAAAAGAAAAAAGAAAAAATATTTCCAATCCTTGTCTTCATGAGAAAAAAATTTTAAAAAGTAAAATAATCATTATTATTGTTTCTTTAATAAATCATGTTTGAAATATTTGTTGATTTACTAGCATAAGTATATCATAAGACATTTCTTTATAAAGAGGTCAAGAGGGGCAAAAATTGACTTTTTATTAAATGGTACTGGGACAACTGGGTAGCCATTTGGAAAAAGATAAAAGTAAAACAACAGGGTTTAAAAACAAAAATTTAAACAGCCACGTGTGGCTAGTGACCACCATATTAGACAAGGCATCTCTATATGATTTGGGCTTACATGCTTGTGAAACAATCTACAATTAATTATATATATTGTTTAAAAACAGCAACAAATGTATCTATTTGAAACATCTCAAAATTAAACAGACACAAGCCACATACCTTACATAAGAATAAACTCTAAATGGATCCAAGATGGAAATGTTAAAATGTTGTTTTTTTAAAAAAGGAAGCAAGTACTAGAAGAAAACATGAATTTCTATAAACCTGAATAGAAAAATGCTTTCACTATGTCTCAAAATCAAGATGTAATATTAATAGGCTATATTTTTTAAAATCTGCATACTGAAAAACACCATAAACAAAGTCATACATTAACAAAATGTGAAAAACTATTTGCAATATAAATCACTGGGAAAGGAAAGACTTCTACTTTCCAGCCAAGTATGTAAAGAGCTTGCAAGTTGTCACTTCTATCCCCACAACAAGAAAAAGTAAACAAATTGAAAATCAACAACTCTTCTTAGATTCATCAGAGAACTGAGGTCACAGGGCAAATCACTACCCCCAAAATTGAAGAGCAGACAAAGAGAATCACAACTTATAGGGGAAGAAGCCCAGGAACCAGTATGTTCTACAGTACCAGAGTAAGAAAGCCTAAATTGTAATTGACAAATTACTAGAGGTTGGATGTGGACACGTCTGAGTGTTGAAAACTCCCAGGAAGACCAGTCTTAGAAGGACCCCACACTTTTATGAGTTTTACCTCCAGGAGGCCTAGCAGGTTCTCTCACAGTACAGACTGGAGAAAAATACCCTCCTGCTTAGGGCAAAAGAAGAGGAAAAGTAGCCACTTTGAAATACTTTCCCAAGCCTCTTAATAAGGCCTACCCTCAAGAGAAACTATTTTACTAGAAACTAAATGAAATCAGAAAAGCGAAATATCCCACTCCAGCACCTTCTAGACTTTCTTTCTCACCTAAAGGGGAAAAAGCTAAGGAGCACTGGGGAGGGTCAAGGCCAAAAAACACAGATCAAAAAACACCTAATTATAGGACTATAAAATATGATACCTTACCACCATATCAATAGGGCTTCCATATGATAACAGGGACACACAACTGAAAGAACTATCCAACTGAGACCTCAGTTAAGAATAAATCTCTAGAGAAACTACAAAACAACAGGATTTTTTTAAAAAAAGGTACACAGAATATTTTAACCTCTGACACCTATAGCTACAGCTATAGTAAACAGTTAACAGAGCCTAACTCCTATCCAGATAAAAAGAAAACCTTATACTAAAAAGGCCTATTTATATCAGTTTCACATGACCAGCATATCCTGTCCAGTTTTCAACAAAAAATTACAATGTAGGCCAACAGAGAAATATTTTAGGAGACAGAACAAGCATCACAACCAAACTCAGAACAGAGATAATAAAATGATCAGAACTGAAATTTAGAACCACCATAATTGATATGCTAAGGGTGTTAATGGAAGCAGAGAAATGAAAACTCTTAAGAAAAAAATCAAAAGGAAATGCAAGAAATAAAAAACACTGTAACAGAAATGAATGCTTTTGATAGGCTCATCAATAGACTGACAGTAGTCAAGGAAATAATATGGTAACTTGAAAAAAATGTCAGTAGAAAATTCTAAAACTGAAGTGGAAATAGAGGAATTGCAGGGGGTGCGAGGGGTAACATAATATCCAAAAACTGTGAGACAATTACAGAAAGTACTGAATTAGTCTGTTCTCTGCGGGTAATTTATAAAGAAAAGAGGTTTAATTGGCTCATGGTTCTGCAGGCTATACAGGAAGCATGACAGCTGCTGTGGAGGCCTCAGGAAACTTTAATTCATGGCAGAAGGTGACGGAGAAGCCGGCACATTTCACATGGGCAGAGGAAAAGGAATAGAGAGCAGGGGAAGGTGTGACACATTTTTAAACAACTATATCTCATGAGAACTCTATCACAAGAACGGCACTAGGGGGATGGTGCTAAATCATTAGAAATCACCCCCACAATTCAATCACCTCCTACCAGGCCCCACCTCCAACATTGGGGATTACAACTGAACATGAGATTTGGGTGGGAAAACAGATCCAAACCATATCAGACATAAATACACATAAAGGGAATACCAGAAGAAAAAGAGAAAGGCATAGAAGAAATACTTGAAACAACACTGGCTGAGAACTTCTCAAAAACTAATGATAGACACCAAATCACAGATCTAGGAAACTTAGAGAACACTAAGCAGGACAGATAAAAAAAATCTACACGTAGGCATATTATAGTCACACTACAGAAAATAAATCAAAGACAAAGGAAAAATATTGAAAGAAGCCAGAGGAAAAAACACCTTACCTATAGATAAGCAAGGATAACATCGGTCTTTTCAAAAATCATGTAAAGTAGGTAAAACTCACAAAAGTGTGGGGTCCTCACACTTGTAAGCAGGAAGAGAGTATAATATTTTAAAAAATGGGGATGGAAATGTACCAACCTAGAATTCTGCATCCAGTGAAACTGCCCTTCGAAAGTGAGAAACAGACTTTCTTAAACAAAAGTTAAAAAAAATGATCACCCATAGATTTCCCTTATGAGAACTGTTTTTTAAAAAATTATTCAAAAAATGGAAAATTATATTGTCAGAAAGTCAGATTTACATAGCAAATCAAATCCAACAATGGTCAAAAAGAATTATACAACATGATCAAACAGGATTCTACGTATGCAAGGTTGGTTCAATATTTAAAAACCAATTATAATAAAAATTATTGTAATCCATCACATCAACAGGCTCAAGAAGAAAAGTCATATGATTATATCAATACATGGAGAAAAAGTATTTGATGAAATCCAATTCCATTCATGATAAAAACTCTCAGACAACTAGGAAAAATGGAGAACTTCCTAAACTTGATAAAGAATGTCTACAAAACACCTACAGATAACATTATACTTAACAGTGAAAAACTAGATGCCCTCCTGCCAAGATCAGGAACAAGGCAAGGATATCTGCTCTCACCACTCCTACTCAAATCATTCTGGAAGTCCCTGTTAATGTAATAAGATAAGGAAAAGAAAAGGTATATAGGTTGGAAAGCAAGAAATAAAACATTATTTTTTTGCACATGATATGACTGTCTATGTAGAAAGTCCAAAAAAATCAACAAAATACTCCTAAAATAAATAAGCAATTATAGCAAGATGCAGGATACAAGATTAATACATAAAAGTCAATTGCTTTATTATACATCAGCAATGAACAATTGGAATTTGAAATTAAAAACATAATACCATTTATATTAGCACCAAAAAAATTAAATACTTAAGTATAAATCCAATAAAATATACACAAGACCTATGGGAAAAAAATTACAAAAATATAACCCAAGAAGATCCAAATAAACTGAGAGATATCTGTACATGGCTAGAAAGACTCGATATAATCAAGATGCAGTTCTTTCCAATTTTGTCTATAGAATCAATGCAATATCAATCAAACTCTCAACAAGTAATTTTATGGATATTGACAAACTGATTCTGAAATTTACATGGAAAGGCAAAGGATACAGAACAGATACTACAATATTGAAGGAGAACATAGTTGGAAGACTAACACTACCCAACATTGAGACTTATTATAAAGCTACAGCAATAAAGACAGTATGGTAATGGTGAAAAAACAGAATAAACAGCCCAGAAACGGACCCCTACAAACAACAGTCAATTTATTATTGAGAAAAGATCAAAGATAATCAATGCAGAAAAGATAGTCTTTTCAACGAATAATGCTAGAATGAATCCAGACATGGATCTCTTATACCTTCCACAAAAATTAAGTCTAAATATTAAACATAAAACTACAGAACTCCTAAAAGATAACACTGGAGGAAATCTAGATAATCTTGGGTATGGTGATGACTTTTTAGATACAACAAACAAGGCACAATCCATGAAAGAACTGATAAGCTGAACTTCATTATAATTAAATTTTTCTGCTCTTTGAAAGACACTATCAAAAAAGTAAAAAGACAAGCCACTGGCTAGGAGAAAATATTTGCAAAAGACATACCAGATAAAGGGCTATTATCCAAAATACAAAGAATTCTTAAAACTCAACAATAAGAAAAGAGCCAATTAAAAATGGGCAAAAAACCCTAATAGACACCTCACAAAAAAAAGATATAAAGGTGGCAAACAAAAATATGAAAAGATGCTCCACATGATACGCCATTAGGAAAATGCAAGTTAAAACAAGACAACACTACACACCTATTAGAATGGCCAAAATCTAGAACATCGAGAATGCCAAATGCTGGAGAGGGTATGGAACAACAAGTACTCTCATTCATTGCTGTTGGGAATGCAAAATAATACAACCATTTTGGAAGACAGTTTGGCAATTTCTTACAAAAATAAACATATTATTTCTACAGGATCCAGCAATCTCTCTCCTTGGTATTTACTCAAAGGAGCTGAAATCATATATCCACACAAAAATCTGCACATAGATGTTTACAACAGCTTTATTCATAATTGTCAAAACTTAGAAGCAACTAAGATATTTTCAATAGGTAAATGGATAAACTGTGTTACATCCAGACAATGGAATATTATTTACCGATAAAAAAGAAATAAGCTATCAATCACAAGACATGAAGCAAACTTCAATGCATACTGATGACTAAAAGAAGCCAATCTAAAAAGACTACATAATGTATTATTCCAACTACATGACATTCTGGAAAAGGCAAAACTGTGGTGGCAGTAAAAAGATTAGTAGTTGCCGGAAATACAGTGGAAGGGAGAGGGGGAGTGAGGGAGAGATTTCAGAGGATTTTCAGAGCCATGAAAATATTCTGTATGATACTATAATGGTGGAATTATGTCATTATTAATGTAAGATATCAATAATAGGGGGGAAAGAGGGGCAGGTGAGGGAATATATAGAAATTGTGCTCTAATTTTTCTGTAAATTCATAACTGCTCAAAAACATAAAGTCTATTAATTATTTTAAAGTTAAAGGAGAAAGATCAAAAACTAGATAGAACAGTAGGCAATAAATAACACAACTTTTATATGCACTGAGAAAACAAAGAATTTGTGTGACTCTATAGCAATATTTGCTTTATTACAGTGGTTTGGAACTAAGATCACAATATCTCTGAGGTATGCCTGTACATATTAAAACTACGCAAGATACCATTTCTCACCTCCCACTTTGTCAAAAACATCAGGACAACAAATTTGGTACTTGAGGCTGTGGGGAAACAGGTACTCTCACATATTTCTGGTAGGAAGGCAAATTGATAAAACTCTCACGGAGGGAAATTTGTCAGTATCTAACGACTACATATGTGTTTAACTTATGACACAGCAATTCCATTTCTAGGAATTTACTTCCAAACACAAAGGCTACTCAATAAAGCATTGCTTATATTTGCAAAATACTAGGAACAATCTAAATGCCCACACATAAGAGAATAGTTGGACAAACGATGGTGTATCACAAAGATAATACTTTGTAGCTGTTGAAAAATTTAAAAAAAAAAAAAGAAGACAAACTCGATGAACTTATATGGAATGATTTCCAGAATGTATAAAGTGAAAAAGCAAAGTGAAAGTACTGATTCTATTCTTACCTCTTTTGTATAGGTAAAATAAATTTTTATAAGTACATATATCTGCACATTTATGCAAAAAGAAACAAAGGAAGAAAATAACCAGACTAGACAAATGGTGCTAGAAGTAAATACTCACATACAAAAGAATAAAGGTAGATATCTTCCTTATACTGTACACAAAAATTAACTTAAAATATAGACTTACTATATGTAAGAGTTAAAATTATAAAACTCTTTTTTAAAAAAATAGAAGTAAATATGATTTTGGGTTAGGCAAAATCTAAGAAGACACAACACCAAAAGCACAAGTAACAAAATAAAAGATAGATATATGATTCATGTATTAATAGATCCTTATACTTCATAAAAATTAAACCCTTTTTAAAAAACACCACCAAGAAAGTAAATAGCTTGCAATATGAGAGAAATGCTTTGCATATCACATACCTGATAAGTGTCTTACATCCTCAATATATAAAGAATTCTTACAACACTAAAAAGAAATGATCCAATTAAAAATGGGCAAATGATTAAAATATACATTTCTCCAAAAAAGACATGTAAATGTTCTATAAGCATATGAAAATATTGTGGCTCAACATGTTTCAGCAATTAGAGAAACCCAAGTCAAAACCACAATGATAAAACACTTTACATGTACTTAAATGGCTAAAATTAAGTGCTGGTAAGGAAATGAAGAAAGTGGAACCTTCACACATTGCTGGTGGGAATGTAAAATGATGCAGCCAGTTTGGTAAACAGTTTGGTGGTTCTTCAAAAAGTTAGTTACTACATGATCCAGCAGTTCCACTTCTAGGTATATATACCTGAGATAGAATAGCAATGGGACACAGTTCCTTCTTCATAATGTTTAACCATGCCTTTTACTTAAGAATTCCAGGAACTGGCCTTAGGAAGTCTAAATATCAAACCAAGGTTGTGGAGTGTCCCACCTCAGGAAAGAAGGTTTAACAGTTAATTTAAGCCTTATTGCCTCTGGCCAGACTACCAGGTCATCCAGTATTCAAGATAAATATCACAACCAAATATGCTGACCCCAAAACCCCACCTTTCACATGCTTTGCCCAACCCAGCCTGCATCTCTCACTGGGATGTCAATTCCCACACTTGGTCTAAGAAAAAACTCCCTAATGGCTGTTTCACAGAGTCAGCTAGAAAGTCCTTGCACCTCTATTGTCTCCCTTGTGCTCACTGCAAACCCCAAAATACAGCCTTGTCTGAGATATCTACTTGGCCCTACATTAAGTTTTGTTATACAGGGAGCCAAAGAGCCTGTGATCTGTAACATACCCAAGACACAGATGTTCACAGCAGCATTATTCATAATAGCCGAAAAGTGGAAAAAGCCCAAAGGTTCATCAACTGATGAATGGATAAATAAAAGGTAATATATCAAATAGATTATTCAGCAATAAAAAGGAATGAAGTATTGATATTTGCTAAACATGGATGAACCTTGAAAACATAATGCTAAGTGAAAGAAGCCAGTCACAAAAAAACCATATAGTATCTGGAATAGGCAAATCCAGAGCGAACAGAAATTAGATTAGTGGTTGCCTGAGGGTAGAGTGGGGAGGGAACCAGAGGAATATGGAGTGGCTGCTAACAGGTATGGGATTTTTAATGAAGATGTTCTAAAATAGATAGTGACTGTGCTTGCACAACTTTAGAAATACAATAAAAACCACTGAATTGTACATTTCAAAAGGGCAAACTGTTTAGTACATGAGTTACACCTCAATAAATCTGTTTTTTAAAAAAGGAAAAAGAAGAAGAAACGAAACCCAGAATAACAAAACTAGTTACATTCAGAGTTGGGTGGAACAAGGTGGAAAGGATAGAGAGTTGGGAACAGGATAATCAGGATATGGGAGACATAATTTTAAAAACAGTTCTTACATGGAGAAATGACATTAAAATTGCATTAATTAATTCAACAAGGATGGGGGATTTTATAGTATGAAATATAAATAAAAACAAATGAATCTATCTATGCTTCAAATTAAAAACAAAACCAGGCGGGTAGTGAGTTACCTCAATGGATTGTTCACAGTCAGTTACAGATTGAACTCCTTGTTCTACTCTTTTTCCCTTTCTCACTAGTGCACTTAACTAGTCTAAAAGAAAAAAGAAAAACAAAACCATACTGAATCCTAACACTAATGTGTAAAAGTCTGATTAGGAATAGGATGTGAGGGCAAGATGGCCGACTAGAGCAGCCAGGTAGAACAGCTGCCATGAAGGGATTGAGATGACTGGCACACTCATAACAGACCTTCAGAGGAAAAACATTGAGAGCAGACAGAGGGAAGACACGGAAGCTGGCTGAAGGGAGAGAAAGGCAGAAACCCAGCACGGGGCTACCTACCACAAACCAGTGGTCATTCCAGGCCCCCAAGGACTCCAGGGGACTGGGTGAATTCAACTAGCAAGGAGAAACCCACCCATTCTCACCACTGACCTCTGGAATCCTGGTAATAGCAAACCCCTCGACCACCGTGGACACTGGAGTTAGCAGGGAGAGCTGCTTAGACAAGTGGAAGGGGCAGTAAGCCAGCTGATGTGAAGCTCAGAGGGTTTGGTGAGGGAGCATCTATAACAGAGCATGACCAGGGTCAGCCATCCTCCTAGGCTTGACTTGCTTTCATAGAAGACTTTAGCCCTAGAGGAACTGTTGGACCTGAACTCTGCAAGGCAGTCTTGTCCATCAGACAAGATCAGTCCAGCCTGAGTGACCCCAGCCTGGCCACACCTGCTTGCACAGCAGCCTTGAGCGCCCTAGGGGCCCACATCATAGCTCCTACACTGGCGACAGTGCTTGACTGGTAGACAGCTCCAGCAGGGCGGCTCTCACAGCCGGGCACCAGCCCACCTGCTTCCTCCCCACATTGTTGCTCCCACTCCCCACCCCCACTCATGACAACCCCCTACATCACTTTGCTGGCCGTGTGTGTGTGGGCAAGTTTTGGTTCCTTGCTCCACCAGCCACTGCTGCCTCCAGAGTGCAGTTCGTCCACCATCCTCTGCCAACCACCATTTCAGTCGGAGCCTTGGCAGGCACAGAGCCAACCAACTCCATGCCCACCAGCACCCCGCCTTTGTACCAACACTACCGTGGGAGTGAAACCAGGCTGAGAACAGCAGACTCCCTGCTGCCCTGAATAAACACCCCTGAATGCAGTGCATAGAGGGTGCACACAGACTTGTGCCTGCCAGTACCCCACCCTGTGCCAACACCACCTCCAATATGACTGCATGTACAGTTGCCAGCAGGGTGCCCCCCACACCCCTACCAATGGGTTGCCTCTAGCACTGCAGTGAACACTGACTTGGAGGCAGGCACCCTGGTTCCCACTAGCACACTGCTGCAACCAACAAGCATGCACCCCACCACCCTGCCACAGCTACTGCTGCTGGCATAGGCAAATGAGGCACATGCAAATGAGGCACATATAAACAATGAATGAATACTACTGTCACCACACTACAAAACACTTTGGCCGACACCACCCAGCACCTTGGAGCCCCAACTCACCGCCATGTAGCACAATCGATTCCTAACCCCGAGGAGCCAGAGAACAAAGTCAGGACTGATACAAGTCCCCCAGAGTTTGGGCACACAGTCCAAGAGTTGGAAGCTGAGCATTGGCCCCTGAAAATCTTCCAGAAATGAAGTCAGTTAGCTGAATCCACCTGATACCACACTTGAGCCCTCTCGGTCAGCAGCCCCCAATCTTTATGGCACCAGGAACCCATTTCATGGAAGATAATTTTTCCATGCAAGGTGGGAGAAGGCATTAGATTCTCATAAGGAGCACATAACTTACATCCCTTGCATTAGCAGTTCACAGTAACGTTTGTGCTCCTATGAGAATCTAATGCCACTGCTGATCTGACAGGAGGCAGGGTTCAGGCAGTAATGCTCACTTGCTTGCCTGCCTGCTACTCACCTCCTGCTGTGCAGTGCAGTTCCTAACAGGCCACAGATTGGTAAGAGTCCATGGTCCAGGGTTTAAGGACCCCTCCTCTAGGTCATCAAATAGGATAAAAGAAAAAAAAAATCCAAAGGTCAGCAACTTCAAAGATTGAAGAAACATCAACCCATAAAGATGAAAAAGGACCAAACAAAAGAACTCTGACAATTCAAAACGCCAGAGTGCCTTCCTTCCTCCAAACAACTACACCACCTTTCCTGCAAGAGTTCTGAATTAAGCCGAGATGGCTCAAGTGGCAGAAATAGAATTCAGTATATGGATAGGAACAAGGATCATTGAGATACAGTACACTGAAACCCAATCCAAAGAAGCTAAGAATCACAAGAAAGCAATGCAGGAGCTGATAAGACAAAATAACCAGTATAGAAAAGAATGTAACCAATCTGACAGAGGTGAAAAACACACTACAAGAATTTCATAATGCAATCACAAGAACTAACAGCAGAACAGACCAGGTGAAGGAAAGACTATCAGAGCTTGAAGATTGCTTTCTGAAATAAGACAGACAAGAATAGACAAAAAAAAAAAAAAAAGAAAAAGAACAAACAAAATCTCCAAGAAACATAGGATTATGTAAAGAGACCAAATCCATGACTCACTTGTATCCCTGAAAGAGATGAGGAGAGTGCAAACAACTCGAAAAACAAATATTTCAGAATCCCATCCATGAGAACTTACTCAACCTAGCTAAAGAAGCCAATATTCAAATTCAGGAAATGCAGAGAACCCTAGTAAGATACTTCACAAGAAGATCATCCCCAAGAACCATAATCATCAGATTCCCCAAGGTCAAAAAGAAAGAAAAGATGCTAGAGAGAAAGGTCAGGTCATCTACAAAGGGAATCTCATCAGACTAACAGTGAACCTCTCAGCAGAAGAAACCTTACAAGCCAGAAGAGACTGGGAGCCCAAATTCAACATTCTTAAACAAAAGAAATTCCAACCCAGAATTTCGTATCTCATCAAATTAAGCTTCATAAGCAAAGGAGAAATAAAATCCTTTTCAGACAAGGAAATGCTAATGGAATTCATTATCACAAGATCTGCTTTACAAGAGCTCCTAAAGGAAAGAAACACTATATATAGACAGGAAAGACTGTTTCCAGCCACTACAAAAACACACTTAAGTACACACACCACTGACACCATAAAGCAATGACACACGTCTGCATAATAGCCAGCTAACATCGTGATGACAGGATCAAATCCACACATATCAATATTAACCTTGAGTGTAAATGGACTAAATACTCCAATTAAAAGGCATAGAGTGGAAAGCTGCCTAAAGAACCAAGACTAATTTGTATGCTGACTTCAAGAGCCCCATCTCACATGCAATGATACCTATAGGCTAAAAATAAAGGGATGGAGAAAAATCTACAAAGCAAATGGAAAACAGAAAAAAGCAAAAGTTGCAATCCTAATTTCTTTTTCTTAAAAAAAATTTTTTATTGTACTTTATATTCTGGAGTACATATGCAGATCATGCAGGATTGCTGCATAGGTACACACATGGCAATATGGTTTGCTGCCTCCATCCCCGTCACCTATATCTGGCATTTCTCCCCATGTTATCCCTCCCCAACCTCCCTACCCCCAACTCTCCCTACCCTAGTCCCCCTCAATAGACCCCAGTGTGTGATGCTCCCCTCCCTGTGTCCATGAGTTCTCATTGTTTAACAACTGCCTATGAGTGAGAACATGCAGTGTTTGATTTTCTGTTCTTGTGTCAGTTTGCTGAGAACAATGGTTTCCAGATTCATCCATGACCCTACGAAGGACTCAAATTCGTCATTTTTTATGGCTGCATAGTATTCCACGGTGTATATGTGCCACATTTTCCTTGTCCAATCTTGCATAGAACGTGCAGTTTTGTCACATAGGTATACAGATGCCATGGTGGTTTGCTGCATTCGTCAACCCATCATCTACATTAGGTATTTCTCCTAATGCTATTCCTCCCCTATACCCCCCACCCCCTGCTATCCCTTCCCCAAACCCCCACCCCCCGACAGGCACCCGTGTATGATGCTCCCCTCCCTGTGTCCATGTGTTCTCATTGCTCAACACCAATGATGAACATTGTCATTGTTCATCACTTGAGTGAGAACATGCAGTGTTTGTTTTTCTGTTCTTGTGTCAGCTTGATGAGAATGGTGGTTTCCAGCTTTCTCCATCAGATCTTTGAAAACCCTGTGCAGGTTATCCCAGTGCTCTTTGTTATGATTGACCTTTCTTTTAAAAAGCATCTCAGGGCAGCCCAGGCTGAGGGATGGAGTTTCCAAGTCAGACACCAACTGCTGTTGGGCACATACAGTTAACTCATGATCATAACCGAAGGCTAACAAGACTTTGTGAAGCTCGCTTAACTGGCTCAGGTAAGGGGCAAACTTTCCTGGTCTATTCAGCGAGTACTTTCTCTGGACTTCCGACTCCTGGATACTGTCTGTGTATACCATTTCCAATACTTTTCTGAAATGTGAAGTGGGCATTGAGTAATTCTGTGCCTTACTACAACACAGCTCTACTAAACCTCTTTTGTCATGAATCCAGCCACAGACGTAGCTCAGCCATTCATCCAGGGTACTGTCCTTGGGGCCAACGTCTATGAAGACCTTCAAGGGCTCATGTATGAACACCATCAAGGGTTCATGCTCTCCCATCCTTGGACAGTCATCCACTGTCTGCCTCTTACTCACAGCCTCTGGGGAGCAGGACAAGGCCCTGGCTCCAGACTATGTGGTCCAGAAATTCTTATCACCATCCCGCAAATCCAGCACTTGAAGTTTCCACCTCCTGGGGTGAACCTTCATGTACACCAGTGAATCAAGTCCCTCCAGCACAGCTTGCAAGGTCTCCAGATGAGGTGTCTTCATCAGGGACCCCAGAGGGAGGTGGGGGAAGGGCCAGGTCTGCACCATGGCCTGTAGAATCTCATAGCACCTGCTGCTGAAGGCCTCCATGAACATCAGGGGGAAGACCTCCCCAGGCAGCTCATCCAGGGTGGAGGTATCCAAGTACAGGTCTCTCAGCAGGCTCTGCGCTGCCAGCTCCAGGAGTCTGCATGGGGCCTGCAGGCTCATGCTGATAAATCTGCAAGGAAAAGCTTTTGCAGTATGCTCGGACCTCTTGGAGAACCAGACAGTAACTCCAGGTACCACCACTCTGGGTTGCCACAATCCTAATTGCAAGCAAAATAGCCTTTAAATCACAAAGATTAAAAAAGACAAAGAAGGGCATTACCTAATGGTAAAGGGTTCTACAAGAAGACCTAACACTCCTAAATATATGTGCATCCAAGATAGGAGCACCCCAATTCATAAAGCAATTTCTTAGAGACCTTCTAAGAGACTCAGATTCCCACACAATAACAGTGGGAGACGTCAACACCCCACTGACAGTATTAGATCAGTGAGGCACAGAATTGACAAAGTTATTCAGGACCTGAACCCAGCACCAGATCAAATGGACCTCATAGACATCTACAGAACTCTCCATCCCAAAACAACAGAATATATACTCTTTTCATCACCACATGGTACATACTCTAAAATCAACCACATAATTGGACATAAAATACCTTAGCCAATGCAAAAGAACTGAAATCATAACAACCACTCTCTTGAACCACAGCACAATCAAATTAGAAATTGAGACTAACAAATTAACTCAAAACCATACAATTACATGGAAACTGAATGACCTCCTCCCTAATGACTTTGGGAAGCAGAACGATCTGCTCCCTAATGACTTCGAAATTAAGGTAGAAATCAAGAAGTTCTATGAAACTAATGAGAAAAAAGATACAACATATCAGAATCTCTGGGACACAGCTAAGGCAACGTTAAGAGGAAATTTATAGCACTAAACGTTCACATGAAAAAGTTAGAAAGATCTCAATTTAACAACCTATTATCACAACTAAAAGAACTACAGAGCCAAGAAAAAAACCCAAAGCTAGTATAAAACCAGAAATAACCAAAATCAGAGCTGAACTGAAGGAGACTGAGTCATGAAAAATCATTAAAAAGATTAACAAATCCAGGAGTTGTTTTTTCAAAAAAATTAATAAAATAGACCACTAGCTAGACTAATAAAGACGAAATGCAAGAAGATACAAATAAATGCAATTAGCAATAACAAAGGGGATATAACCACCTTATACCACGGAAATACAAATAAACATCAGAGAATATTATGAACACCTCATGCCCATAACCTAGAAAGCCTAGAAGAAACGGATAAAATCCTAGACACATACACCCTCCTAGGACTGAGGTAGGAAGAAACTAAATCCCTGAGCAAACCAATAATGAGCTCTGAAGTTGAATCAGTAGCAAACAGCCTACCAACCAAAAAAGGCCCAGGACCAGACAGAATCACAGCAAAATCCTACCGAATGTGCAAAGAAGAACTGGTACCATTCCTAATGAAACTATTCCAAAAAACTGAGGAGAGACACCTCCCTAACTCGTTCTATGAGGCCAGCATCATCCTGATACCAAAACCTGGCAGAGATACAACAAAGAAAACTTCAGGTCAGCATTCTTGCTGAACATTGATGCAGAAATCCTCAATAAAATACTGGCAAAGTGATTCCACTAGCACATCAAAAAGCTTACAATCAAGTAGGCTTTATCCCTGGGATGCAAGGTTGGTTCAAGATATACAAATCAATAAATATGATTTGCCACACAGACAAAACTAAAGATAAAAACCACACATTTATACAGATGCAGAAAAGGCTTTATAAAATTCAACAACCTTCACATTAAATACTTTCAAAACTAGGTACTAAAGGAACATAACTGAAAATAATAAGAGCCATCTATGAAAAAAACCCACAGCCAACATCATACTGAATGAGCAAAGGCTGGAAACATTCTCTCTGAAAGGTAGCACAGGACAAGGATGCCCTCTCCCACCACTCCTATTCAACATTGTATTGACAGTCCTGGCAAGAGCAATCAGGCAAGACAAATAGGGCATCCAAATAGGAAGAGTGGAAGCCAAAGTATCCCTATTTGCAGGCAACATGATCCTATATCTAGAAAACCCCAGAGTCTTGACCCAAAAGCTCCTTCAGCTGATAAACAACTTCAGCAAAGTTTCAGGATACAAAATCAATGTACAAAAATTACTAGCATTCCTATAACCAACCACAGCCAAGCCAAGAGCCAAATGAAGGACACAATCCCATCCATAATTGCCACAAAAAAATTAAATGCCTAGGAATACAGCTAACCAGGGAGGTGAAAAGATCTCTACATGAGAACTCTAATTTACACGACTCTGCTCAAAGAAATCTGAGATGACACACACAAATGGAAAAACATTTCATGCTCATGGATAGGAAGAATCAATATAATTAAAATGGTCACACTGTCCAAAACAATTTACAGATTCAATGCTATTCCTATCAAACCAATAACACTCTTCACAGGACTAGAAAAAACTTATTTTAAAATTCATATGAAAGAAAAAGACCCTGAATAGCTAAGGCAATCCTAAGCAAAAACAATAAAGCTGGAGGCATCATGCTACCTGACTTCAAACTATACTACAGGGCTACATTAACTAAAACAGCATGGTACTGGTACAAAAACAGACATGTAGACCAATGGAACAGAATACAGAGCCCAGAAATAAGGCCACATACCAGATGTACAAAGAAGAGCTGGTACCATTCCTATTGAAACTATTCCAAAAAATTGAGGCGGGACTCCTCCGTAACTCATTCTATGGCGCCAGCATCATCCTGATACCAATCCTGATCTTCGACAAAGCTTACAAAAACAAGCAATGGGGAAAAGACTCCCTATTCAATAAATGATGCTGGGATAACTGGCTAGCCAAATGCAGAAGACTGAAACTGGACCTCTTCCACCATAAACAAAAATTAACTCAGGATAGAGTAAAGACTTACGTGTAAATCCCAAAACTATAAAACCTGGAAGACAACCTAGGCAATACCATCCTGGACAAAGGAATGGGCAAAGATTTCATGACAAAGGCACCAAATGCAATTGTAACAAAAGCAAAAAATTGATAGGTGGGATCTAATTAAACTTAAGAGCTTCTGCATAGCAAAAGAATCTATCAACAGAGTAAACAGATGACCTGCAGAATGGGAGAAAAAATTTGCAAACTATGTGTCTAACAAGTCTAATATTCAGCATCTATAAAGAACTCAAATTCACAAGAGGAAAAAAAAAATTTAAGTGAACAAAGGCCATGAACAGACACTTTTCAAAAGAAGATATACATGTGGACAACAAGCATATAAAAATAAGTTCAACATCACTGATCATTAGAGAAATCCAAATCAAAACACAATGAGATACCATGTCACACCAGTCAAAATGGCTATTATTAAAAAGTCAAAAAATAACAGAAGCTGGCAAGGTCGTGGAGAAAAAGCAACACTCACACATTGTTGGTGGTCATATAAATTAGTTCAGTCATTGTGGAAAACAATGTGGCAATTCCTCAAATACCTAAAATCATAAACACCATCAACCTACCAATCCCATTACTGGGTGGGTATATACCCAAAAGAATATGAAGTGTTCTATCATAAAGACACATGCACATGTATGTTCACTGAGCACTATTCACAATAGCAAAGATGTGGAATCAACCTAAATGCCCATGAATGGTACACTGGATAAAGAAAATGTGGTACATATACATCCCGGAGTATATGCAGCCATAAAAGGGGACAAGATCAATCCTTTGCAGATACATAGAGCCAGAGGCCATTATCCTTAGCAAACTAACACAGGAACAGAAAACCAATTACTGCATATTCTCCCAAGTGGGAGCTAAATGATGAGAACACACTGAAACATAGAAGGGAACACTGGGGCCTATTGAAGGATGGAGGGTGAGAGAAAGGGGAGAATCAGGAAAAGTAACTACTGGGTAGTAAGCTTAATACCTGGGTGATGAAATAATCTGTATAACAAACCGCCATGACACAAGTTTACCTATATCACAAACATACACACGTACCCTGAACTTAAAATAAAAACAACAACAACAAAAGAAAAATCTAAAAAAAGAAGGAATAGGATATTTACATAGTCCCAAAATATCTTCCTACAAAGGAAAAAAACAGTGAATTTCAATGGAGAAACCTAGCAGACAACACTTTAACCAAGTGATCAAAACAATCATCATTAATAATGGGACCAATCAACATCATGTGACTCCAGATGCAGTGAATACAGTTTCACTTTGGTATTACTACAAAGTATTCATAACCTAAACCTAATCATGAGTAAGTATCAGACAAACCCAAACTGAGGATGGAGTGCAATGGCGCGATCTCGGCTCACCGCAACCTCCGCCTCCTGGGTTCAGGCAATTCTCCTGCCTCAGCCTCCTGAGTAGCTGGGGTTACAGGCACGCGCCACCATGCCCAGCTAATGTTTTGTATTTTTAGTAGAGACGGGGTTTCACCATGTTGACCGGGATGGTCTCGATCTCTTGACCTCGTGATCCACCCGCCTCAGCCTCCCAAAGCGCTGGGATTACAGGCTTGAGCCACCGCGCCCGGCTTGAGGAACATTTTTCAAAAGTGCCAAGGTGAATTGACACTTTAAAAGTGTCAAGTGTCAAAACAAAGACTGAGGAATTCTACCAGATTAAAGGAGATTAAAGAGATGTGACAACTAAATGTAACATATGGCTCTAGGATTAGATCCTGGTTTAGGGAGGAAAAAATTCTTCTTTTGCTATAAATGGAAGTCTTGGGATAATTAGATAAATCTCAATCAGGTTTACATATTAAGTAATGGTATTACATTCAAATGTAAATTTTGTGATTTTGACAAACTATGGTTATGCTTTAAAAAAAAAAGAATCCCTGGCCGGGCGCGGTGGCTCAAGCCTATAATCCCAGCACTTTGGGAGGCCGAGGCGGGTGGATCACAAGGTCAAGAGATCGAGACCATCCTGGTCAACATGGTGAAACCCCGTCTCTACTAAAACTACAAAAAATTAGCTGGGCATGGTGGCGCGTGCCTGTAACCCCAGCTACTCAGGAGGTTGAGGCAGGAGAATTGCCTGAACCCAGGAGGCGGAGGTTGCGGTGAGCTGAGATCGCGCCATTGCACTCCAGCCTGGGTATCAAGAGCGAAACTCCGTCTCAAAAAAAAAATAAAAATAAAAATAAAAATAAAAAATAAAAAAAAAATCCCTATTTTTAAGAAATACACACTGAAGTGTTTATGGGTAAAGGGTCACTATGGTACAGCTTACTCTTAAATGTTAAGGAAAAAAATATACATACAAAAGAGCTTAAGAGAATTGATCAAGCAAATATGGTAAAATGTTGCCACTTGGGAATTGCGGGGGGAATGTATATGGGAATTCTCTGTATTGTGTTTGCAACTTTTCTATAAGTCTGAAATTATTTCAAAATAAAGATTTTTTTAAAAATAGAAAGGGTTCTTTTAAAAAAAAATGTACTTCCTGTCAGAACATATGTACAAAACGCAGTAATGATATCAAAAAGTTATTTTATAAATAACCATTAAGTACACACTGATACAAATGAATAACTGAATAAATAAATGGGGAATAAAGGACAAATCTTCCTTACAGAAAATTTCCAAAAATAAATGTAGAAGGAATAAAGGAAACAAATTTATTATTAGGACACAGTAATGATTGCTACAAGCAAAATCTAATGATGAATTTTAAATTGGTGGCCAAAACTTTGAAGAGAAATAGGATAGTTACATAACCTCAAAGAATCTTCCCACCAATATTTATTAGTTCTGTGGTAGTTGTAACATATGTTCATATTCTTTGATACTTCTTCCAGGAGATGAAACTGAATTATCCTCCCTGGGTGTATATTGAATTTAGAAAACTGGTTTCTAATGCATAAAATATGAAAAGGTAAAATTTTACAGTGGAGAAACTCCAGAGACTAAGTATTCAAGGTGAATAACATCAGTGATAAGTCATGTTGATATCATGTGATATATGATATTATGTCATGGGGACTGGGGGAATTTTACCTCTGAGGTGTCTTACCAGAATTCCATAACCTCAGTCTAATCATCAATAAAACATCAGACAAACCCAATTTGCGGGACATTCTACAAAATAACCTAACCAGCACTTGGCAAACCTAACAAAGTCATGAAAAACAAAAAAAGACTAAAAACTGTTACAGATTAGAAGAGATATGACAACTAAATGCAATGTGGTATCTTGGATCACATCCTTGGACAGAAAAAGGATATTAGTGAAAAAACTGGTGAAATCGAATAAAGTCTGTAGCTTGCCTAATAATATAATGCTAACATTAATCTCTTAGTTCTGATAAATGACAATGGTAAATTTGTTTATTCAAATTTTACCCAAAAAAAGCTGGATGATGTGATATATAAGAACTATACCAAGCATGTCCAACCTGCAGCCCAACATAAAATCACAAACTTTCTTAAACCATTATGAAATTTATGCAGGGATTTTTTTTTTTAGCTCACCAACTATCATTAGTGTTATTGTATTTTATGTGTGGCCCAAGACAATTCCTCTTCCAATGTGACCCAGGGAAACCAAAAGATTGAACACCCCTGCTCTAACCCCTGCTCTATACTATCTTTGCAATTCTCTGTAATCTTAAAATTACTTCCATAAAAAGTTTCAAAATAAATGAATTAACCAATTTTTAAAAGTAATTTTGCAAATTAGAGTACTCTTCAAACTAAAGCTGAACCATTAAACTTGATATCTAGACCCACTTATTAAATGAATAAATCTAGTTTCAATTAAGTTACTTTGAGAGGGTTTTACTACATGGCTTTCTGCATTTAATGATTTTGGAGAGGGAAAAAGAACAATAAAAGATAAAATTTGAGACAAACTCTTTGCATGTAGTAAAAACAAGATTTCAGAATCTTAAAAAAAAATGGTTGGAAGAAGACTAGTAAAATAGAATAAGGACATATTTAAAAAATTAAAATTGTCATACTAAACATACCCTATAAATAAAGGAACTATGGAAGGTTCATTTTAGAAGGATAACTATAGCAGTAATATTGGCAAAGGACCAGAAAGGGATAGGAAAGCATTAAGTGCTATCACAAAAGCCTACACTAGAGGTTGCCAAACTTTCTGGGTGTATAAAGCCCTTAATGTATCATTTTTTCACAGACTCCCTCATCCCCAGGCCAAAAGAAATACCAAGTGGTACTCTTGGTTTAAATTAGATGATCAGAAAACGAGGTTCCTCAGCCATATTCTGTCATAAAAACCCTTCATGAAGGGTCGACATAAACATTATCTAACTTAACAGTGGTTCTGAGTCTTTTGTAGTTGGAGATTTTATCTAGTGTCATATTTTATTTTCATAATAAAAATCCTCTTTGGATTAAGGTCTAAGAAAAGTCTCTGGAAACATATTTATATACGTTCTTTCACCAGGAGGACTATTACATGAGCCAAAGTGCTTCCCTTTTTGCCTTGGTTACCAATAAACTCAGAACCAAATCCACTGTCCAATAGCAGCAACTAACTCCTCTCAAGTGCCTGGTAATATGTGCTCTCCCTGCTTCTGTAAGACCATCATTCTATTTATATCTCTAAATTAGTCAGCATGGTATTATTTTATTATTATTATTATTTTTTTTTTTTGAGACAGAGTTTCACTCTTGTTACCCAGGCTGGAGTGCAATGGCGCGATCTCGGCTCACTGCAACCTCCGCCTCCTGGGTTCAGGCAATTCTCCTGCCTCAGCCTCCTGAGTAGCTGGGATTACAGGCATGCGCCACCATGCCCAGCTAATTTTTTGTATTTTTAGTAGAGACGGGGTTTCACCATGTTGACCAGGATGGTCTCGATCTCTTGACCTCGTGATCCACCCGCCTCGGCCTCCCAAAGTGCTGGGATTACAGGCTTGAGCCACCGCGCCCGGCCTGGTATTATTTTAAATTCTTAGGCTGACAAACTCTTGTGGACATAGGGTATCAAATTTTAAAGTGATAATTTTTTTGAATTAAAGGTAATTTTTATAGTTTAAAAAATTCATTAAAACCATTTTCAAAATAATATAATACTCAGATTAATGAAACTAAGAAATTTTTTAATAAACCAAACTTACTAAAGAAAATCATTAGGTGCCTTTTTAGCCTAAAAATATCACTGTAACATTGATACATAAGACAAATACCAGGTATAATGACATCCTGCCATAATTTCACTACTCAGTTCCACTCCTTTTAACAAATATGAAAAAGGCCTAATGTAGAATATGAACATTCCTATTGAGTATTCAAAATGCTTTGTGCAATTTTTCCTGAACTATTTTTGTATCATGCAATGAACAAGTTCAGTGGCTCTTTTGTTGAAATTTCCCAAAAAATTAGAACAAACATCAATAGCACATTTGATACATCAATAGCACATTTCTAGAAATGCCTTATTTTAAGTTCACTGGGCATTTTAATTGCAAAACTCACATGAAACTAAATTAAATCATAAGAACAGGACATCTTCACATAATCCCTTAAAATTTCATTTTAGAAACCAACTTTTAAAGTATGTAAACCAAGATTTGATACCAAAACAATGTATGAAAATTACACATTACAAAAAGATCCTGGGTTCATTTCTTTAAAATCATGACAGGAAAAAAAATTTTTAAAGAAAAACTGCGGCTGGGCATAGTGACTTATACTGTAATCCCAGCACTTTTGAGGGGCCAAGGCAGGAGGGTCACTTGAGGCCAGAAGTTCAAGATCAGCCAGGGCAACATAGTGAGACCCCCGTCGTTACAAAAGATAATGAAAAAGGAAAAGAGCAATTGTCACACAGAAATACATTATAAATTGTAGCAGGTGGCAGCCACTTTAGCAGCCAGAGTTGGCAGCCAGGAGCACAAAAAGCACTGGGAAACAACTCCCTGCTGCCTGTCCAGGCAGTTGCTAGGGCAGCAAAGGGCCTCTGGAAAAGGAAAGAGACCTTGGACCTTCCAGATTACTTCCTCTCGCAAGAAACTATTTGTCGCAGGAATAAAGATGGCTGCTGAACCAGTGGAACACATCCGCAACAACTTTGTGGCAATAAAATTTATTGACAATACCCTTTACTTTATAGCTGAAGATGATGGTAAAATATAAATGAATTTATTTTTCTTTGCAAACTAAGTACCTGCTTGAGACACATCTATATCACCATTATCAGTTGAGAAAAAAATGGTTCACATAATACCAATCTATTTGGAATGCCCATCTGCCCTCAAAGGAATGTGGACTCAGTGGCACAGCTTTAGAATGAAAATGACCATAAGAGATACAAAGAAGAACCTCCAGCAAAAGATGCTTCTCTACACCTGAAAAAATTATCCAGCTCTTAGAATCTACAGAATAGACCTTGCTTATTTCATAGGTCCTAAGATTAGCAGAGAGTCACGGATTCTGTTTGGCAGAGGGTGCATAGGAAAAGGAGATTGAAGCAGTAGAATTGTCCAATATTGGTAACATCTCCTCTCAGAAATGCTTTGGGAAGAAGCCTGGGGGGTTCCCAGGTTGGGGGATGGTGGCAGAAAATTCTGGAAGTAGAGCAGGAATGGGTAGGGCAAGAAGAGCACATTCGAAGGCCAAGATCTGAAAGAAGCCAGGGCATTTATGACGTATTCAGGGTAATTCAGAATGGGAGTAGGAATAGAATGATGAGAGAGGGTAGAGTGATAAATAGGGTGTAGAGCAAAACCTTCTCTTACTCCAAGATGTGAAATTTGGACTTTATCTTAGAGATAATAGGGTTAATTAAGCACAGTATGTATTAGCTAGGGTAAAGATTAGTTTGTTGTAACAAAGACATCCAAAGATTCAGTAGCTGAATAACACAGAAAATTTTTCTCTCAAAAAAAGTAGGCAGCTCAGAAGCAGTATGGCTGGAAGAAACCTGATGATTGGGGCCCCAACTTTCTTCAGTCTTGTTACCCATCATCCCTCAGTTTTTGATCTCATTGACATAGTTAAAATCATCATACTTCCTGGGTCCATATCCCAGTTAGGAAGAAAGGGTCAAGATAAGAGGAAGTCAGGCTCATTCCTTTCAAAGACTCTAATCGGAAGTTGTACACATCAATTCCCCTCATATTCCATTGATTAGAATTTAATTACATGGCCAAACCAAGTGCAAGGAAATCTGGAAAATATAATCTTTACTCCAGGTAGCCTTTAAAATTCAGAAATAATATATTTAAAAAAAGAATACATCATAAAATGGCCTGGCGTGGTGGCTCGGCTAGGCACATTGGCTCAGCAGGGCACAGTGGCTCATGCCTGTAATCCCAGCACTTTGGGAGGCCGAAGTGGGTGGATCACTTGAGGCCAAGAGTTCGAGACAAGCCTGGCTAACATGGTGAAACCTCATCTCTACCAAAACATACAAAAATTAGCTGGGTGTGGTGGTGCACACCTGCAGTTCCAGCTACTCAGGTGGCTGAGGCAAGACAATCCCATGAGCCCGGGAGGTAGAGGCTGCAGTGAGCCAGGACTGTGCCACTGCACTCCAGCCTGGGTGATAGAGTGAGACTCTGTCTCAAAAAGAAAAGAAATATCTTATCATAAAACATCATCACAGTACACATACAAACACACAGACATGCATACACAAATGCTGGCAAATTAATTCTACTTTGGAGGAATTAAGCTAGTTTTCTTAGCACTACATTTGCTTGAAATTATTATGAAAAGGAAATAAAGTTATAAAAACTATAGGAATTGATTTTGCTCCAGAAGCAAAAATATATAGTTCCTCTCCCCAAAAATCAAAGTATTATCAAAACTTAGCTCATTTCGGCACTGTAGTTCTGATTGCTCATTCCCTGGTTTACTACCTCCCCAGTCACTCCAATCTGTGCTAGTTCATCTTTCTCTAACACTCTTAAAAGTTCAGGTTATATTTACAATCTTCTTCTCACCTACTCTAACCTTTCTCTCTAGATAGTTCTCTTATAATAATAGCAATGGCTAGCATTTACTGGGTGCTTACTCTGTCAGACACTGTTCTAACCCCTTTATTACAGGTATTATCTTACTTAATCTTCAAAACAACTCTATGCTGGAAGTAGTGTTATTATTATCACTTCCACTACAGAAGAGGTACTAAGAGATAATTCATCCAAGGTCACACAGCCAGAAAATATATTTTGCACATACACAAACCTCAATGTTCTCAGAAGTTGCTCTAAAGTTTCTTTCTATAAGGCTGGGAAACAGGCATAATGGTCTTCTCTGTTGCGTATGTAGTTTGACTAAAATAAGACTAAACTAATAGTTTAGAGCCTAAGCACAGAGAAAACAGAAAGGTGCTAGACTCTATATTCCCTAAACACTAGTTGCAAGTAACTCCAATGACTTAAAGCAAGAGTCAGAAAAGTTTTTCTTTTTTTCTTCTTTTTTTTTAGAGATAGGGTCTCGCCATGTTGCCCAGGCTGGTCTTGAACTCCTAAACTCCTGAGTTCAAGTGATCCTCCCACCTTGGCCACTCCCAAAGTGCAGAGATTATAGGCTTGGACCACCAAGCCTGGCCCTTTTTTTAAAGGGAACAAACTTTTTCTTAAAAGGCCAGATAGCAAATATTTTAAACTCTGCAGCAACCCAATCTAAGCAGCAACTACTTAAACTCTGCCACTGCAGTGTAAAAGCAACTCCAGACAGTAGTAAAAGAATGAATGAGCATGGCTGTATTCCAATAAAACTTTATTTACAAATGAGCCAGTTTGGATCAGGCCAGAGTTTGCCAACTCTTGATCTAGAGACGTATTTTGAGTCATGCGTAGACATAATCATGTTGTAAGCAAAGCAATATCCAATTATGGCATTAAGCGGCTCTGCTATATTATTTAAAGAACCCACCACAATTGAGTTTTGTAAAGCTGTTATTCACGTAGAATAAAGACTTAAAATCTAGATAAAACACAATATGTAACAATTACAATGTTTTTTAAAAATCAGTTCATAAGACACTATCATGAAATTACAAACAAGTAACACATCAATTTAGTATTTGCTAAAATCACATGCCTTTGACAACTTACAATACAGAAAAGAAGACTGCACTATTTTGTCTCAAGGAGTAAGATGTTCAAGAGTCACATAACTTGCAACATAGAAAGTATTGCAAATTAACCTCTCTAGAAGCAAGCCTAGAAACTAACGAACAATACCTTTCTTACCTTACCTCTCCCTTTTGTAGTCATCTAACCTTCTGCCCCATCTCTCCCCTCATACATTAAAGATTTTATCACCAGGCCAGTGCCATGGCTTATACCTGTAATCCCAGCACTTTGGGAGGCCAAAGTAGGCAGATCTTTTGAGGACAGGAGTTCAAGACCAGCCTGGCCAACGTAGCAAAACCCTGTCTTTACTAAAAAATACAAAAAAACTAGCCAGGCATGGTGATACATGCCTGTAATCCCAGCTACTTGGGAGGCTGAGGCATAAGAATCACTAGAACCCAGGAGGCAGAGGTTGCAATGAGCCACTGCACTTGATCCTGGGCAACGGAGCGAGACTCTGTATCAAAAAAAAAAAAAAAAAAAAAAGACTTTAGCACCTGACTCCCTGACTTAAATGTTTCTCCTCCCATTATTCTTGGCAACTTCAAGAGCCACACAGATAATCTGCCCACACATTGGCCTCCAAATTCCCTGACCACCCTCTTCATACCCAAAAATCTTTTCCTCCATTTCCTCTCAACCACCAATTGTCATGGTCGTATACTAACTATAGTCTCTAACAAGGGATAGGAATATCTGGAAGCTGCAAAAGAGTAACTACTCAAATACAGCAAGAAATTCTACTTAAATTTATTTATTTTAAATGTATTTATTAAAGGAAATTAAAGTATACTCATATTTCATGTATATAGCACATTAATTAAAAATATATTGGAATATATGCTCATTTTTGTAAACAGATATGCACATGTGATCCAAGGACACCACCAGTATCTTGTCATTAACATTAACCACATCCACCAGAATCAAGCATCTCACACTCTTCCACCTCCCATCTTTCCAGCTCCCAACCCCAACAATTCTTCAACTTTAAAAATCTCTCAATCATTATCTTTTTCATTTTTTCACTGACTGTCCCATCTTTCACATACTTATCTTTCTCCTTTTTCAGCTTATATTCCATGGTTCATCACTAAAACCATTCCTGCATATCTGCTCTCAATTTCTCTGTCTCTCTTCCCCTCAGTTATACATTCCTGACAAAATCCAATCCTGGTCAAATCCAACTCTACTTATTCTATGCCTGTACCCAAGTACTGAACATAGTTGGATTAAAATATGCAAACTTGCTGGTTGCATTCACTTAACATTTATAATCACAAAGTTAAGGTCTTCACCACTACCCAGCAATACCCCTACATTTCCCTAGTCAATTCTTTCTCACTTTGATGACTTCTTACCTCATCTCCTCAATTCTTCAACAACTCTGTCACTTCCCTCCCAGCAGATGATTTCTTATATCATTTCCCTGAGAAAATAGAATGCCCATATCCTTCCCAACCAAATCTACCAACCTATCTGCTTCTCTACCCATGTACTCCGTTTCTTCCCTTATAACAATGAATGGTCCCTGCTTCCACTTAAGTTCAACCTTTCCACTTGTGTTCTGGCTCCTTTTCTCTCTGTTTCACTCAAAGACTTTTCTCCTAAGGTTACCTCCTCTTCCACCACATCATCAATTTTTCCTTCTCTACCAATTATTTCCCTCAGCATTTACACATGGTGCAATACCTGCCAAGCAAAAAATACACTTTGAACACTTGTCTCTCTTCAGGGATTACCTAGTTCTCTGCTTTGTAGCAAAATGCTCCAAGAAAATAATCTATACTCACTGTAATCACTTCTTTTCCTCTAAGCCAATTTAATCAAGCCTTCATCTCCACCACTCCATTGAACCATCCTCAAACTCATTAGTTCTTTCTACCTTGCCAAATCTAATGGTCACCTTGCTTAACCTCTCAACGGTATTTGACACAGCCAAATACTCCCTTAATATACTTTTTGCACTTGGTTTCTTAGAAAACACGCTACCCTAATATTCCTATCTCACTACTGCTTGTTTTCTGTCTCCTTTGTTGGTTCCTCCTCTCCTTCCTCACCTCTATATGCTGAAGTGCCTCAAGGCTCAGTTCTCAATCCTCTTCTCAATCTGTACTAACGCATAGGAAATTTCCTATAGCCTCATGGTTCTAAATACTACTTACGATTCAGCCACTTCTCTCCCCTGAGTTTGAGACTCTTATAATTAACTGCTTAATTAAGATCTCCATCTGGACGTCCCAAACGAAAAGCAAACAGAATTCTTGATTTCTCCCTCACATCAAACCTTTTCCTTCCCAAGTGTTCCCCTATCACTACAATTAACATTACATTCACCTGGTTGCTCAGGCCAAAAACCTATAGTCATTATTGATTGTCTCTTACTTTACGTTATATCTAATCCATCTGTAAGTCCTGTTAACTACACCTTTAAAAAATATATTATCTAGCTGCATGGGTACAAAAAATTGTCAAAACTCACTGAACTGTACACTTAAAATGGATGCATTTTACTGTATGTAAGTGTAAATTATACCTCAATAAAGTGTGGTAGTGCTGTGTGCAGTGCTGAGGGTGTCTGTGTGACATCTGACTGTTTTTCTTTTTTTTTTCTTTTTTTGAGACAACAGTCTTACTCTGTCATCCAGGCTGGAGTGCAGTGGCACGATCTTGGCTCACTGTAACCTCTGCCTCCCGTGTTCTAGTGATTCTCCTCCTTCAGCCTCCCAAGTAGCTGGGACTACCAGCATGTGCCACCATACTCAGCTAATTTTTTGTATTTTTTAGTAGAAATGGGGTATCACCATATTGGACAGGCTGGTCTCGAACTCCTGACTTAGGTCCCCCCAAGTGCTGGGATTACAAGCGTGAGCCATGACGCCCAGCCATTACATCTGACCATTTCCTACCACCTACTACTCTGCTGTTTGAATTACTGCAATAACCTCCTAACTGGTATCCCTGCTTCTGCTTTTACTCATGATAGTCTATATCCCACAAAACATACCAAGTTTGTTTCTAATTAATGCTTTTTTTCTGTTGTTTGTAAAATTTATTCCAAAAGTAGGTTATTTGCATCAAGGCTCATGTATCTCTATATCACTCCATAGTCAACAGAGAAATGCTTGCTTAAGCCATCCAAAGAAGTGAATCTGAAATTAATAATTCTTAATGTAATTTAGTTTTCATAAATTCAAGTTAGCAAAGTGCATGTAGCCTTCTAATATCTAACTGGAAAACTAGGCTGGGATCAGTCACACATATCCTGGAACATCAGATTAAAGCATTTATATTTCATCTAACAGGCCAGTGTCACAAACTTAAACACTAAAAAAAGCTACTTTTTTTAACTTTTCAAATCCTGGGGTCACAAGGTTGGCAAAGATGTGTGAAATAATGAACAAAATGAAGAGTTACTTTCAGGGTTAGATATTCACCTTTTTGTACCTCTAGAGTTTTGAACCATGTGATTGTATTGCCTATTTAAAATATAAATTATAATTAAAATTATATTTTAAAACAAAAAGGAATTCTTATATGACATAGAAAAATAAGAAACTGAAATAAATATATGACTTTTTGGGAAAAGTTTATAGCACTTTTAATATTTTTAGTCCCCCCACCACAACTAAGAATTAGATGAAAGAAATATAAAGATAAAATATGTTCATATATGTAGATAATGGAGACACATACACGCAAAATATAGTATGTATTCAAATATAATGATTTATGTCATATATTAGAGAACGCTTACCAGAATTTAATTTGCAATCTACTTAAATTATCATCATAACCACAACTTGCCAACTTTTACAGTTTCCTTAAACACCTGAATAGCCTTTGAGAACTCATAAAGAATTCTCTCTGAAATCTAAAAGCCTGCAGATGATAAAAGAACCAAACAGAAAAAAAAGAGAGAAAGGACATGACTCTTTCAAACTCATCTCCAGAGGCCAGTCTTACCACTTGCCAACAGCTACATCAGTTAAACCAAAATTCATAATTAATTAAATGACCTAGGGACAACAATTAAGAGTAGGGGGTATAAACCCCATCATCTCTAAATTTGCTACAGCCTCTTTATGTGGCAATCAAGGAATAATGATGAATAGGACCTCCATGGTATACTGTCCTTTTCTCATATGAAAAGAAAAATTCTCATTTTTGTTTCTGATCTAAGTTCTAGAACCGCTAGAGCTTAGAACACCAGAAAACTTAATAACTCTGGTATTAAGTTCTAGATGTAAGTTCTTGAACCACGACTTAATACAAGAAGTATTGGGGGTACTTAATACCCCCAATACTTCTAGAAGAACATCCAAATGCGTCTGGTATTAAGTCTAGATCCTATCGTAAGACCTGATTTAAGAGGGACACCATAATGGCCATCCCTAAAAGTAATCAAGCCATTTATCCAACTGTAATCAAGCTAAATTTTCAATGTAGCTTTCACCTTTAGACACATTAGCAACAACTTAAATTGTTATTTAAAAATTAATAACTTAAAAGCTCAAGGGAAAAAAATTACAGGAAGGCTGCAAACTGTGAGAAAGAAACTGATTTTCTAACTGAGGAATCACCTGATAATGTTCTATTTCCCTTAAGAAAAAGATTAAGATTTAACCATCTTAAAGTTGATGTTCCCAGTATACTGCCAAGTTAAGAAAGACCTGTAATCAGAACCTTCTCTAACTTGGTTAAGCACACCCAGACTTCCAACACAAAAGCTTGGACGTCAATCTGGACCTTTTCTTCTCCCTCATCCCCATCTTTCCCAGATCCCCAATTGAAATGACCACCAAATCCTATCCATTTTGTGTTCTAAGTGTTTGCCTAGTTAGTTCTCTCCATTCCTTTTGCCACTGCCTAGTCCTAACTTTTTGTCTCTCCTTGTTTATTAAAACAGCTACCCTAATATTGCTGCTTCCAGTCACCCTTTTACTATGATCCTCACTCTACGCTGTCGTCCTGGTGATCTTCCCATAGCAAACCTAACATCTCTTCTACACAAAACCTTCCACTATGTTCCTATCACCACAGAATAATGCCCAAGCCATTTATTAACAGCACACAACTTCACATGCTTTCAGTCCTGACTCTCAAACCTCATCTCACTGCACACCCCCAATCCTACACTTTAAACCCCATTCATATCAAACTATACTGCTTGAATTTCCAGCACATCCCACTCTAGGTAAGCCTTCATGCTTCTGCATAGGTTGTTGCTTTATTGTAGAAAGTCTTTCACTTCTTCCCTTTGGCTTCCTGGACAACAACTACGAATCTTTCAAAACCCAGCTCAGATCTCAGGAAGCCACCCCAAGAATTCATCCTCTACCCTTAAAGAGTTGATTGTTTTCCCCTCCGCTACCTCTGTACATGATAATGACATTTATTAGGCACTATGTTCCCAGCACTGTTCCAAGCATTTTACATGTATTAACTCATTTAATCTTCACAATTACCCTCCCTTGAAGTAGCACCATTATGGCTTTTAATAGCTACAGAAATTTGAATCACAGAGAAGTTAAATAACCTGTCCTCAAAGACACTCAACTGGATGGAGACAGGTTGAAATCCTTATGTCATACATATTTATATTATTGCATCTGTCACAGTGAATTTTTTCATGTGACACTCCTTACACTGGACTATACACTCCTTGAGGACAGGGTCCCTAAATCCACAGTACCTGGAATAAAGTAGGTAATAAGTGAATGCATTTCTCAAATTGATTTTAAAATAACATTCCTGACAAGTTGAAGAGAAAAGCATTCAGAAACTAGTTCCAAATAAATATTCAAATATTCTATAAGAGTTCTAGAATAGAGCAAGCTATTTTTTTAATCTAATAAAAAGGATGTTAAAAAGAAAGGTTATTACAGACATGCATTACAGTACTATGAACAAAGAAATGGACTTATTTTGCAATAGTCCATTACTGCTTAATCACTGTAATAAATCAAAACCCAAACAACCATTTGTTTAAAATTAACTTTTTTCTCTCACTAAATAAAACATTTTTGTTGTTTATCATTCAGGGCAATGGAAAGAAAGCCCTATATTTATTCTTCTCAAGTGGAAAGAAGCAAATCACAGACCAGCACCACTAATTGCTTCCTTAAATCTGGCCAAGAAATGTATCCCATTAGGCAATTAAAATAAAATACAGTTGCCTGAGTAAGCATTTAACAAAAGAATTTCTAAGGTTTTGTGGATGGCATTCCATTAATCAAATAATGAAAAATTCTTTATCCTAAGCAGAGAAAAATGAAAAAAACAGAATAAAATAGATTACCATCACCCCACAAGAATGTAGACTTCTATATTAAAACATACACCTGTTATAGTAAAACATATGCACACATGCTTACAGTATTTCAATAGCCATTCTTTGTCTCCTTAAAATTATAAAAATTGAAGTTATTTTAACACTAATGATGTATAACCTCAAGACCACATCTACTGTATTTAGTGTGCTCCCACAGTTACAATCCTCTGAGCCATACTACTGAAGCGCAGTAATTAAAATCCACAGGGATGGCACTAGCAGCAAGAGTGCACAGCACAGTACTTGTTAAGAGTTATCTGCACCCCACCCAGCTTCTACACCCTAGTGCATTACAGAAAGGTCAATCTACTATCAGAAGACCCAGAGTTTAGGACACAGTACGCTTCGGCCACAGCACAGCAAACTCTACCCCCAGGTACATCTTACCATTTCTTCGTACACTCAACCATCAGCTCCTGGTAGGAGGCCACAAACTGGAACTTGGATGCATGTTTTCCAACACGCTGCAGTCTCTTCCAAACTGAAGCCATGATGATCAGTGAATACACTGGAGCAGTTCTGGGTTAGCAATACAGCAGCTTTAATAATGCAGAGGGTCCAAAGCAAAGGAGCTTTGCATGTATGTCTTTTAAAAACTCAACTACAACTCGAAATGATGCTTGGGGTCCATAAGTCTTCTCCCGGTTTCACAGGGTAAATCCCATCTTAATGAATGGCCCAGTCAAGAACACTATGATATACATGACAGGATGAATGGGAGGAGGTTCCCTCATGGAGACATCACCATGCCACCTCAGGGGCTATATGATGCGTATTCTGGAGTACTGAAAAGCAAAACAAAGACAAAAAGAGAAAGAATATGAGAATCATGAGAAGTGACCAACCATGTTAAATAACGCTGCAAAAGACCATCCCAGTTCTCTGCATGTCTTTTAAACAATGAAACAAAACACCGACCTCAAAAGCCAGTAACATCAAGGATGCAAAACACCAAGGAAGAAATTACAATTCACACAGAAGACGTGGAGCGACACATCAGGTAGTCAGCATCAACAACAATCCAGAGAGATGGTAACTCCGGGCCCTACCTCCCCTGTTAGCATCACAGAAGGGCGAGCAGAGCGGGAAAGTCTAGGGATGCTATTTAATGTCCACCGCCAGTCAAAGGGAGGAGTGGAGTATTTTTTATTAAACTTTGTTTTTCAGCCGATAATTAATAGCCTCAAGTCCGAGAATATTTGCTTGCATTAAATTAGGGAGCCAGGAGGAAAGCTGTTTTTCAGTCGGAGGGGGGAAATGGATGGGGAACGAGGAGTAGAGGGAAATCTCCAGGCAGAGAGAGGGCAATGTCCCGGCTCCAGGCCACTTAGGCTCCTTCGCTGCCAACCGGAGGGAAATGGAAAGTCCTGCCTGAGCGTGAAGCAATGACCAGCTGTGCAAGTGGACGGTGCGGGGTGCGGTGCCTCCCTCCCCCATCCTCAGGGGAACAGTCCGCCAGAGGACAGTCTCCTCACGCCAGGAGCCCAGACCCCTGCCCCCCAGCGGAGGCAGGCGGTGGCTCGTCAGCGGTCCCTGTCACCCGGGCGATACCAGAAGACCCCAGCCCGGACCCCGAGCCCCGGCCCCGCCGCTCGTCCATTCCCGCCCCCTCCTCACACCTCTAATCCCGCTGTCGGGCTGAGTCTAGCCCCGTTCCCTTCTCAGAGCCGCTCCTTCGTCGCCGCCGCAGCAGCAGCCGCCGCCGCCGCCACCGAGTCCTCCATCCCCGCCGGAGCCACATGGAACAGCCAAGCCAGCCACGGCGCTCGCGGGAGCCGGGATGTGCAGCCCCTCAGGCGGACGGCGCCCCTCACGCCCGCCCCCTCCCTGACGGATCGCCCTGCGACCGTCCCCCACCCTACCAAATCCTGCCAGAGCCTCCGCTCAGCGCCCAGCACCCCCTCCCCCGCCTTCCTCCTCCGCCACCATCATTACCTCCCCCGCCGCACCTCTCACACTAACCCTACCCACTGCAGCTCAACCTCCACCGCCCCGTCGCCATTGGCCGGGCCCCGCGCGTGCCCCGCCTACCTTGGCGACCGGGTCTTAGCGCGGCTGGGGCGCCTCATTGGTAGAACTGCGTGCCCATCATAGGGGCTCCACCTTCTCCTGGCTCGGGAGGTGGTTTTTTTCCCCCCAGCCGGAATGCGACGCACAGGCTACCTTTTTTTTTTTTAAAAAAAAAAAAAAAAGGAACCAAGGACGATCCCGCCCATTCTTCTGATTGGCTTGGAGAGGTAAGCGATAGGCGGGAAGAATGGGGAGTGTTTATAGTGAACTGGAAGATGATTGCAGAAGGTAGCTGTCGGTCAAAGGCACCGCCGGTGCTGGGCGGGGTTTCTAGTCCCTAAGGGTGATTGCAGACCTAAAGACTGGCTTCGCTGCAGCTGTGGGCAGTGCGGCTGCCTGTGGATTTCTGTTCTTCTCTCAAGTCCGCCAGGAACTGGGCGCGCCCGCTCCTCCGCCTCTGGCAACTAGGGTTCTTGCACATACAGCCTTTATTTCACCAATTCCTCCTGGAATCTTACCTGACAACCTGAAGTAATGATCCTGCCAGGCACCCAGACTCCCCGCTCAACAATGAGTCAACTGGTCCTCTACGAGATTGAATCAGCTGAGCTAGACACAAAATGTGTACAGTACAATTTCTTCTTGTTCGGAGTCTTCAACATTTCATTGAATCTTGGTTTCTTCTCTTCGCTGTCGGCCTCTTTTACCCCTAGTGACACTTGTAGATGGATATGGGAACAGCTAGCCTATAAAAAGGGTGGTCAAAGGCAAAGAGGAGGAGACAGAGTGAGGGAAGGGACACTTAACCTTGTTAAAAGAGCCAAGGGCCCTTTTGAGCATATGAAAGCTACAGATACTTTCTCAAGGGGGAAAAAGTGTTCTGTCTCAAACACGAAAATTTGTTTTCAGTTTTAGACGGTTCACAGACCTCTGGTGTAGAGAAAGGACAAAGAATGAAACTTCAGGGCAATCCTAGCATTTAAGGAATAAGCAGAGCAAAACGGGAAAGAGACTGAGAAGGAATGATAAGAGAGGTAGGAGCTAAGCAAGCAATGGGCAGACAGTTTAGAAAAAAAAAGAGGCAAGCTAACATAAAAAGAAAGTAAGCCAGATGGGCTCTGGAAACAAGGATCATTCAATCTTACTACTAAGGTTGAAAAGCAGGGTGCATGGACAAAGTAGCTTGAAAAGTTAGGGTCTAGGTAGGATTCTTTCAGGGACAGGAAGAGAGAGCAGCAATGGGTGAGAATTTAGTCCATCTGTAGACATTGGGGACCAAGAGAAAGTGGAGAGACAGATGTTGAAGAATCAAGAGAGATAAGGAGACAAATGGAAGGCTTGAATCCAGTATAATTCAATTTCCACTTTCAGTAAAGAAAGTGAGCTAATAATACAAGAGCACAATGTGCATTTTACAGAAAAGAGCATAGTTATTCCTTATTTTGCTAGTCAATTCAAAATGTTAAGATAACCATAATAATCATATTGATTCTTATTTTGTGTGCATCTTAAGAGTTCCCTGATGCCCCTCCTGGGTGATTCACGAAGTCACTACAAACTGTAGCCATTATGATCTCATATAATAATGTATTCTGCATCATAAGTAGGCTTTAAGTGTGTGGAATTTTATTTGTGGAAATGGTCTAAATTATTTTCATCCAAGCTGCCCTCAGAAACAATCCACATGATGATCAGAAGGTTTTTGCACCCTATTCATTATTGTTCTTTGTTAGTTCTCAAACTTTCTCATGCAGTCATTCTGGTTTCTTTTAGCATGCTTCCCTTACTCAAAAAAGAGAGGGGGAAGAGAGAGAAACCTTGTTGTAAAGAAATTATCTTAAAAGTAATAAGTTTTAAACAGTGTCTTTAAAAAAAAAAAATAAAGGAGTAGGGATCCCTAGGGAATCTTCCTCAAGTTGTGGAACATTTCAAGAGACTGATAGTTTCTTATGACAGCTCTTCTTTTTAGGGGAAGCATTTGTCTTGGATGTAAACTTACTTTTCCTTCTAGACACCAAGGTAGCTAAGAAGAGATCAAGGTTAGAATAGTTTACTAAATGAGTGAAGGAATTAAGAACAGCCTTTGACATTGTTCTGCCGCTGACCTCATGTTCATAGGCTGTCTTCTAGAGGCCTTACACAGCAGCTACTTCTTCTCCCATAACATTTTTAAAAATAACCTGCCTACTAAATTTATTGAGGAATATTAAATATAGAATATATTCAGCTCTTTTGGTCTGCTATGCTGATAATTACTGAATACCAACTGAGTAGTAATCTTTCATTTTTCTTGAGACAGGGTCTCTCTCTGTCACTCAGGCTGGAGTGCTGTTCCCTCATCAAGGCTCACTACAGCCTCAACCACCCAGGCTCAAGAAGTACTCCCACCCCAACCTTCCGAGTAGCTGGGACTACAACTGCATGCTACCATGGCTGGCTAATTTTTTTTTTTAAGGAGCAACTCTATTGACTGATAGGCAAACGTTTTGTACTTTTTATAAAGACAGGGTTTCACCATGTTGCCCAGGCTGAACTCCTGAGGTCAAGTGATCTGCCTGCCTTAGCCTTCAAAAGTGCTGGGATTGCAGGCGTGAGCCACTTCTCCCGGCCTGATCATATTAAATACTACCAATATTACATAAAAGTTACAGTCCCTGTTCTCAAAGAGTTTCAGAAACAGATTTTAGGTGTGCACACAAAAAAATTAACACAAATTACTTAACCTCTCTGAGTCCCAGCTTCTTAAAGCCTGATTCTGTAAAACAGAAAACAAGCCAGAAAAGAACAAACAGACCTTCAAGAATACTTAGGCAATACTTAGTGCCAAACATCACTACCTTACAGACTAAAGAGTCTTAAAGAGTGCATTTAACATTATTTATCTCCCATTAATTCAATCAATACCAAGAGTGGAACAGCAATAATTTAGGTGGACTCAGGATTTTATAATAATTACTAAGAATCCACTTATCCTCAATCCTTGTGACCACTCCTTGTGTCATATATTAGCTGGAATCTTTTGGCATGCTAGAAGTTACCTTTTTCCTAAGGTCTCATTTCTCCTACCAACCAACAGGTACCTCCTACCCACCCTCCCACTTCCAAGATTGCTCACTGTGTCTGCCCCCTTCTAATTCCCTGTTTACTCAGGTCTTGATTTATCATCTCCTTCTGTCCCACGTTTAATTACAAGTTACATTAATTGTCCTGTCCATTTGACCCAGGTTGTTGACTGCAAAATGTTTTACTAACAGAAGATTCAACATTTAAAGTAATTTCAAATTTTCCTTTAAATATCATCAAGCTTAAAATTAAGATAGAATACAAAGAAATAAGTGGAAAATGGCATCCAAAAACTTTAAATCTCCTCTGCCATGACAATTTTGAGAATGACAGAGATTATTTTCTGCAAAACAGCTTTCACTGCTTCAACTAGTCACTGCTTCAGAAACTCCACAAATGGAGATTCTAGTCTATGAAATGCAGCCATAGTCTTGAATTATTATTATCTTTCCTAATGCTAAAATTCTTATCTTTGGGTTTTACAGTTATTGCAGTAAAAATCATCAGAGGTATTATTGCAGGATTTAACTACTGATGGAATTTATCTGTGCCTTATTCCTAATAATAAGATTTACTCCTAATAAAAATACTGCAGGCTTCTGTATTTTTTTTTTCAGTTACCACAGCAGTTATACTATACACAAAAATATTACTGTAATTTTTAACTGCTAATGAAATTGTTTTAAACCCACGGCAAACAAATTTACTTCCAACAATCCTATAGCAATTTTTATGTCCTTAAAAACTCATTGTGACAGGCGAATACTTTTAAAATTTTAACTGATGGTATCTGTAGTAGTTGTTTTTCCAAGTACTAAATATTTCCTTTCTTGCTATGGCTTTTCTCCTCTTATATCCCACACAAAGATATTCTCATCATCACACTCACCCTCATTTAGGCTGGTCTTTGCTCATTGTTTCAGGAAAGAAATATAACAGAATGTAGAAAAACAAAATTTTTTTTCTTGGTTTTCGAGTTTTTTTTTTTTAATTGCACTTTATGTTCCGGGGTACATGTGAAGAACATTCAGGATTGTTGCATAGGTACATACATGGCAATGTGGTTTGCCGCCTCCATCCCGATCACCTATACCTGGCATTTCTCCCCATGTTATCCCTCCCCAACTCCAAACCCCCCGCTGTCCCTCCCTAGTCACTCCCAGCAGACCCCAGTGTGTGGTGCTCCCCTACCTGTGTCCAGGAATGCTCATTGTTAAACACCCACCTATGAGTGAGAACATGCAGTGTTTGATTTTCTGTTCTTGTGTCAATTTGCTGAGAATGATGGGTTTCCAGTTTCATCCATGTTCCTGCAAAGGACACGAACTCATCTTTTTTTTTATGGCTGCATAGTATTCCATGGTGTATATGTGCCACATTTTCCCTGTCCATTCTATCATCGATGGGCATTTGGGTTGGTTCCAGGTCTTTGCTATTGTAAACAGTGCTGCAATGAACATATGTGTGCATGTGTCTTTATAGCAGAATGATTTATAATCCTTTGGATATATACCCAGTAATGGGATTGCTAGGTCAAACAGAATTTCTATTTCTAGGTCCTTGAGGAATTGCCACACTGTCTTCCACAATGGTTGAACTAATTTACACTCCCACCAACAGTGTAAAAGTGTTCCTATTTCTTCACATCCTCTCCAGCATCTCTTGTCTCCAGATTTTTTAATGATCATCATTCTAACTGGCATGAGATGGTATCTCAAAATGGTTTTGATTTGTATTTCTCTAATGACCAGTGATGGATGATGAGCATTTTTCATATGTTTGTTGGCCTCATATATATCTTCTTTTGAAAAGTGTCTGTTCGTACCCTTTGCCCACTCTTGAAAGGGTTTGTTTGTTTGTTTTCTTGTAAATCTGTTTTAGTTCTTTGTAGATTCTGGATATTAGCCCTTTATCTGATGGGTAGATTGCAAAAATTTTTTCCTATTCTGTTGGTTTTTAGCATAAAGCGCTATTGAATTTTGTCAAAGGCCTTCTCTGCATCTATTGAAAAGGTCATTGGTAGTTTTTGTCTTTGGTTCTGTTTATATGGTGAATTACGTTTATATACTTGCGTATATTGAAACAGCCTTGCATCCCCGGGATGAAGCCTCCTTGAACGTGATAGATAAGCTTTTTGATGTACTGTTGCAATGGGTTTGCCAGTATTTTATTGAAGATTTTTGCATCTATGTTCATCATGGATATTGGCCTGAAGTTTCCTTTCCTTGTTGAGTCTCTGTCGGGTTTTGGTATCAGGATGATGTTGCTCTCATAAAATGATTTGGGAAGGATTCCCTCTTTTTGGATTGCTTGAAGGAGTGGTACCAGATCCTCTTTGTACGTCTGGTAGAATTCGTCTGTGAACCCATCTGGACCTGGGCCTTTTTTGGTTGGTAGGCTATTAATTGCTGCCTCAACTTCAGCCCTTGTTATTGGTCTATTCAGGGTTTCGACTTCCTCCTGGCTTAGGCTTGGGAGGATGCAAGCGTCTAAGAATTTATCCATTTCTTCCAGGTATACTGGTTTATATGCATAGAGTTGTTTGTGGTAGTCTCTGATGGTGGTTTGTATTCCTGTGGAATCTGCGGTGATATCCCCTTTATCGTTTTTTATTGCATCTATTTGATTATTCTCTCTTTTCTTTTTTATTAATCTGGGTAGTGGTCTGTCTATTCTTTTGGTCTTTTTGAAAAACCAGCTCCTGGATTTATTGATTTTTTTTAAGGTTTTTTTTGTGTGGCTCTATGTCCTTCATTTCTGCTCTGATATTAGTTATTTCTTGTCTTCTGCTAGGTTTTGAGTTTTTTTGATCTTGCTCCTCTAACTCTTTCAATTTTGATGATAGGGTGTTGATTTTAGATCTTTCCTTGCTTCTCATGTGGGCATTTCTTGCTATAAATTTTCCTCTAGACACTGCTTTAAAGGTGTCCCAGAGATTCTGGTACATTGTGTCTTCGTTCTTGTTGGTTTTGAAGAACATCTTTAGATATGCCTTCATTTCATCATTTATCCAGTCAACATTCAAGAGCCAGTTGTTCCATTTCCATGAAGTTGTGTGGTTCTTAGTTTCTTAATCCTGAGTTCTAATTTGATTGTACTGTGGTCTGATAGACTATTTGTTATGATTTCCGATCTTTTGCATTTGCTGAGGAGTGATTTACTTCCAATTATGTGGTCAATTTTAGAGTAGGTGTGATGTGGTGCTGAGAAGAATGTATATTCTGTGGATTTACGGTGGAGAGTTTTGTAGATGTCTATTAGATTTGCTTGGTCAAGTTCTGAGTTCAGGTCCTGGATATCCTTGTTAATTTTCTGTCTCGTTGATCTGTCTAATATTGACAGTGGAGTGTTAAAGTCTCCCACTATTATTGTGTGGGAGTCTAAGTCTCTTTGTAGGTTGTTAAGAACTTGCTTTATGTATCTGGGTGCTCCTGTATTGGGTGCGTATATATTTAGGATAGTTAGCTCTTCTTGTTGCATTGATCCTTTTACTGTTACGTTATGTCCTTCTTTGTCTCTTTTGATCTTTGTTGGTTTAAAGTCTATTTTATCAGAGACTAGAAATGCAACTCCTGCTTTTTTTTGCTCTCCATTTGCTTGGTAAATCTTCCTTCATCCCTTTATTTTGAGCCTATGTGTAACCTTGCATGTGAGATGGGTTTCCTAGATACAGCACACTCATGGGTTTTGACATTTTAACCAATTTGCCAGTCTATGTCTTTTGATTGGGGCATTTAGGCCATTTATATTTAAGGTTAATATTGTTATGTGTGAATTTGATCCTACCATTTTTATGCTAGTTGGTTGTTTTGCCTGTTAGTTGACACAGTTTCTTCATTGTGTTACTGCTCTTTACGATTTGGTACATTTTTGGAGTGGCTGGTACTGGTTGTTCCTTTCTATGTTTAGTGCTTCTTTCAGGAGCTCTTCTAAGGCAGGCCTGGTGGTGATGAAATCTCCGAGCAATTGCTTCTTCGTAAAGGATTTTATTTCTCCTTCTCTTATGAAGCTTAGTTTGACTGGATATGAAATTCTAGGTTGAAAATTCTTTTCTTTAAGGATGTTGAATATTGGCCCCCACTCTCTTCTGGCGTGTAGGGTTTCTGCCGAGAGATCATCTGTGAGTCTGATGGGCTTCCCTTTGTGGGTGACCCAACGTTTCTCTCTGGCTGCCCTTAGCATTTTTTCCTTCATTTCAACCCTGGTGAATCTGATGCTTATGCGCCTTGGGGTTGCTCTTCTTGAGGAATGTGTTTGTGATGTTCTCTGTATTTCCTGGACTTGAATATTGGCCTGCCATCCTAGATTGGGGAAGTTCTCCTGAATAATATCCTGAAGAGTTTTTTCCAGCTTAGATTCATTCTGTCTGTCACATTCAGGTATACCTATCAAACGTAGATTAGGTCTTTTCACCTAATCCCATATTTCTTGGAGGCTTTCTTCATTTCTTTTTATTCTTTTTTCTCTAATCTTGTCTCCTCTTTTTATTTCATTGAGTTGATCTTCAGTCTCTGATATCCTTTCTTCTGCTTGGTGGATTCAGCTATTGAAACTTGTGTATGCTTCGTGAAGTTCTCGTGTTGTGTTTTTCAGCTCTATCAATTCATTTATATTTTTCTCTAAGCTGTTTATTCTCATTCGCATTTCATCAAGCCTTTTTTCAAGGGTCTTAGTTTCTTTTTTTTTTTTTGAGACGGAGTTTCGCTCTTGTTGCCCAGGCTGGAGTGCAATGGCGCGATCCCGGCTCACTACAACCTCCACCTCCTGGGTTCAGGCAATTCTCCTGCCTCAGCCTCCTGAGTAGCTGGGATTACAGGCATGCGCCACCATGCCCAGCTGATTTTTTGTATTTTTAGTAGAGATGGGGTTTCACTATGTTGACCAGGATGGTCTTGATCTCTTGACCTTGTGATCCACCCGCCTCAGCCTCCCAAAGTGCTGGGATTACAGGCGTGAGCCACCGCATCCGACTGGTTCTTAGTTTCTTTGTATTGGGTTAGAACATGTTCTTTTAGCTCAGAGAAGTTTGTTACCCACCTTCTGAAGCCTGTTTCTGTCAATTCATCAGACTCATTCTCCATCCAGCCTTGTTCCTTTGCCGGCAAGGAGTTGTGATCCCTTGGAGGAGGAGAGGCATTCTGGTTTTGGGTGTTTTCATCCTTTTTCATTGGTTTCTTCCCATCTTTGTGGATTTATCTACCTGTCGTCTTTGTAGTTGGTGACTTTCAGATGGGGTCTCTGAGTGGACGACCTTTTTGTTGATGATGTAGTTATTTCTTTTGGTTTTTTAGTTTTCCTTCTGATAGTCATGCCCCTCTGCTGTAGGACTGTTGGAGGTCCACTCCAGACCCTGCTTGTCTGGGTATGGCCTGTAGCAGCTGCAGAACAGTAAGGGTTGCTGCCAGTTTCTTCCTCTGTTATCTTTGTCCCAGAAGGATACCCACCAGATGTCAGCCTGAGCTCTCCTTTATGAGGTGTCTCTTTGGATATACGAGGGTCTGGGAGCTACTTGAGGAGATGGTCTGTCCCTTATAGGAGCCCAAGTGCTGAGCTGTGAGCTAAGTTGTTCCATTTGGAGCTGCTGGGCAGGTACATTTAAGTCTGCTGCAGCAGAGCTCATAATCACCTTTTTTTTGCAGGTGCTCTGTTGGGGAAGGTGGGGCTTTATTGATAAATTCCTGATGTGCTGCTGCCTTTTTTCAGAGATGCCCTGCCCAGCGAAGAGGCAGCTTAGTCACAGTCTGCCAGCAGAGGCATTGCTGAGCTTCCATGGGCTCTGCCCAGCTGCTGTGTGAACTCTCTTGCAGTTTTGTTTATAGAGGAATAATTAGAACTGCCTGGGTAATGGCAGACTGCCTCGGTAATGGTGGATTGTCTCGGTAATGGCGGACTGCCTCGGTAATGACGGACTGCCTCGGTAATGGCGGACTGCCTCGGTAATGGCAGACTGTCTCAGTAGTGGTGGACTGCCTCAGTAATGGTGGATGCCCTTCCCCACAAAGCTGGACTGTCCTGGGTCCAGCTCTGCTTGCTGTGAAACTCTCAATCCAGAGCGTTTCAGATTGCTGGTCTTTGTGGGTATGGAACCCACCGAGCCAGATCTCCTGGCTCCCTGTTTCAGCCACCTTTTTTTTCAGTTGAATGGTTGACTCTGTCTCCCAGGCATTCCAGGTGCCAGTTGAAACAGCACCCAGATTTGTGTGAGTTTTTGGGTGGATACCCACTGTGCTGGCTGAAACAGCCATACTGGAGACTTGTGACACTTTTCCACCTGGGACTCTCCTGGTCTGTGGGCAGTAAAAAGTTGTTTGGAAATGTGGTGATCACTCACCCTCTGCGTTCTCACTGGGAACTGCACTCCAGAGCTGTTCCTATTCAGCCATCTTGGATCATCTCTCGGTTTTTGAGTTTCAAAAGTCTATCCCTTTGAGAAATAATGCAATGGAATCCAGTTAAACCTGCACTGTTTGCCTATGGCCACATGTGACTATCGAATACTTGAAATGTGGCTAGCCCAAATTGAGATGTGCTATAAGTATAAAATATACACTGATTTCAGACTTAGTATGTGGAACATATTAATATATTAATAAGATTTATATTGATTACATATTAAAATATTTTTGATATATTGGGTTAAATAAAAGACAGTAAAATTAATTTTACCTGTTCCTTTACTCTTTTTTGATGCAGCTATTGGAAAAATGTAAATTATATGTGTGGCTCACATTATATTCCTATTAGATAGTGCTGGTATAGACAGTAGTAAAAATTCCTTTCCCAAAGACGAGAAATGAGTTTCCTGGGCTAGAAGGGAAAGACAGAACTTGGAGGGGATGTAATGAAAGCTGGATATTAGTGGATTTCTGAGAACAGCACCTCATCTCACCCTATTCTGGCACAAGCTTTGAAGAAGGCAAATGATAGGATCTATCTATGGGATCTGGGAACTAATAGAAATATTTTTTTTCCTTATTAGAGACCTGGAGAGGTGTCAATACCCTTAAGAGAAGAAACAACTGGGTTGTTATTTAGGTCAGTCAAGACTTTGGAGTGGCACAGTCCAGTAGAACTTTCTATGATGAACATATATCTGGCTGTCCAATGGAGTAACCATGAGCCACTTGGAACTGCTGGACATGTGAAATGTGGCTAGTGTCACTGCAGAAGTTGAGTTTTAATATTATTAAATTTTAATTTATTTATTGGCTACATGTGGCTAGTAGCTACCATAATGAACAGTGCAAACTTATATAGTACCATGGAGGTTCTGGAAGCCCAGCTCAATTTCTAGATACCTGAAAGGGTACAGAGGCACTGCAGAGCCACCAGACCTAAAGAGTCCTTGCTGATGGACCAAAATCAACCCAGCAGCAATCCATGGAGCTGGCTGCTATTGCAGAAAGATGCATATTAGAACTCTAAGAGGAGTGAGCATAGCAGATGAGGAGCAAGGATGCCCCATCCCCTTCCCCTGACATCCTGATGCTATGTAAGCCCCTGCAATTGAGATGCAGTTCCTGCCAAATTGACTATGATTAAGTGTTTGCCACCCCTTGTGAAATCAGAGCTTGAAATAGAAATTAGATTGAGTAATGGGAAAATAAAACTGTGTTTCTTGCCAACCTGAATTTCTTTAGATTGAGATTTATGCCTGTTATATAACCTTAAAAAATAACTCTTAACAAAATAATAACTCTTAACAAAATAATTTAATAACTTAACAAAATAATTTAAAACTTATGTTTATTCTTTTAAAAGGTGGCCTTTTTTTTTAACTCTATCATCATAGGACCCAAGTTCTTTGATTGGCATAAAGGATTAGAAAAGCTTCATTAGAAAATCATCTTTCAATTAAAAACAGTATTCTTTGGTGAAATTGTTTCTGTTGCAGTTACCCATGAATAAATCTTTGAAGTTAATAATAATGAAGCTTTGCACATTGAACCTGAGATTGCCCTAAGTCCAGAACCTCAGTTGTATACTAAAAATCCCATTTTGTCCAGCTCCATAGCATCTAGAAAAGGCCAACATGGGCTTGGTTGGTAAAGGCAGAGGAGCATTCCTGACTACCTTGAAACTCTGAGAGTACTGAGAAGGTACTGAGACTGAATCATCGACTGGTGATTCTGTAAGACTGACTCCTGTTGTTAATCTGGAGCAACATAGTGAATGACTACAAGCTTAGGAATTTTTAAGAATATATTGCAGGCAATGATGATATTCAAAATGTGGACATTCAATGTGTTAACAACAGCACAGCATAGGCATTAATCAGTTAGAATGATGACAACTGTAAACCATTGACCTACTTGTCCCGTTGTGGACTAACTCAATACCAGCCCTAACTCTAGAGTGTCCTTACTGGTCTATAGGATCCTCTCCATCTAACCCTTCTATTTACTTGAGATATTTTCATGATGGTGAAGTCCCTCCCAGTCCACAAACGTGTATGTCAAGGTAAAGGCAGCTATCTGAGATAATTTACACATTGCAAATAAGTGGGCTATTACTGGGATGATGGAAGCAAAGATTTGAGTTGGAATTAAGAGCATAGCTGAGAAAGTCTTTGCTAAATTCAGTAAATTCGTCTCCTATAAAATCAGTAGGGATTCTTGAGCAAGACTTACTGATCATTTCCCATGAAATGTTAGGAGCCTTTGGCAAATTATAAGGCGTAGACTGATCTTTGCTTCATTTCTTCTGTGTTTTCAATAATTGGAAAAAAAGATCCAGGTAACCAGATACAGCATCTAGCCAGTGTTTTCCTCTGAATAATTCATAGATGATTATATTTGTATGAGCAAGATAATATAATTAATATCTTCTGAAATAATAAGGCTAGACAGAAAAGCTGGTAGAAATTCATAATCTTGGAGAGCATTGACTACCACCCTTGTGGTATAAAATCAAAGCACCTGCATCCCATACAGTACAAAGAACAAACACACAAAAAGCAAAATTTCAAAGCAAGCTGAAATCAGGCAGAACTCCACTTACCAGGGCACTGGGTATGAACCAAGGGAATGTAGACCTGTTACTGAAATTTGTCCCAGATAAGTAGAGCTGGAAAATAAACCCAGCTTTCAAAGGGCAGGATTAACTCATGCACAGTTTAGGCAATCTTCTGGGCAGGGCAAGATAGAGAAAAATTCCAGGGCAAGGGCAATAACATGAGAGCAAGAGAGCTGCAATATTGTTCCAGGTCTCTCTTTTCACAGCAAGTCACCCAATTAGTGACTGGGCTCACAGTGATCAGAACATAGCCTGGAAAGCAAAGATGACTTCGTGAGACCTGCTGGATATTTCTTCCTATTGTGTCACAGTTTTTGGATACTATTTTAAAATATTCCCAATAATGCATCATTGATCTCTTTCTCCAAGAATTCAAGCGTTGAGCAAGCCAGGTTTTTGTGCCATAGTTCAGTCTTCTGAAGAAACCCTGTTATCTTTAAAATTTTTAAAATCACAATATTTTATCCCTGAAATAAGTTTAGTCTGTTTTAGATATCGAATATAGTACTGAGTTACATATATTGAGAGAGCCCCTTGAAACAACTGTCTTGCATTATCACTGTCCCATTTCTCATTTTAAAAATGTGTGAGCACCCGCTAACCAGCATCCTTCAGTGTGAAAAAAGGAGAGTGTTATACTTGTGCATCTTTCTTCACATAACACATGCTGAAGAGAGTATATTTAAAGGCCACAACTTGATTGTATTTGAAATATTCACTCTTGAACAATGAAAGCAAGAATAGGAGGCATATTGTTAGCTGTTCAACTTATTATTGTAATAACACTCTTTCTAGCTATTCACAAAACTACCTCGTACTGATCAGTTTGTTTGCAATATGTCTTATCCAGCTATAGGCTGGACAAAATAACAATTACCAAAACCCTCAGTGATTTGTTAGTGATAAACAGACCAACTTGTTGAGTACTTCTCTCTCATACATATTGCACTATAATGTGAAATTGCTGCACAGCATATGTAATGGGAACTAGTTTTCAACATTGTATGCTATGGATATTTGCAATGCCCAAGAAAGTTACTGGATCAGTTTTGCCAATAGTTCATTCTGCTTTATCTTATTAATTTCCCTTAATAATATCCTGTTAACTTTCAGATGACTTTGCAAGCTCTTAGTACAACTTTGAATGATTGCTTGGTCATTTTTATTTTCTTTGATATTTTTAGTGAAAAATCCATTAATTTATTAAGAAATATTTAGTGAATAATTACTAAGTTCAAGGCATTGTGGTAGGTATTGGGAAAGCAGCGTATAAAAAAGATAAAATCCCTGCCCTCCTGGAACTCATATTTCTCTTCTATTAGAGGTCATTGTTTAGTATTTGCCTTAGAAAATTTCAGTTGATGAGAGGTGACTGTGCTTTAACAATGGCACAAAACCTGAGAAAAGTGTTATAAAAGACAGTATGCTGGGGACTAACATTAATAGATCACCCACTCAATAAAATCCAATTATCAGATATATATTATTGTACTTCCAGGTCTTTCCTTTTTTTGTGGCTGCCTGTGCAGATTCACATAGAGACTTGTCAGAGCACATACAAATTTATAATCTATATTTGTACTGGGGACTTGTTTACAATTTATGTTTTTAAAATTTGAATTGTAGTATTTACATTATTTTTATGATTTACTGAATAGAGACATCAATTTTTAAAGTTATATCTATAAGGCAACATGATTGTAACTATAAATATGCAAAATTAATACATGTCAAAATTGAAATTACGTTGTCTGAGAGAGATGATCTGCAACCTGTTAAACATTGGCCAAAACAATCTGATTAACACATTCCCTTGAGCTCACATGCAACTTTCAAGAGTGTAATGGTCATTAAGAATGTGACAGGGTTTTAACAAACATACTATTTAATTTCCCTTTTCATTCCTTAAAATAATTGTCAAAGAAAGAAAATAAAGGCCTATTTTCACTGTCTTTTCCTCTGAAATATTTTAGCTCTCTTCCTAGATATCCTTAGAGATAGAATAATTAAAAGTTGTTTTTTGTCTTGTATATGTTCTATGATTCTTTTAAATGTTTAAAAAAAAAAAAAAAAAAACTTTCCCAACCTAGCAAGGCAGGACAATATTCAACTCCAGGAAATACAGAGAACACCACAAAAATATTCCTCAAGAAGGCCAACCTCAAGGCACATAATTGCCAGATTCACCAGGGTTGAAATGAAAGAGAAAATACTGAGGGCAGCCAGAGAGAAAGGTCAGGTTACCCATAAAGGGAAGCCCATCAGACTCACAGCAGATCTCTCAGTAGAAACCCTACAAGCCAGAAGAGAGTGGGGGCCAATATTCAACATCCTTAAAGAAAAAAACTTTCAACCCAGAATTTTACATCCAGCCAAACTAAGCTTCATAAGCGAAGGAAAAATAAAATCTTTTGTGAACAAGCAAGGACTCAGAGATTTCATCACCACCAGGCCTGCTTTACAAGAGCTTTTGAAAGAACCACTACAAATAGAAAGGAACAACTAGTATCAGCCTTTCTAAAAAATACCAAAAAATAAAGAACATCAACATATTTAAGAAATTGCATCAACTAACGGGCAAAACAGCCAGCTAACATTAAATGACAGTATCAAACACACATATATTGTTATTAATTTTAAATTTAAATCGACTAAATCCCCCAATCCAAAGACACAGACAGGCAAAAAAAGCCAAGACCCATTGGTATGCTACATCCAGATCCATCTCACATGCAAGGATACATAAAGACTCAAAACAAAGGGATGGTGAAAAATTTACCAACCAAATGGAGAGCTAAAATAAATAAATAGAAAGCAGGAGTTGCAATTTTTGCTGATAAAATAGATTTCAAAGCAATAAAGACCAAAAGAAGCAAAGAAGGATATTACATAAAGATAAAAGGATCAATGTAACAAGAAGAGCTAAAGATCCTAAGCATATATGCACCCAATACAGAAATATCCAGATATATAAGACTTACAAAGAGACTTGGACCCCCACACAATAGTGGCGGGAGACTTCAACATCAATATTAGATAGATCAATGAGACAGAATGTTAACATCGATATCCAGGACTTTAACTCAGATCTGGAACAAGTAGACTTAATTAACATTCATAGAACTCTCCACTTTAAATACACAAAATATACACTCTTATCAGTACTACATCACACGTATTTACAGGTTTAAATGAAATATTGGTTGGCTGCTTGTTAATTATTTTATTCCCTTCATTTTTTTTAATGTCTATTTTTTATAATATAAACACAATTACAGGCATACCCAGTTTTAGACTGCATTCTAGCCCGGGCAATAAAGCAACACCCCTGTTCTCTCTCCCTCTTCCTCTTCCTCTTTCTTCCTTTCCTGTATTCTTTTTCTTTTTTTTTTTTTTTTTTTAATTCTTTTTTTTCCTTTCAAAAAAAAAAAAAAAAAGAGAAAGTCATTATAATATTCTACTTTCCTGGTTTTCTTTTCCATAGTACTTCTCATTTGGAAACTACTAGATAATCCAGTCATTTTCATATTTCTTGTTTAATATCTATCTCCTCCCATTAGATGTAAGGTTACAAGCAAAGATCTTGGTTTTATTTCCACAGATATTTTACTTGCCAGCCTCTAGAATACTGACCGATACAAATTGGTACTCAATCGATATTTGATGAATGAATGGATGGTTCAGTATCTCATCCATTTTCTTCTATTTATGAAAACTTTAAAAATCATGTTTGATAATATGTAAACAATTTACTTTTCTCTACTTTCTCAAACATTTGAATGTATTTAAATATAAATTAAAATTTTATATGGTGGTGATTACAGGCAAAATATTGAATCTAGGATAAAAAATTTGTGTAGAGTGTGACAGTTAATAAAAAGCTCATCCCATTGTGATGATAGCTGTGTTTGGCAAGAGTAAAGTAAAATTCTATGAACAGGTTCTAGATGGGGGAAAACAACAAAAGTAAATGTGGAGAACTAGAGAAATGTGAAGAAGCAGAAATTAGTATGGCATTCAGGAAGGCAGCAAGGAGACAGGATTGAAGGACAGAGTAGCGACAATATTAGTTAGCCAGGGAGGAGCTAGAATGAATGGCTGTGGGCTCTGACCAAAACACTTTGATCTTAGAATAAAAAAAAAATAAGCAAATAAACTGTTGATTAGGGAATAGAATAATAAAGATGTTAAAAAAAGATTAAGATCTTATTATCACTTGCTTCTTATGATTTGATATATATGGTATGCTAACAGAAAATGCAGTTAATAATTTTTAGTAACCAAGTAACCACTTCATGCCAGTCTCTATCCTGTATGCTTTAAATATTTCACTTAACTAAAAAGTAATCATGCAATAGAATGACTTTTTCTGTGCAAAGTACATTAGCCAACCACTCTTACAGGCAGAATTAGAACTCATTTCATAACCCATTACATTTATAGATATGGTCTGTTGAGTTCTCCAATATATTTCAATGTTTTATGAAATTGAGACAACTACACTGATAATATTAATTTATATCTGTTTTTATTCTTTATACCAAGCATATTTCCTGCTGGAGGGTTCCATATTTGAGCATATTTTGAGGGCATTTAATGTGTTTTTCTCAATAAATCATTGAGTTTATGTTATTACCAGTATATATTTATATGTATGCATATATGCATATAAACATAATAAAGAGATATATCTAACCAGCATATTATACATTACGTTTTCAATTAGTATAGATCTGCCAATTTTCTAGTGTAATAATTCATATATCCATTTTAGGCAGTTAATAGATGCTTAATTTGATAATGTTAGTATGTTACAGTACTTTCTGCATAAGGAGAATTTAATAATGAAAATCATTAAGAGAGTAGAATTATACTGTGATCAGTTCATCGTTAAGGTGATTGCTTCTTCTCTTCTAAGCATTTCCTATGGTCTTTAATGTATTTGGGGGGAATTCTTAGGCCTAAAAAAAAAAAAAAAAAAAAAAAAGGGCCGGGCGCGGTGGCTCACGCCTGTAATCCCAGCACTTTGGGAGGCCGAGGCGGGTGGATCACGAGGTCAAGAGATCGAGACCATCCTGGTCAAATGGTGAAACCCCGTCTCTACTAAAACTACCAAAAATTAGCTGGGCATGGTGGCGCGTGCCTGTAATCCCAGCTACTCAGGAGGCTGAGGCAGGAGAATTGCCTGAACCCAGGAGGCGGAGGTTGCGGTGAGTGAGATCGCGCCATTGCACACCAGCCTGGGTAACAAGAGTGAAACTCTGTCTCAAAAAAAAAAAAAAAAAAAAAAAAGTGGGGGGAAAGCTGGGCATGGTGGCTCACACCTGTAATCCTAGCACTTTGGGAGGCCAAAGCAGGTGGATCACCTGAGCTCAGGAGCTTAAGACCAACCTGGCCAACATAGTGAAACCCTGTCTCTACCAAAAATACAAAATTAGCTGGGCATGGTGGTGAATGCCTGCAATCCTAGCTACTTGGGAGGCTGAGACACGAAAATTGCTTGAACCCAGGAGGCAGAGGCTACAGTGAGCTTAGATTGTGCCACTGCACTCCAGTCTGGGTGACAGAGTGAGGCTCTGTCTCAAAAGACAGAAAGAAAGAAAGGATAAAAACTCAAAGAGATTACACAAATAACTTTATGTTAATGTAAAAATTATTTGATATGTTTTCTTTTTTAATTCTCCTTGTGTATTTTTACAATAAAAAATAATTATTAGGCCAGGTATGGTGGCTAATGCCTGTAATCCCAGCACTTTGGGAGGCTAAGGCAAGAGGATCACTTAAGCTCAGGAGTTTGAGACAAGCCTGAGCAACATGGAGAGATCCTGTCACTACAAAAAATACAAAAATTAGCTGGGCATGGTGGCATATGCCTGTGGTCCCAGCTACTTGAAATGCTGGGGTGGGAGAATCACTTGAGCCTGGGAGGTTGAGGCTGCAGTAAGCAGTGACTGCACCACTGCACTCCAGGCTGGAAGACAGTGAGACCCTGTCTCAAAAATAAATAAAAATAATAATGATTAAAGGTGTGTAATTGTAGTATTAGATTGAGGATATTGTACAAGTCATCATTATATAATCTTTAAAATGTTCTCTCACTATCTAAAAGCTTTTCATCTATAGTTTCTGGTTATAAGTCATATCTAATTGACAAAAATGGAAACTCTCCCCCAAATAAATCAATTCCTGATTCATCTAATGTGTTCTGATTCTGGATCTATTCTGCCCATTGATACATTCCAGTTGAGAGATCAAGGAATCTTTCATTCACAAAACATTCTATTTCTAGAAATGTCTTCTGTATTTTATAACATAAAAAGAAGGATGAGTTTTCATTGACCTTTTATTGACTTTTTTTTTTCTTTTTTTGAGACAGGGTCTTGCTGTGTCATCCAGACTAGAGTGCAGTGGCATGATCACGGCTCACTGTAGCCCCAACCTCGTGGGCTCAGACAGTTCTCTCCGCCTCACTCTCCTGAGTAGCTGGGACCACAGGCACACGTCACCATGCCCAGCTAATTTTTGTATTTTTTTGGTAGAAACTGGGTTTTGCCATTGTTGCCAGGTCTCAAACTCCTGAGCTCACGCAATCCTCCCTGCATTTGCCTCCCAAAGTGCTGGGATTATAGGCATGAGCCACTGCACCTGGCCTTCACTGACATTTAACTTTGTGCTTGAATTGCTTTAGGACTGTGAATTTCATGATTCTGCTGGGCATTTGCCTCATATCCTCTAACTCTGGCTCATGTTTGGCTCTTATTTCCCCTCTTATATATGATACGTATATGACATATACATATAGATACACACATATACATATATGTGTGACATAAACATACATAATTCTGGGAATATTGGTAGAATTATTAGAAAGATAAGCTCTTTCCTCTGGGACTGATTGCTATAAAGATAGGTATCCTGCTGCCAGAGACCTCCACTGGAGCAAGTCTAAGAAAAAGCCAAAACAGAAGAAGCTAGGAGATGAAGTGGAGAGAGTTGCCTCATTTTCCTCACCTGTAAAATGGTATTGGGAAAATAATAGGTGGCTACTGGAGATGAGGCACTGGAAGAAACAAGCTCTTAAGACCCCTTCCAACTCTAATTTGGTCAGTTTTTAAAATGTCTACCCTTAATACAAGGATGTGTGTGTGACAGTAAGGCAATAAGAGTTTCTCCACAGTTGTTTCCATTATGATCTAGTTTTTGCTGTCTTAAGAAGGTTTTTTCTTTTTTGTTATGGGAGAGAGTGCCATTTTTGATTATTTTTGTCTCGCTTTAATTTTCTGATCAACTAAAAATTGAAAGCTTGTAGTCACAATTCCCATAGAAAACATGAAGTCAGAATGATATCTTTTAGGAACATGTAAGATACCACTCCTAAATATGCCAATTCCTAATTCAATTGTTTATACCAAACACTAAAAAGGTGAGTAATTATAGGTCAATTTAAAAAGCATTAATAGAACATATTGCTCTTTCTAGAGTATATTGTTTATAACTTCAATGGCAATCCAGCCCAGAGTTTAATCTTTTCCAGTATGAATGGAAAAGAACACTCTTAAGAGAGAGATACCCATGACTTGCAATAATTTATTTAATGTTATCTGAAGATTAAGAGTATAGAAACAACAAAATACAAAAATTTCCACAAAATGTATCATTAACCTAAATGTTAACAGCTAAAACTATAAAACTGTTAGAAGAAAACAAATCTTCATAGCTTTGGGCTTGGCAATTGGTTTTTTAGATACAGTAACAAAGGCAAGAGCAACAAAAGAAAAACTGATAAACTGGACTTCAAAATTTTAAAATCTCATACCTCAAAGATACCATCAAAAAAATGAAAAAAGACAAATATTGCATGTTGTCACTCATATGCGGGAGCTAAAAAAATTGATTTTCTGGAGGTAGACAGTAGAATGGTGGTAGCAGAAGGTTGGGAAGGGTAGTGGGGAGGGGAGAAGAGAGACTGAAGACAGGTTGGTTAATGGGTACAAAAATACAATTCAATAGAAGGAATATGTTCTATGTTTGATAGCACAGTAGGGTGACTACAGTTAAGAACTTACAGTATATTTCAAAGTAGCTAGAAGAAAAGATTTAGAATGTTGCCGAAACAAAGAAATGATAAATGTTTGAGGTGGCAGATATCCCAATGGCCCTAATTTGACCACTACACACTGTATGCACGTCGAAAACACACAAGTATCCTACAAATAAATACAATTATTATGTATCCATTTTAAGTGAAAAAATAACCAATAGACAGGAGAAAATATTTGCAAATCATGTATATGATAAGGGACTTGTATCTAGAATATATGAAGAATTATTACAAGCTCAAAAACAGACAAGTAATACAACTTAAAAATTGGCAGGAGGCCAGGCACGGTGGCTCATCCCTGTAATACCAGCTCTTTAAGAGGCCTAGGAGAGCAGATCACAAGGTCAGGAGCTTGAAAACAGCCTGGCCAATATGGAGAAACCCTGTCTCTACTAAAAATGCAAAAATTAGCCGGGCATGGCGGCAGGCACCTGTAGTCCCAGCTACTCAGGAGGCTGAGTCAGGAGAATCGCTTGAACCCGGGAGGCAGTGGTTGCAGCCAGCCAAGAACATGCCACTGCACTCCAGCCTGGATGACAGAGTGAGACTCCATTTCAAAAAAAAAAAAAATTGGCAGGAAATCAGTATATTGAAGCGATATCTGCACTCCCACGTTTAATGCATCACTATTCACAATAGTCAAGATTTGGAAGCAACCTAAGTGTCCATTAACAGATGAACGGATAAAGAAAATGTGGTAGTTATACACAATGGAGTACTATTCAGCCATAAAAAATAACAAGATCCTGTTATTTGCAACAGCATAGATAAAATTGGAGGTCATTATGTTAAGTGAAATAAACCAGACATAGAAAGACAAACTGCACATGTTTTCAATTATTCATGGGAGCTAAAAATTAAAACAATTGAATTCATGGAGCTAGAGAATAGAAGGATGGTTACCAGAGGCTGGGAAGGGTGGTAGGAGGAAAGGGGTCATGAGGATGGTTAATGGGTATACAAAAACATAGTCAAAATGAATAAGATCTAGTATTTGATAGCGCAACAGGTGATTACACTCAATGATCATTTTATTATACACTTTAAAATAGCTAAAAGAGTATAATTGTATTGTTTGTAATACAAAGGATAAATGCTTGTACCCTGATGTGATTATTACACATTGTATGACTGTATCAAAGTATCTCAGGTACCCCATAAATATATATACTGTACCTACTATGTGCCCACAAAAATTAAAAAAAAAAACTATAGTAGAAAATAGAATGAATACTGGCAAAGAATTTAAATAGACATTTCTCTGAAGATAACATATATAAATGACCAACAAGCACATGAAAAGATGTTCAATATCATTTGTCATCAGAGAAATGGGACTCCAAACCACAATAAGATACTACTTCACACCAACTAAAATGGTTTAGAATCACAGACAGACAATAACAAGTGTTGGTGAGGATGCAATAAAATTGGAGCCCTCATACCTTGCTGACAGAGTTTTAAAAAGGAACAGCCACTTTGGAAAACCAGTTTGGCAGTTCCTTAAAATGGTAAATGTAGAGTTACTATATGACTCAGTGATTCCACTCCTAGGTAAATACCAAAAAGAAGTGAATCCATATGTCTACACAAAAACTTGTGCATAAATGTTCATAGCAGCAGCATTACTCATAATAATCAAAGAATGGAAGCAACCCAAATTCTATCAGCTCATGAATGGATAAGCAAAATGTGGTATTATCATATAATGGAATATTTTTCAGCAATAAAAAAAATGAAGCATTGATTCATGCTATAACATGGATGAACCTTGAAACCTATGTTAAGTGAAAGATGCCAGTCACAAAAGACATATATCATGATTACTTTTATATGAAATATCCATAAAAGACAAATCCACAGAGATAGAAAGTAGATTAGTGGTGGTTCAGGCACATGAAAGAATGACTGCTAATGAATATAGGGCTTTTCTTGAAGAGATGAAAATGATCTAAAATTAGATAGTGGTGATAGCTACACAACTCTGAACATACTAAAAACCACTGAGTTGTACACTGTTACTAGGAGATACTGTATTCTATTTATATATCAATAAAACTATTAAGAAAAATAAAAGGATGTAGGAAAAGATCACTGCAGCCACATTTAACTAAAAGTCACAAGACAACTGAATATGCTAGAGCTCAGCAAAATACAATATTCTAATAGAGAAATTTAAAATACGAATGTTCCCTACTCTTAAAGTTTTGAGATGTGGGGTCTAGTTTTTCCTGGCCTCCAACCTGCAGCCTGGCACAAGTCACTTAGGTTTAACACCATTCTGTTCATTTATCAGTAAAATGAAGGTAGTGGATTAGAAGATTTTCAGTTGAGGAGAAAATTTAGGAGGTCTGAAGGAGTTCAGAGGCAAATATTGCTAGTTACCTGTCAATACTCACTCTCCTTTTTTCCTCTCTAGCAATAAAACCCCCAATTTCTAAGTGAGCCATTTTCACTCAGCTAATGACCTGATAGCCTTCTTTACAACCAGATCTGGCTATGTGCCTAAGTTTGGCTAAGTCCTGTGTATAACTTCCAGGAAGTCTCCTTGAAGGGAAGGAGTGTGCTTTTCCTTTCTGCTGAAGGAATACAGATCAGTTGGCTAGAGCTCTAGCAGCTATCTTGGACCATGAGGATGAAGCATGGCAAAATAGCAAGCTAGAAGAAGCCTGAGTATCTCACAGATTTACAGAGGTGCTGCATTTGCCCTGAACTACCTATCACCAGATTTCTTTCATATGAGACAGAAATAATCATATGAGCCAAAGATATTTTGGTGGGATTTTTTTTTCTGTCATATATAAAGATACTTAATTCTAATTAACACAGTCAGCTTATGAAGGGTAAAAAGAAAGGGCTGTTTTGAATTGGCTTGGAGGCAAGTTCACTGTTTCAAAAAATTAAAGCCCTCTTTCTAGATGAAACAACTTTCTAAGTTAACCTGAGAGCATGCAAGGGATCTTGATTTGAGCTTCCAAAAGTTTGCCAACAATAGCAAATATCTAGAACTGTACAAATGCATTTGTCATCACTGCACCTGCCTCCTGGCCCTGCCATTTTCATATCAGCTAAGATCAGCCATAAAATTCTAAACACTGCAAATTTGATTAGTGTATGGGGAGAGGGAAAAATCTTTCCTTTGAAATAGGTTTCCAGTAGGATTCTTAATTCTTTTTCATTCTATCCCAGTTTCCTCACCTTGACTAAATCTGTATGGTTAGTTCAGCATTTCTTGAGGGGCGTAAAGAATAGCCCCCGGTAGGGGACAAAGTTTACAAACCATCCATTCTTGGTTATGAGAGCCTTATGTGGCTTTATAAGTGGTATTTGTTCACAATTTTGTTCAATCCTGTACAACAATTATTTTATTCACTTCAAAACCCTATTTTTAAATACACATGTACCCCCATCATCCCCAGGTAGGCTTTTTCTGCTACTCCAAGGAGGCAGTCAGAGACTTTGTCTGCTAAGTGCTACGCTGCAGGTGAGTGTTAACCAAACTGCTTTCACAATCTCACAGATTACTGAAAGATGGCCCAGTCCACCTACTCTTCAGCTGGTGTGTCTGAAACTTCAACTATTATAGACAATACCAACAAATGTGATTAAAAAGTGGACTTATTATAATTCTCTTATGAACCAAGCAACTTTAAAAACATTCATGCAGATTGTCATAAGAAGAAATACGGAAGACTAACAAATCCTGATAACTCTTTTTCACTTTCTAAAGCTACAAACACTACTGCTTTTTAGTAATAACTATAAATGCTTTCTGTGTATACTTTATCATTTATCCATTAAGGACTAAAAGCTCACTTTAAACACAAGAACAAATAAACATGCAATCAAGTGGTTTCATTAGGAAAAAGTCAGAATTTGATAATAATGTAATCATAATATGCCATAAAATTGGGTTCTTATTAATTAAAATAGACACAATTAAAAATTTTTTTTTCTTTTTGAGACAGAGTCTCGCTCTGTTGCCCAGGCTGGAGTTCAGTGGCACAGTCTTGGCTCACTGCAACTTCTACCTCCTGGATTCAAGCTATTCTCCTGCCTCAGCCTCCTGAGTAGCTGGAATTACAGGTGTGTGCCACTAATGCCAGGCTAATTTTTTAATTTTAGTAGAGACAGGGTTTCACTGTGTTGCCTAGGCGGGTCTTGAACTCCTGGCATCAAGCAATCTGCCCACCTCGGCCTCCCAAAGTGCTGGGATTATAGCCATGAGCCACTACACCCAACTTTAAAAATTATTTCAATAATAGCTATTTTGTTTCATGAAGATATATTAAAATAGATTCTGAATCAGCCTCCTTTTGTTTATCTCCATTATATTTGATTTTTTCTCTATTGAGGTTATACATACTGATATTTCTTATTTCCACAGGTCACTGAGGATGCACTGTGACTTCTGTGTTTCAACCAGACTGACCGACTTGTGTTACTGCATTTAAGGGAACTTTGACAAAGCTAACTATAGCCTTTGAAAGTTCTTTTTAATTTTAAAAATATTTGTGCTGGCTTAGTGACTATTAAAAAATAACAGGTGGGGCCAGGCGCGGTGGCTCACGCCTGTAATCCCAGCACTTTGGGAGGCCGAGGCAGGTGGATCACAAGGTCAAAAGATCGAGACCATCCTGGCCAATATGGTGAAACCCCGTCTCTACTAAAAAATACAAAAATTAGCTGGGCATGGTGGCGTGTGCCTGTAGTCCCAGCTACTTGGGAGGCTGAGGCAGGAGGATTGCTTGAACCCAGGAGGCGGAACTTGCAGTGAGCCGAGATCGAGCCACTGCACTCCAGCCTGGCACCTGGAGACAAAACAAGACTCTGTCTCAAAAAAATAAATAAACAAAATAAAATAACAGGCTTCAAATGATTCAGACAAATGCGTGCAATTCTGGGGCTCCTGAGTAATGGGATGTACACATTCTTACTTGGAGTTTTATTAAAATGACATCCTCAGTATGCATACCAGGACCCTTCATGAAGCAAAGCCAGAAGAGTCATTCCAAAACTTGCATGAAGTCCTGCATCACTCCTTGCCAAAAAAAGGGGATTGATGTACAATTTCCAGTTTGTGAAGAAGATGAAAAGAAATGATCTCATTTTGATTTCCCCATTTCAGAAGTGTTTGGTTTCTTATGCTTTCTCTGTGATTAGCCTGGGTAGGAGAAAAGGCAAACTGATGAATGAAAGTTAAACATTGCCTGTTCTCATCTGTGGAAACTAAAAAAAAAAGTTGATCTCATAGAAGTAAAAAGTAGAACAGAAGATACTAGAGGCTGGGAAGCATAGGAGAAAGAGGGGAATAGGGGAGATTTGTTAAAGGATACAACATTACAACTAAATAGGTGGAATAAGTTTTAGTGTTCCACAGCTCTGCAGGATGACTGCATTCAATAGTAATATATAGTTTAAAATAGAAGGAGTATATTGAATGTTCCCAATACAAAGCAATGATAAATGTTTGAGATAATAGTGAATTACCCTGATCTGATCATTATATCTTACATGTATCAAACATCACTACATACCCCATAAATATGTATAATTATTATGGGTCAATAAAAAAAATTTTAATAAAATAAATGTCCAACACATAGAAGGTACTCAGTAAATACTGATTTCCATCCTTTCTGTTCCTTCTGAGGGGAGCAAAGAGTATATAACACTGCTGATTAAATTAACAAAGTATAAGGAAGGAGATGGCATTAGTCTCTCATGCTATCTGAAATATCCAAATTTTACATCCAACATTAAATTACCTTTCTTTTTAGTAATTCTCTCTCAAACCAAAAATCAGAGCCCAAGAGAGATAATTACTTTTTAAAAATCTCCTGGTGGATATATCACTTTGCTGCTTTTGTGAGAGTTAAGTTCTAGTGAGAAAGAAAGCTAAGGAATCTTTTCCAGAGTCTACTTTTCTATGAAAGTCCCTCTCTTCTTTCAAAAGCAGGCACATCTGATATTCTGTGTACTTATCCAGTATGGTAAAGAAGCTATCTATCAGCTCATTTCACTTAAAAACTTTGGCAGTAACTACTCTGGGACTGACTCACTCTTGCTATCTTTCTTTTAATCTATTCAACCTCATACTTTATAAGCACACACTAACTCTTGCCTCCTTGATCTTTTCATAGCCGGTCTGTGCAGATTCTGGAGTCTTTAGCAGTACCTTTAAAGGAATATCTTTTTTCTTTGTATTGGAACCCTTACAAACTATTTCATAGAATGTAGCTGGACTCTTGTATTTAGATTGGTGCATCAATCCATAAAAAAGAAAAATTGGGAGAGTTCCCTGTTAACTTAATATGTCATATCACAATGCATTTTTATTGAACCTATATAGAAATACCTAGAAAATTAGGCAAATAATAAGTGGCTACTTGGAATTCCTAAATAGCTTATACTTCTACAAGATGGGAAACCCATCTATCACAACCCACCTATAGATTATCTGGGAACTCCTGGCTTCTGCTAGTACAACTGGGATTTTCTACATCTCTTTTGTACTACTAGAAGACTTCACATAGGTGACCAAGGGAGATTAGCTCAAGGCAAAACAGTTTCTGAACTTTATTATTTCCAATATTTGAAACGAAGTTTTTCTACATCCCTTCATCAATAGGAAGATTGCCTTTGGATTTGAAAAAGAAAAGTAGTATTTAAATAAAAGGGTTACTAACATTTTATAAATGAAGGGGGAAGTGATCACAGAAAGACAGTGTTTAGAATTGGAAGGGATCTTAGAGAATATTTAATTCAATCCTCCTGTTTAAGAATAAAGAAAAAGAGATCCAGAGAGGATTTATGTCTGCCTCAAGTCAAAACAGCTGAAGACAGGAGGTAGCCTTAAGTGGTGGAAAGAGCATAGACTATGGGTTAGCAGTATGGATTTGAATACAGCTCTTCTAGTTACCAGTTGAATGGTTTCTTTGTATATAAAGTGGGGATAAAATGACCTGTTATTAGAGTTGTTATGAGGAGTAAATGATATAACTTATGTAATGTACCTAGAATGCTTGCTGGTACATCGTAAGTGCTTGACAAATATTTATGTCATTAAACACCAGGGTGTTTTGCCAACAACTTCTGTACACCACACTGCACTGTTAATACATCTGGCCAAAAGGATTCAAACGTGTTTAAAATAAGAGATTCCAAATGAAATAAATGGTGTGCAACATTAAATAATGTTTTTAAACATTCACTTATCATTAATGCAAGCAATATTCTTTCCTTTTCAGATGAAATAAAATGTTCCACTTTTCTCAGTGGTTTTAGCTGTTTTCAGATACACGCAGCTCAGTACAAAGAGATGGCACAAGGGACTTTTTATCTGCATTGCAGAGAGCAAAACGGTGATAATTTGCATCGGAACTTGCCGTTAGCTCCATATGGCGTGTATTTATCATTTAGTGGGTTCAGTGCCCTATCTTTAGAGCTTCAGTGATCAGGATAGAAATTGCCCACTTATTTATGCTTGGCTGGATTGAAAATATAGGGAGAGGAATAAGTGTAGGAAAACACCACTCCCTGCAAGACTTGGCCCTGGAGTTAGGAGTAAAGCATTAACACCAACTTGTCGAGGAATGGCTGTCTCTGTCCTGAAGAGCAGGCAAAGTGCAGACGACATGCGGTGTATTATTTATGAGTTGCAATCATGCATGTTATTCTTGTCTGTCCCACAAAGGACCTATGGTTAAATGTAGAGCTGTCTTCCCTTTGTTCATCACAAAGCCTCACTCACACTGGGCAAGTTGGGCATTTCCAATGGCATGTGATCAGTTGATTTGTATGAGCAACAGGAAAAGTTGCTCTCAAAAGTCAAACTAGGAATTAACCCACTCCTTTCCTATACCCCTCCCTCAGAAAGGAGAAATGGAGAGAATGCTATTTTTTTTTTTGTCCATATTGAAAGTAAAGTGACAAAAGGTTTTCTCTTCCATTGGAAAGTTAGAGAATCAGTCCCTTTTATACAAAAAGAATTTTGATTTTTCTTCAATTTGTTGCTTCAAAAAATTATATAAATTTTTCAAGCTGATGCTTCTGGTTTTATATCCATTAGTAGTCATGATGATGATCTCAGTGATGAGAAGAAGGGAATTCTGAAGCCTGCCCCTCCTCTCCAGCCCCCAATTACTGTCTTAAGCATATATTTAGCTCTAGCATTCTAACACTGGAGCAAAAGGTGTTGCCACTTATAAGCTCTGGACTATGAACAGGAATTATGGACTGATGTGGGTTGAATTGTGCTCCCCCATCTAATTCGTTTATCGAAGTCCTAACCCCTAGTACCTCAAAATATGACTTTATTTGAAAATAGGGTTGTTGGAGATGTAATTTGTTAAGATCAGGTTGGTAGGTGAATCCTAATCCAATATGACTGATGTCCTTATAAAAAGGGGAAATTTGGACACAGACACCCACAGAGAGAGAACATCATGTGAAGATGAAGGCACAGCCTTGGGTGATATTTCTATAGGCCATCAAACCATCAGAAGCTGGGGGAGAGGCATAAAACAGATTCTCCCTCATAGCCCTCAGAAGGAAACAACAATGCTGACACCTCGATCTCAGACTTTTTTCTATTTTTATTATATATTGTCAAAATATAGTTATATATATTTATGGAGTACAATGTGATGTTACAATTTATGAATATAATGTTGATTCAATCAAACTAATTAATACATTCATTACCTCAAATATTTGTCTTTTTTGTGATGAGACAGCATTTGAAATGTATTCTGTGACATTGTAATGTACAGTACTCAATTATTAGCTATATATGGGACACTGTGCAATATACCTCATAAAAAAATCAAACTTATTCTTTTTATCTAACAGTGTTGTGCCCTTTGACTGTCATCTCCCCATTCCCCCCGTCTCCCAGCCTCTGGTAACCACAGTTCTACTCTCTGCTTCTATGAGTTCAATTGTGTTGGGTTCCACATGTAAGTGAGTCCATCTCAGACTTCTAACCTCCAGAGCTGTGAGACAGTAAATTTCATTGTGTAAGTCACTCAGTTTGTGGTACTTTGTTATGGCAGACTTTGCAAACTAATACATAAACTTTCTCTCTCTCTCTCTTGCCCGCTCTCCCTCCCTTTCTGTCTCTCCTTCCTTTCTTCCCTCCCTTCCTTCCTTTCCTTCTTCTTTTTCTGGTGGACTTCACAGAAAAGGAGGCTGGAAAATAGGAACATAATTTTCCTTTTAAGCCATTGATGGGCTTTAATATTTTTTAGCATGAAAAAATACAAATTCTTGTTTTAAAGCACATCCAAACCTTATTTTGACAAATGCTGGTAATAATGAGCAAAAGGGGCTGCCCCAAGGAGCACGCATGCCACTGCCTGCTTCACGTAAAATCACATCAGTGGCTTCTAAAACTCAGTGGCTCCTTCAGACCTCCAAAGAACTGTAATTTTACCCTCGTTTTTTCCCACTATGGCTTTTTCCTTCCTTAACTGAAGAACCAACTTTTCAACTTGCTGAAAAGCTTTCCTTTGCCCAAATCTATTCACTCACCTCCAAAATGGAAGAGAAGCAGTGTTCTACTATCTCTGCCTCCCCTACTCTACCCTGATCCCTCCACTGAGAAAGGAGTCTACCTCTCTTTAATACTTGCTGTCACATCTCTTTTCTCCTCATTGCTATGTGAAGGATGTGACCATTGCTTGGCATTATATTTGCTTTTCTAAGGACTTCTTTATCAATGATACAGCACCAAGCTCACTGACTTGCATCTAAACATCTGTGCACATCCATATACTCTCACAGAGTTGTCCTTTGTTTCCTAAGATGACAATACCATTATATAATAAACTCCAATGTGTGTGCACTTGCACTTGATCAGGACGCTCTGAGAACATGGGATCTTATTTTGCCAAATGTTCCCAACTCCTATTCTTGGACTAAAGACTATCCAGGCCCCAGAACTGCTTGATATCCTTAGAGCTGCTGCATCCTCATCCATGGTGGGTGAGCCTGAAGCTTCAGTTCATAAAACAGCAAACTCTAGTCCTGCAGCTGCCTGGGTCTGTGGGCTCCAGCAGTTCCATAGCCACCCATGGTGTCACGACATTTTGTGAAGCTTTTCTAGGCAAGTAGACATCTGTTATTTTGCCCACCTGACATTCACGCCCCCTTCTTTTCTGGTTTTTCCATTTTCTATCTGTGTAGTTTAGGTGCTAACCCTACTCATCTTTAGGCCTCTACCATTAGTGAAAGAAAGGGCACGTGACCCAAGCCGAGACAATGAAATTCAATTTAGGACCTTGTGCTGAAATTGCTGGGAAAGAGTACTGTCTCTGACTTGAAATTGGGAGAATGTAAACCTGGAGCCTCTGGGGGATGCCAGGCAGAGGAAATCTCCGAGAACAAAGCCCAGCTGAGACATACAAAGATCAATGTGGCATAGGAGGGTGGGATTGTTGTTTTGGCATGATCTGCCTCCCTAAAATTTTCTATTATATAAGCCAATAAATTCCCTTTGTTTAGGCTAGTTTGAGATAAATTTTCGCTGCTTACAACTGAAAGCATCCTAAAATAGCCATTGTTTCTTTTGGCCTTTCTTCTCTCTTCCACCTCTTGCTTAACATATAATTGTTATTTTAGTTCATGTACATGAAATAAACATGTTTAGCCATTTCATAACTGTGTTCGGATGAACTTCACTTCAATGTCAGTGAATGGGGTATTCAGTGAGGTTACTGTTGCTAATCTTATTCTTTGACTTGGAGAATTTATAGTTAGTTGATAATGAAAATTTTCTCCAAAATCCAGAAATGTTTTGTCCTAGAGTCAGGCAGCATAGCTGCCCAGAAGGTCAGAAATCATCAGAACTTGATATAGCTTATGAGCTAGTTAAGATCTCAGTACTGTGCTGGTACCATCTGTCTGTCAAGTTCTTAAACATCAAGATGATCTTGATTTATTTCTAGACTTTGTCAATCAGTTTACCACATGCTATCTGCAAAATGAATTCAATGATATCCTCATTCCAGGCTGAGTATAGGATTTTCTTGGTGCAAGCTAGTATGCAACTTTGGTTGTGTAGCTGCTATAAAAACTGTTCACAGATGGCTATAATGAACAAAAAGAACAATAAAGTGGAAAATATCCTATTAATCCAAAGTTACTAGAAATCTGCTTCTTAGCACTTTCCAAGCAAGGGAAAAGAAGAGAATGGCAACAATCACCACTTAAATAGTATCTACTCCTACTGACAGTGAAGGACACACAGACCCACCCTTTATTTATAAGATCCCTTATTTATTACTTTTTATAACACATCCTACTAAAGAATCAAATATCTTTTATTTGATATCTTAAATTGGAAAGTCTTCTGCTGTCACGGAGTTTGATTTCCCTGACAATGTAGGCATGCCCTCCACATCCTTCCTAAGTGGCTATCCAGCCTCCTTCTGAATGCCAAAATGTCTCCAGGGACTGAGGTCTTTATCCATTGAAGGCAAATTCATTTTTACAGAAAGTATTTCTTTGTGCTGAGCAGCAGCCTCTCTCCTCTAACTTTAGAGCACCAGAATTTTACTTAAGGGAACTTAGAAATCATTTAATCCAACAACTTCATTTTGTGGCCAGTGATCTGCCTTCTAGAGCAGGGTATCTAATTGTTTCCTCTGTAATGGCCCTTTCCAATATTTTATGACAGCATTTGTGTTCTTCCTGGGATACTTTTTCTCTGGGATAAATATACTCACGTGCTTCACTCCTTCCTTAAGCTGGCCAAAGTTCTCTGAGATGTCACCTTAATCTCCTGACTTCTAATTCCCCCTTATGATATGATATAGTCTCTCCTGATATCCTATACTATTCATGCAGAAGCTACATTATTTCCTTCCAGGTACAAAACTAAAAAACATAAGGAAAAACATTTTTCAGTATTTTATGCCCATAATAGTTTTAGCCTCCCAAACACAACAATGTTTCTGGCAAAGCCATATTTTCTACAAATAAATTTGTTTGGCTTCAGATCATCAAGCGTCTCAATAGTAGAGAACTGTGCTATTGAAAGGCTCTTTAGCAACTTAACTTAGACCACTGCTTAGTCATTTCAGTCATGCTGTCTTACATGTATTCAGTTTTTTGTATACTATTTTTTTTTTTGAAATGGAGTCTCACTAGAGACACACCACAAGCTAGAGTGCAGTGGCATGATCTTGGCTCACTGCAACTTCCGCCTCCCAGGTTCAAGCAATTCTCCTGCCTCAGTCTACTGAGTAGCTGGGATTACAGGTGCCCACCACCATGCCTGGCTAATCTTTGTATTTTTAGTAGAGATGGGGTTTCACCATGTTAGCCAGGCTGGTCTTGAACTCCTGACCTCAGGTGATCCACCAACCTCGGCCTCCCAAAGTGCTGGAATCACAGGCATGAGCCACTGCGCCTGATGGTTTTTTGTATATTTATGAAGTATTTTCATACATATCTTGTTTGATATTCAAAAACTGAATACATTTAAGATTGCTCTCCTTTCCTCCCAGTATGGTAGGGTAGGAAAGCTACCATGCTGGAAGGAAAGCAGGACAAATTGTTATTTTCTTAACTTTGCAGATGATGCTCAATGATTCCCCCAAAGTTAGGTTATAACTAGTTAGTACTAGAGATAGGACTTATAACCCAAGAATCTTGACTCTCAGACTGCTGTTTTGTTTTCTGTATAGCTACTGTCCTTTGTCACTAAATAGCCTCACATTCCCGCTAGACAGCACTACTGCTTGAGTCGCTCTCTGAAAGGGAGTAAACTTAGAACCTGCCACCTGTCAGCTGATACCTGGTAGACCACCCCTAGAAGACCCTATATTTCTGCTTATAAGAGTCCAGTGATCTCATTAGACTGCAAAGCTTTATTCTCCTCCCTCCTGTTTTATGTAAAACTGATTTTGAATTCAGCAAACACTGCAATGCAACAATAATTAAGTGCTCACCTTCCCTTTTTTTCCTTCCCCTCTTCAATCTGCTAATGGAAATCAAAGTTTCAATTTACTAAACATTGCAAGAAAGGGCAAGATTAGTTTTAAGTCATAAGCTAATAGTGAGTCAAGATGAAAAAGAAGAAGAAAACTCATTATCTGTAAGATGCCTACTCGCTTTCTCCTTTGCCTCTGGTGTAATTCACTTATCTTTAGAATCAGGAACTTGAGGAACTGGGGAGGGTAGAACCATGGGAGGGATGAGGGTGAAGCCAAGGGGCACTAAAATGGGAGGGGAGGAAGTCTGCATTCAAATGGGGGACACATTATTCTAGGCAGTCTTTGTAGAGGAGTAGCTCTTCGGCTAAAAACAGAACTTTCCTTTCCTACGTGGTGATGTCCCCTTAACTCAGTGAAAGGGTTCGTAAAGAAGATACAAGTTTAGATAATGTTTTCCTTTTAGATTCTTATTCCTGGGTTGATAAACAATTATAACAGAAGGACAAATCCCTCAACATTTGGGGAGAAAAGTTTCCTTAAGTTCCTTTAACTAAATTTGAATGGGAGAGTTGGGAATTAATATGCTAAGTATGCTCTAGACAAATGCTCAGATGAAGCATGCCTTGCCCTTTTCACCTTAGGTCTGCCAAGTCTAAAATATAGCCCAAGACTCAGTTTAGGTGTGCTCCAGGCCTCTAAATACTTGGCACAACACACCTTGTTGGTAATGATTTGGGATTTAACCTTGAAATCAAGTTGTTACTTAATTTAATGATTCAAATCCTTGTGTAGACTACTATCAATACCATTTTATTTTTTAAAACAATGTCTTTGCCAGCTGGGTGTGTTGGCTCATGCCTGTAATCCCAGCACTTTGAGAGGCCGAGGCAGGCAGATCACAAGGTCAGTAGATCACGACCTTCCTGGCCAACATAGTTAAACCCTGTCTCTACTAAAAATACAAAAATTAGCTGGGTATGGTGGTGCATGCCTGTAGTCCCAGTTACTCAGGAGGCTGAGGCAGGAGAGTCACTTGAACCTGAGAGGCAGAGGTTGCAGTGAGCCAAGATTATGCTACTGCACTGCAGCCTTGTGACAGAGCAAGACTCTGTCTCAAAAAAAGAAAAAAAAATGTTTTTGCAAACTTTTAGACTTTGTACTAGGAGTCTGTCTTAAGTCTTCTACTACTGTTGAGAAATTTGCGAAAACTACTTTTTTTTTCCCAATAGTAAAGAGGCATGAAATTTTCTAAGATCCTTGCTTCAGGTACTAGACATCTACTAGGTCCGTAGAATAAGAAACTGGAATATTAGGAGAGCCAGTTATGGGGGTGGGGAGAGTAAAAGATAGGTGACAAATAATCCAAAGGAAAATACAAATGCTAAGGTGATTATTACAAGAACAAAAAAGTACTAAAATTAATTGAGTACACATACCAGTGATGTCATATTTGCATGAGATAAGGAAAAACCTCCTGACCAGATTTTAGGTTAATGTTCTCTTGACTTTCTGGAGAGATTATGGTATTGTCAAGCTTATCATATTTATGTGGGTTATAAAAACAGCAGAACTATCCAAGAGATTTCTGGATTTCTGAACTGACTGTAGGTGTGATATTGATGCTAAAGTTTAATTAATTTTTCATTATTTGGGGACCAATAAACCAGTTTAAATTGCCGTGGGAGGTCAAATTAAAAAGGGACAGTATTTGTCTCAGTTTATGCTGTTAAAATACAAAGCATAGGCTTTGGAGTCCAAGGTTTTGAGGCTTGGAGTCCAGGCTGTATCTTACTAGCTGAGCTGCCTTGAGTGAGTCTTTTGGCCTCTCTAAGACTCAGAGTCCTCCGTAGTAAAATTGCTTTTATATTTGGGAATGATAGCAAGAGGAATTAAAAATAAAACAAAATAAAATAAAATTAACATGGCTTTAAAATAATTTAAAATAAGAAGTATATGAAAAAAAATTCTTATGAGTAAGAAATAGATTATAAAGAAGATAAAATAAAGTATTTGTTTTTAGTAAATATACATGTAATAAAAATGTAGAGTGCCAAATATATAAAAGGTAGCACAAAGGTCAATAGATCTTTGGATATAGGGATATTTATTTCTTTTTTTTAACTGTTGTGGATTTTCTGAAGTTTTCTTCTGACCACATATTAATGATGTTGAGAAATTTTTTAAATTATAACTTTTAATAATAAAGACCAGGTCCTGAAAAAAATGAATTGAATAATAATAGCTATTTTGTAACTCAAATAAGCTAATGTATGTGAATACAGTTTATAAACTCTAAAGTGCTAATTGCTGTTTTTATTATTCTCTAAAGCTGGCCCTAGGTTATAAATCAAAAGGAGAAATAAAACACACCCTATAAAAAGCTTCTGCACAGCGAAGGAAACAATTAACAAAGTGAAGAGACAACCCATGGAATGGGAGAAGATATTTGCAAACTATTCATCTGACAAGGGATTAATAACCAGAATATATAAGGAACTCAGACAACTCTATAGGAAAAAGTCTAATAATCCTATCAAAAGTGGACAAAATATATGAATAGACATTTCTCAAAAGAAGGCATACAAATGGCAAACAGATATTTGAAAAAATTCTCAACATCATTGATCGGAAGAGAAATGCGAATTAAAACTGCAATGAGATATCATCTTATACCAGTTAAAATGGCTTTTATCCAAAAGTCAGGCAATAACAAATGCTGATGAGGATGTGGAGAAAAGAGAACAGGTACACTGTTAGTGGGAATATAAATTAGTATAACCACTGTGGAGAACATTTGGAGGTTCCTCAAAAAAACTTAAAGTAGAGCTACCACGTGATCCAGCAATCTCACTGCTAGGTATATACCCCAAAGGAAGGAAATCAGTATATCAAAGAGTTATCCGTACTTTAATGTTTATTGCAGCACTGTTCACAATAGCCAAGATTTGGAAGCAAACTACGTGTCTATCAACAGATGAATAAAGAAAATGTGGTAGTTATACACAATGGAGTACTATTCAGCCATAAGAAAGAATGAGATCCTGTTATTTGCAACAACATGGATGGAACTGGAAGTCGTTATGTTAAATGAAATAAGCCAGGCACAGAAAAACAAACTTTGCATGTTCTCACTTATTTGTGAGAGCTAAAAATGAAAATGATTAAACTCATAAAGAGTATAAGGCTGGTTACCAGGAGCTGTAAAGGATAATGAGGGGAAGTGGGGTGAAATGGGGATGGTTAATGGGTACAAAAACATAGAAAACATGAATAAGGCCTAGTATTTGTTAGCATAACAGGGTGACTATAGTCAAAAATAATTGTACGTTTAAAAATAACTAGAAGAGTGCAATCGGATTGTTTGTAACACAAAGGATAAATGCTTGAGGTGATGGATACATTTACCCTGATGTGATTATTATACACTGCATGCCTGTGTCAAAATATCTCATGTAACCCACACATATTTACGCCTGTTGTATACCCACAAAAATTAAAAATTAAAAGTAAAAAAATCCAGAAACCACACACTTGAGGGGAAATGGCAATGAATATTACTTTTATTGTATTTCCCTTTTCTTACTTCATCGGGGTCTTTGAAATGCTGCATTCATCAACTGTTTTGGCTTTATTCATCAAACGTTTTTTGTTTATTTGTTTGTTTGTTTTGAGACCAGGGCTCGCTCTACCATGCTGGCTAGAGTACAGTGGCACAATCACAGCTCAGTGCAGCCTCAACCTCACCAGTTCAAGTGATCTTTCTCTTTCTCCTTGTTCCCCAACTCTATCTGCCCCTTCCTGACCACTGTGAGTATCTGGGACAATAAGAGTGTGCCCACCACATCCAGCTAAGTTTTAAATTTTTTGTAGAGACAAGGTCTCACTATGTTGCCCAGGTTGATCTTAAATTCCTGGGCTCCTGCCTCAGCCTTCAAAGTGCTGGCATTATAGGCATGAGGCACCACACATGGCTGTCCTTCAAAGGCTTCTGTATTTGAGATCTTTTTGCCCTTTTGCTCATGTTAAGAACTGAGAAAAACAATGACTGCTGTAGAGTTGACCATCCATAACTTAAGGAAGCAAGTTATGGCACTTGACCATAGCCCTTGAGAATCTAAATTTCACTGACTGGTGGGGGCCCTTTAAAAAATAATAATAATAATGTGATTTCTGCCTGCTTTTGCAGCAAAACAATGGCTTGGTCTTTTGTAGCTTGATAAATCCTTAATAAACAAAAATAATGAAGCTCATACAATTTGACAACCACCATGTGGGAATTTCCCAGCTACAGAGTCCCACAGGATCATGGCTCGTGTGTCAAAGACACAGGCTAACCTGTGGCTTTATTCATACCAAATAGAGTCCTCCAGAGTGAATCAAATTAGGTAACCATCACTGGCCATTTTTTTAAATGTGAATTCTGAAAGGAATATGGCAACTCAGTCAGCAAAAATGTGTTTATGAAATATAGCACAATGTCAGTTCAGCTCCCTCAGTAGTTACTAGGCAAGAAACTGAAATGAGTACATTTTAAAAGCCAAACTAAATATTTTACATCTGAATCTTCAGTGATATTTTACTGGTCATTAAGGTTTACTTTAAAACAATTATCACTTTATGAAATGGGACATGTACAATGATTAACCATAGTGTAAAGCTTATAAGAAAGTATTTGTGGAATATACTCCAGGATAGATTCATAACCATGCTTTTTGAAGAGGGCAGCTCTATTTTGGCCTGCTTAATTAAGAAACTTTTAATTCTTAATAACAATGAGGCCAGGCACAGTGGCTCACATCTGTCATCCCAGTACTTTGGTAAGCTGAGGCTGGCTGGCCACTTGAGCTCAGGTGTTCGAGCCCAACCTGGGCAATATGGTGAAACCACTTCTCTAGCAAAAAATAATACAAAAAAATTAACTGGCCATGGCAGCAGGTACCTGTGGTTCCCAGCTACTTGGGAGGCTGAAGTGGGGAGGATCACTTGAGTCCAGGAGGTGGAGGCTACAGTAAACCAAGATTGCGTCACTGCACTCCAGCCTGAGTGACAGAGCCGGAACCCTTCTCAAAATAATAATAATAACAACAACAACAACAACACCACAATTTCCTTCTGCTTGAATTCAAACTTGAAGATTCCCAGGACAGGAAGCTACCTCTCCCTGGGTTCACTTTTCCTATGTGGCCTTTTTTTGCAGCATTGAAAATTTTTCTCTTGGGAGTATTTCAAGAAATAGAAGAAAGACCTTAATTTGTTCCTAGTCTTCCTTTTTGCCACATGTTCTAACTTTGCCAAAAAATGGAAGCACATTATTTGGCTCTCCTCAAAGTTTCAAGACTATTTCAATGTCTTTTCAATATCCTTAGCCTATTCAGCCATTTTTTCTGGTTGGGAGCAGGAGGTTGTCACCTTCAGTATAGTCAGTACTTTATAAAGCAGTACTCTAGGACTTTCTAGAGTACCTCAAGGGCCATGACTTGCACATACAGACACTTTAAAATCACTTGATAAAATGCATTCTGTAGAGGCAGATGAATTACAAAGAGGTTCCTCTTCCCTGGCACCAGGGTTCATGGTCAGTGAAGGACAGTTGGATTTTAACACTCATCTGGAGGGACACTTTTTCACAGAGCACAGGCTATCCTTTAGTCTTTCACAGAGCGCAGATTATCCTCCATTCTGGAGACATGCCCACTTTTAATGGCTCCTTTCTAAGCACACCTGAGGCCACAGTTGTCTCAAAAGAGACTGCAGCCATCATTTCTTCAATACCAGAAATCTCTCCAGTTTCTGCCTTCCAGGCTTCCTTCAAATGTTCACTCTCTTCTGGTCTCTCTAGTTCTCTCCATCCCACTAAAATTAACCCGAGTTCTCCCTCTCTGACCAGTAATTTTCAAACTTTTTTTGACCAAGGCTAACCTAGGTTGGCGAAAGGCTCTAAAGACTTGGCTGGGTGTGGTGGCTCACACCTGGAATCCCAGTGGTCTGGGAGACCAAGGCGGGAGAATCGCTCGAGGCCATGCATTTGAGATCAGCCTGGGAAATATAGCGAGACCCTGCCTCTAAAAATAAAAATTAAAGGCTCTAAGATGCATATACTCCACCCTTTCCTGCTTTTTTTTTTCTCAAAAAATTCTCTGGTAACAATAAACTATTGCCGCACACACACACTTTGTGAGGATTATGTGAGTACCTGCTTTAGCAATATTGGTATGGATGATTCCTATGTGTGCTACAATCCATATTTGGTGTAAAGTTTTACCATAGAAAACTTATAGGTCATAAATTGTGTCAACCTATACAGGCATCACTATCCTACTGTAGGGTTAACCAAAATAATCCACTTGAAACAACATAGATGGTGATGAAGGTAAATGAAATGTAATTTATAATTAAAAAGCAGGAAGAGAAACCACTGAAAAGCACAATCAACTCGATACAACACTGGTGCTAATATAAAGCAATCTTCCCCAAAATTAAGGACATTTCAACAATCTGCTCATGCATGTTTTTAGTGGGAACTCTTCAAATATTGCCAAGTATTGCCTGGCAGCCAGGTGAATACTCAGGTAAGCCCCCAGTAAACTCTAGTTACATGTTAAATTTTTATTTATAAATGTGAAATACTACTAACTCTTAACAACTCAGCAGTTATTGAGTAGCTGTTGGACACACACACACACGAAAATCTAGGTTATCAAGGACCATTTGCTAGTAAGATCCAAAGAAAATACATATTTGGGAATGCTTGTGGAACATTAGGAGGATGCCTGTGGCCTACTAGTTCATACCTTGAAAATCACTGGTTAGGTGGTTGGCTTGGCTCTTTGATTCGGCTTCCTGAGATGCGTAGATGCGTAGTCACCTTTTCTGATTCTCACATTGCTGTTACAGGGGCATCTTGACCTTGTGTCCTAGCAAGCAACCCAGTTCTGCCATGACTTGGACCTCCAAATCCCCAGTCTCTCACTGGAGTCTCTCTTTGGGAGGGAGAGTCAGATGTTACCCACTAACTGGGCAGCCTCCCAGTTACCACCCTGGAGTATCTGTGATGACACAATGAGAGGCCTTGAGTGATACATGGTAGAGGGAAATCAGAAGACCTGGTCACAGACCACCTCTACCTTGCCAGCTATTTGACAGCAGGCAAATCACCTCAATTGTCAGCTCAGATTTATCCTCTGAAAAACGGAAATACAGTCATGTGCTGATAGCAACATTTTGGCCAATGAAGGACTGCATATATGACAGTGATCCCATAAGATTTATAATATTGTATTTTCACTGTATATTTTCTATGTTTAGATACTCAAGTATTTGCCATTGTATTATATTTGCCTACAGTATTCAGTATATAAACATGCTGTATAGGTTCGTAGCAATGGACTATACCACTTAGCCAAGGTGTATAGCAGATTTGTGTGATTATCCTGTGTGATATCTATAAAATGACAAATGGCCTAATGACATATTTCTCAGGACATATCCACAATGTTAAGCAATGCATGACTGTAATAATATCAACCTCATAGATTTCTTGTGAAACTCAAATGAGATAATGTAAGTGAGAAAGTATAAATCCATTTATAAAAGTATTATCTGTTATTGTTAAGAGGAAATATTCATGCAAACATCTTGACTGTTCTGTTTACAAAGTAAACCTGAAATTAGGATTGCAATGGTGTAAAATAATGACAAACAATCCAGACGGTCAACCATGAAGTTCAAATTCAAAGACCGCACAGGCCCTACAGACTATTGAGAAAGAGTTGTGAATTCCTGATTCTGCAAGTACATGTATCAATGATCCTGAATCCCTTTCTTTTTTTCCTTCTTGGAGAACAGGACTTAATTCAGATTAATTCCAAACGTTAGAAATGAAGGTTGGTTTTTCTTTTTCCTTCATCCCACTTGAGTTTCAGAGCTCCAAAAGGACAGTGGCTGAAGAATGCTAGGAATTCTTCCTTCCACCCAGTCAGGAATGTGTCCTGCTTGGGGAACTTAGCAGGAATGTGAGGGCTGCTAGATAAGGCCCAGCAGTCAGAGCAGGGGACTGTGGGCTTATTGCTGAAAAGAGCCCTCCTCTAGAATCAGGCCCTCCTCAACATCCCCAAGAGGCTGCTCTTAGGCTGACAGTGGAGGCCAGGGCTGGTGATGCAGGAATAACCTCTGCAGCCAACAAGTGAGGAGACAGCTCAGATGAATGTTTGAAACAAAGAACGGCAGTGTTTTCAGTCTTTGGGGAAAGTACATGGTCGTAGTACGTGACAGAAGTTTTTTTTACTGCAGAAGATTTTTTGGATCAATACATATATTGGCTTGAACATGGGCTCTGCCATCTTCCAATTAGTTGCATGACTGGGATTAGATATTCTATGATAATAACAGTACCTACTTCTTATGGTTGTGGCAAATTGAATAAAATAATGTACATAAAACACTTCTCCTAGTGCCTTTCCATAATTTTGGGCTATAAAGCCTATTTTTACATGACTAGCTTTTTTTTTTTTCTTGAGACAGAGTTTCACTCTTGTTACCCAGGCTGGAGTGCAATGGAGCGATCTCGGCTCACCACAACCTCCACCTCCTGGGTTCAGGCAATTCTCCTGCCTCAGCCTCCTGAGTAGCTGGGATTACAGGCACGTGCCACCATGCCCAGCTAATTTTTTGTATTTTTAGTAGAGACGGGGTTTCACCATGTTGACCAGGATGGTCTTGATCTCTTGACCTCGTGATCCACCCACTTTGGCCTCCCAAAGTGCTGGGATTACAGGCCTGAGCCACAGCGCCCGGCGGATTAGCTTTTAAAGAGTCTTGATATCCTGCATTTCTTCAAAGTGTTAGTGTATACAATGTGTTTTCATATTTGTTACTTCTTGTTAATTGCATTAAGCAATGGTATGAACTTGAACACTCTTGGTTTGGTTTGTAGATATGTTACTTTTTTGGAACAAGTAACAAGATGTCAGCTTTGGCAGTTATCACTGAGCCTCATCTTAGCTTTTAGTCACACCTTGCCCCCATCACATTTTTTGTGAGGAGCTGCCAGTCACAGGTAGGCTGCCTTTCTTGAGCACACTGGCATTGAACCAGTATAGCCACTCTCACCTAGGTACTAGTGGGAGCTTGGAAGAAGCTGTTCTTAGAGGTCAAAGAGAGGCTCAAAACTTCAGGGGTTCTGTCAGGGAGGGTTGCCCTTAAGTGGCCTCTGGGACAGCCAGGCTGCCTACCTGATACCCTCAAGCCTGGGTCTCAGAGTTTTAGCTATGTTGGAGAAGATCTGCCCCACACCACGCTCCTCACAGGGTTTTCCTTGCCTGCACCTTTGCTTCTGCCAGTCTTCCTGGAAAAAGTGTTAGGAAGGCAGGACTCTATCTTTCTATCTTAACTCTTTCTTGTTCAGACAAGAACTCCTGGAACAATGTTGTTCTTCACTGTGACCCTGACACTTGACATTCCTGAAGTCATGGCACTGCTCCATCTCCCTGGACTCTGAATTTGGACTCATACAATTAGATGGGACCTGTTGGGTCTTTCTATAGACTTGATCTTATATTTTCAGCTTCCTCCTAGTGTGGTGGGGATGAGGATGCAGTTCTGATCTATTTCCTAAAGCCATCATGAGCTTCCTGGAAACTCTCTTTTTCCCAGTCTAGGTCCTTCTGTAGTATCAGCCATGAACTCTGGACATGGAACCTCATGTCCAGCTGGAAGCAAACTTAACTCTACACTGGCTGCCTTACTGCTTTTAGGATGGTTCCTATATGCCATCTACCTCCCACTCCATAAATCTCAGAGAAATTTCATCTTTTGTTGGTAATAAGGAACACACTGTTTTGGCGGGGGGGGAAAGACACAAAACCATTGCTTTTACTGACCTTCTTGACTTTATAAGGGCATGACAAGCTAGGACCACAGTTTTCTGAGTTGGCAGGGAGGCTAGTGAGTGAGGGCTAGGGCCAGGCCTAGGCTTGTGTATAGGGGCTTAGGATGGAGTTTGGAGGAAGTTTCCTGCATGAGAATTTGGACCTGAGACAAGGGTCAAGAGCAGAGTCTAAAGGATACAGCCAGCTTTCTTATGGTGCAGTCTTTGCTAGTGTCAGCCAGAAGATAATACAAGGTATGATTAGATTGGAGGTAAGAGGTAAATGGAGGTTGCCTACATGTGTCCAGGCTCCAGACAGAAGGCTTGTTTATGGGAGCAGGATCCAGGCTGAATAGGTGAAGAGAGATAGAACATTAGGGCTACCATTACTAAATAAAGGTGTAAGTAGGGTTAGGCATACAATAACATATTTAAAATACAGCATCAGGCAAACGTGTACCTACACTGAGAGCAGCTTGAGCACATCTATATTCTTCCTCAGACACCCTCTTCTAATTATTTGTCTGCTTTGCCTGCCACTCATAACCATGATTTGGTTGCTGCCCCTCCTGAACTATTCAAACCCTGTACCTGCCTTCAGCTTTGCCTGACAACTACCCTCCACTGCACTCTACCTTTGCTTCTCATCTCTGGATATAGTGCTTACCCTAGGATGTTTCATGTGCCTTAAACCCAACATTTCCCCCTCAAGTTACTGTTCCTCCAGGCTTCCCTGTTTCATTGACACTGAAGCTAGAGAGCTGAGGGTTATTGTAGTCTCCTGGAACTCTGTATACACAATGTGCATTATCACTCTGGTGCTTAGCCCATCTCTATTCCACCATGCTCTTGGGCTGTGGTAGACATCACCAGTGTCTACCTATATCCAATTCCTTCATTTCTTCACATGTGAGTCACACGAGAGACTCTACTTCCTGCCCCACTTCCAGTTAGGTGGAGCCATAAGACTAGTTTGTGCCAATGAAATGTGAATGAAAATTCATTTATTATTACTGGTCTAAGGTGGTGAAAACCTCTCTTTTGATTCTCTTTATCTGAGACTTTTCTCTTCTACTGTTGTGTTGAATGCAGAGATGTTATGTTGAGGTGGTAGAATCACCGAATCAAAGAAGCCTGGATGGCAGTCATGGACGGTGGCTGCCTTGGAGAGATGCTTAGACCTGTAGCAGTTGCTGCATGATTAAGAAATAAACTTTTGTGTTAAGCCACTGAGATGGGATCATTTACTACTATAGCATAATCCAGCTCATCCTGACTAGCACAATCACAAAGGCTTGTTGATTTTACCACCTCATATTATTTGGATCAACTTCTCCTCTATAGTATCTCTGCTGCTATAGCTCAGGACCTCAACATCTCCCACCAGGACTAGTGGAAAAGTTTTAAAACAGTCTCCTTGCCTCCAGTTTGACATTCCTTGGACTCATTCTCCAGATACACTAGAATGGTCTTTGTATAATTCAAATCCAATCATGTATCTTGGGTTACTCTGCTTCGTTGGTTTCCTGATATTGACATGATGAATAGCCACATGACGGGGCTTCTCCCCAGCCAGCCTCATCTCCCATCTCTCTTCTTCCATTTTATTACCAGCAATACTCACATGTTTGTGATTTCCAGAATCCATGCTGTTTCATGCTTCCATGCCTTTGCTCATGCTGTTGCATTTATCTCAGACATCTTTATACATCCTTTACTCTCTTCTTTGCCTGACCAACTCTAATTCTTCTAGACTATGTTATAAAACCACGTTTACTGAGAAGGTTTCCTGCTGGATTTAACATCACTCCTTCATACTCCCATGGCATCATCTCCACATGATGAACCATGTTATGCTGCCTCTGTTTATGGGTCTCTCTCCCCTGTGAGAGTATAAACTTGACTAGGTTGATACAAGTCAGGCAGTGGGTGCTCAGTTGTAGGAAATGCTGAGGTAATGAGATTCAATGATGATGTGGACACTCAGGGATCATCTTTGGACACAGATCCCAGGATGATGGACTGTGATGTACACTTGAAATAGTTCCAACCTGAGAGCCTCATCACTGAGGTGGGCCTCCAGGTCTGACAAGAGTGGGCATGTGAGTTCTGACTTCATAACAAGCTTAACAAATAGGCCCAAAGAATTAATTTTCTGCCCTTTTCAAGATTAGCTCAAGAACCGAAGAAATATTACATTAAATGGGAACCATGAAGAGACATCACTCTGAGAAACAGGTAAGACAGAAGCAGAAGAAAGAAGGTGGGACCTGATGTAATCTTTTTTTTTTTTTCGAGATGGAGTCTTGCTCTGTCACCCATGCTGGAGGCCAGTCATGTAATTTCAGCTCACTGCAACCTCCACCTCTTGGATTCAAGTGATTCTTCTGCCTCAGCCACCTGAGTAGCTGGAATTACAGGCACCTGCCACCATGCCTGGCTAATCTTTTTTTTTTTTTATTTTTTGAGACAGTTTCGTTCTTGTTGCCCAGGCTGGAGTACAATGTCACGATCTCAGTTCACTGCAACCTCCGCCTCCTGGATTCAAGCGATTCTCTTACCTCAGCCTCCCGAGTAGCTGGGATTATAGGCATGTGCCACCACACTTGGCTAATTATGTATTTTTAGTAGAGGTGGGGTTTCTCCATATTGGTCAGGCTGGTCTTGAACTCCCAACCTCAGGTGATCAGCCTGCCTAAGCCTCCCAAAGTGCTAGGATTACAGAAGTGAGTCATCATGCCTGGCCACCTGGCTAATTTTTATTTTTTCAGTAGAGACGGGGTTTCACCATATTGGTCAGGCTGGTCTTGAACTCCTGACCTCAAGTAATCTACCCACCTTGGCCTCCCAAAGTGTTAGGATTATACGCATGAGCCACTGCATGCGGCCATAACCTTATAATATAATCAACATACTTTCTAGATTAGGCTTAGGCACCAATCACACGGTTTGGCAGTTTGGATTTCTTGAACAACTATAATAATAAATGCAATAGATTCTTACTATTCGTGATAGTTATGTTCTGTAAAGTCACTGAGAACACTGATTAGTAAATATTGAGACATCACCCTCAGGGAATATAGAGGATTAGATTCCTGCAAGCCACTTGTCACATTTTTGCTAACCAATCAATACATAATCATGTTTTACGTGTATTCTGTCTAAAGATGCCTTGTTTACGTTAATATATGTTGTTGATTAACATTGAACTCATAGCCAACAACACCATAACTCATGCCTGAACAAAGTTTATCTAACACACATTTTCTCTGTAAGGTGATTTTTGTGCTTAGGAACACTAGATAGCACTTTAGCACTACACTTGGGGTCCATCTTAAAAAGCAAAATCAGCTGGGTTCAGTGGTTTATGCCTGTAATCCCAGCACTTTGGGAGGCTGAGGTGGGTGAATCACTTGAGGTCAGGAATTCGAGACTAGCCTGGCAATCATGGTGAAACCCCATCTCTATTAAAAATACAAAAATTAGTCAGTAGTGGTGTTAGGCACCTGTAATCTCAGCTACTCTGGAGGCTGAGGCAAGAGAATTTCTTGAACCTGGGAGGCAGAGGTTGCAGTGAGCCAAGATTGCGCCACTGCACGTCAGTCTGGGTGAAAGAGCATGACTCCATCTCAAACAAACAAACAAAAAACAGAAAAACCATCCACAAAAATAACACAAACATGAAAAACATGGCATTAAATAGACTGCAAAAGGATACTTGTTTACAGTATGAGAGCCAAAACAAGAATGCATAGCATCACCTTGTTCAACCTCAGCTGGGAAGTATATGTCAGATGACTCAAATTTTTCACTGCTCTGTGCCTGTCCATGAATGACCATGAAACCACCATGAATATTGATTTTGGGGTTACAAATAACTTTTAGGGTATAAACAAATCCCTAAATATGAATAATAAGAATCTTTTGTAACTTCAACACCTACCATGCGGCTTCGAACTACGTGCTTTACAAATACACATATTGCCAAGTTTACCAACTTTTCATTCTTCAATGAGTGAGATGACACAGAGTTAACATGGTAAGCATATCCTTAAATGCACAGGGTATCACCACTGAAGAAACAGAACTTTCTAGTAAGATTAATGTCATACAATATTTATTTATTCATTTATTTATTGAGACAGAGTCTGGCTCTGTCACCCAGGTTGGAGTGCAGTGGCGCAATCTCCGCTTACTGCAACCTCTGCCTCCTGGGTTCAAGCGATTCTTGTGCCTCAGCCTCCTGAATAGCTGGGATTACAGGCACGTGCAGCCATGCCCAGCTAATTTTTGTATTTTTAGGAAAGACAAGGTTTTTCCATGTTGGCTAGGTTCGTCTCAATCTTCCGACCTCAGGTGATTTGCCCACCTTGGCCTCCCAAAGTGCTGGGCTTACAGGGGTGAGCCACCGTACCCAGCCTCATACAATATTTATATTAAGGTTATGCATGCATTAATGGGGTTGGAAACTTGTAATAGGCTAGGCTTCTGCTCCTTTAAGGAACTTCTAACTCAAGAGTCTGAGCTCTTGTAGAAAACTAAGAATGCACCGCACACTCAGCAACAGAGCTATTGACTGATTATGCTTAAAGACCCTCAGATAGTGTACTAAGGTCTGAAGAGAATATTCTTTATAGGAAACCATGCCTGGCAGTTAAGAGCACGATCACCCAGCTTCTCATCTTCTCGGGCAGCATCACTGGAGCCCAAAACAGTCAAGTAAACAAATTCAAAGAGACAAATATGTCTTTCAGGGCATTGACTCATTGAATGGGAAGCCAAATTGTCAGCAAGTTTTAGACAAATAGACTAAATGTTTGTGTCTCCTCAAAATTCAGATGTTAAATCCTAATGCCTAATGTGATAACATTTGGAGATAAGGCCTTTGGGAGGTGATTACATCATGAGAGTGGAGCTGTCATAAATGAGATTAGAGCTCTTATAACAGAGGCCCCAGAGAACATCCTCGCCACCTTCTGCTATGTAAGAACACAACGAAGCTGTCTATGAACCAGGATATGGGCCCTTGCCAGACACTGAATCTGGTGGTGCCTTGATCTTAGACTTTCTAGCCTCCAGAGCTGTAAGAAATGCAATTCATTGTTTATAAGTTACCCAGTAAATGGTATTCTGTTAGAGCAGCCTGATGGACTAAGACATATACTAAAGACCTGCAAAATGAAGATCTTGTCCAATCATCTATGTGTGCACAGTCTTCCTAACTGCAGCTTGCTTTCAATTCAGGTCAGTCTGGACTCTGTTCCAAACTACGTGGTGCTCATTCCTTCTCCTCATCTTTATTCTTGCCAGAATGTCATTCTCTTCAGCCAAATTACCCTTAACTAGCAAGACTCAATTCAGTCCCACATCTTCCATTAACCTCTCCTGGATTTCCTCAGCCACCCATAACCTCCTTGGACCATCCAAAATCTGGCTCACTTGACACTTCATCTGTAAAAGGGAAGTAATAACACATTCCTCTCAGGACTTCTAAGGGACAGCATGTGAATGTGCATAACTCAGGGCCTGGCACAAAGTGGATGCTCAGTATTGGTGATCTGGATTTGAAATTGTTTTTCATTTTGGTTCATAGGCATTAATCTTTTATTTCCCCTTCATAGGCAGATGTTATGAAGAAAATGTGCATTGTGAAAGACAAGGCAAGAGCAAGAAAAAGGATGCATGGGGCTGTAATTTTCAAATCTTGAATGTTATAGGTCAGTGCAAGAATTTTGGAAACTGATCTCACGTTGCTTAATATTTCCTTTTTGCCCAAAATCTTTCTAGTAGCTCTTCATTATTCTATCATTGTTATATATATATGTATATATATATACATATATATATATATAAATTATAAAAGCAAAAAGGTAGGAAGGACAGAAGTTTATATTCTGAAAATGAATATATTCAGTGTCAGGAAAAACTCACCTTACTCTTCCACCTATCTGTTTCTTCATTCATTAGCCAAATATTTATTAAGTGATATGCATCAGAAATTTTTCTAGGTGGCAAACATGACAAGCAAGGTCCCTGTAGTCAGGGAGCTTACTTTTTTTTTTTTTTTTTGGTATCAGAAAACAGGTCATGGAAAACTCATAACCAACCAGTGTCAACCCAGTCACTGGTTCATGCACAGGCATCTGGGAACTATGGCATGACTACTTAGTCACTGATAAGAAGGTCCAGTCCCCGCTTCTAAGTTCTGAGGAAGGGAGCAGGAAGGTGTCACAATGTGGAGAGGCTGGGAGTATAGAGGCAGATGAGCCAAAGCAGCAACCCTGCCTAAGCATTTTCTCCCTCGGGTCAGTGAGTGTGCTGGGGGCTGAGGACAAGCTCTCAGGCCATTACTCTTTGTAAGACAACCCCCACATAAACAGAGAATTATCATTTTTCTAGAAGTTATCATTTTTTACCATGAAAGACAACAACACATATTTAGTCCAAAGAATCCTGAAATACAGGGCATAAGTGATTTGAAATTGTTGTCAAAATGTGGAGACAAACCTTAAGAAAAGACAGGGGGAATGAGATAGCCTGGCTACACTGGGAGTTCCTCAGTTTGTCTCTCACCAGGATTTCAAAGAAAATAGCTGGATGTTGTAAAATACGAACTTTCAAAAGTGCTATAGAAAATTTCCAGCACTGTTCAAAGATGGGAGCCCTCAGCCAATAAAAATAAGATACTTGTTCTTATTCTGAAATCCCAAATTAAACAAACTAAGGTCAGAGTAACAATTGTGTTTCATTCTTGCATGTGTCAGTGAGAAACTGGAGGAGACTTCCCTGGGACTGATAAGCCCCTTGTACCACCTTGAACTGTTAGATTCAATAAGATGACATTGTATATATGTTGTGCTTTCTTCCTAAAAGTCACAATCAAGGCAATGTAGCACCTAACATAAACCATCAGAACGTGTCACAATACTTTCCATATGTAATATACTGAGAGTCTCACATGACAGTCTCCAGTATCCCAGCCTAAGTTGTAAAATGGAACAAAAACACATTCTCTATTTCAGAGAAACTCTTCAGAGCGCAAATATGCGTTTACGGGGTGGCAGAGGAGAGAGAAAAGAAGGGGGGGACGGGAATGGGGGAGAGACAGAGAAAGAGAGAGAGAGAAGTAAAGACCCAGTGACATTTTCCAGCACCTCACTTTCTAGAGCTCTTTCTTGCAGCATCGCACTGCAGAGGAAGAAGGGGGCAAAGTGGCTGAGTGTCAGCTTCCTAAACACATTGACAATAAGACCAAAAAGAAAATGATCCAGAAACTATAAGCAGAAGGTTCCTCCTTGTCACAGCATTTCAGGATTAGAAAGAAAAAGATTTACTAAAATTAGCAGAAAACCTTAAATAAGGAAAATGGCCTAAATGCAGAGCTTCAGGCAACTTTATCAACTTCATGTTATACATCATAGCAAGCAAATTAATTATTCCCAGATGTTGGGATGAAGCATGCTGCTGAATTGTTTTGCTTCTCCAACTTTTCAGTATAAACACACACTCACAGGGTTGCATTCCCTTTTTTGGCTCCCAACATGCAAGTAATTATACACTGTGCAGGATAATGTTGGATGAGCTCTCCTTTGAATACCAAGCAAGTTCTGGGTTCTGTCAGCCTTTTGGATACCATGTCCACAAACATTTTTTTCTGACAGCCTTTAGTAAAAACTTGTAAACAAATTGTTTCTAGTTAAAAAAAAATATTCAACAGCAGTACAATCCCATTTATAAATTATTCCGAACTCCTTTAGACATGGAGGATGATAAATTCACCTCAAATATAATACAGCTCCTGTTTTGCATCAAGAACAGTTTTTCTACAATCCTTCTGAGAGGGGGTCATAATTCATAATGGTTTTTATATTTTTACATTCCTTACATTCTTTCAACATGTAAACAAAGAGAAGAAAATAGCAGGTTAGAAATCAACTGTGAATTGAGAACGTATTTAGGATTAAACACAGATTCTATGACCATTGCCAGAATGAAAAGAGGAAAGGGTCATAGTTTCTATTCTAGCTCCAAAGTTTCATAGGGCAGATGTCTGCTGTCAGGTGAATCACGGAGGGATTTTTTTGGGGGGCTACCGGAGGCCTTCACATTTCTTGGAGTAAATAAACCTGATGAATTTGTTCTGGGTCTTCGTATAATGAGGCACAGGTATGTGGTGTAAAATATGGAAGGGGGAGATAAAGACAACACAGGGAAAACCTTAGAAATGGTTAAAGGAAAGAAAAAAGCATTTTCTGCTGAAGGGAGAAGTTCTGTAGTTCTGCCAACTGCAACACAAATGAGAGGAAAAGTTCAAGGAAAGTTGATATCTAAAAAGAAATAAATAAAAGGAAATTCAATGAGAAACAATATTCAGGTCAGGTCAAAGCCTAGAGAAAAACGCTCATTCAGAAGTGGGCTGCCATCCTGCCCTTTCTGAAGTGAGCAGCTGCGGGGTATTGAAACCAGCCCTCACAGTTGGGTCCCTGCCACCATGGCAACACTCCGGCGTCTGTGCTGGGGTGGCCAAGGCACAATGGGGTGGTTTCATGGCCCAGAAGCACTCTGGCTGTAGATTAGGTAGGTTGTGTGTATTTTTCTCTTTTGTGTATATTTGAGGGACTTTGATTCCTGGGTTTGTGGTTGGCTATTGGAAACTCTTTCAAACTGTAATAAGCCCTGACCTAAGTGGCAAAGTTCCATGCAAACAGCAGCATGGAAAGGAAGCACTGAGGTGTTCAACAGGCAAATAACTTATTTCCAGTCTCTTTTAAATGATTTCTTACAAATCTCTAGCAGGTTCTGGCCATCTGTACCTGGTCCCTTGGATTGTAACAGTAGGATGTTTTTAAAATAACACTTAGCTTGCTTTTTACATTTGTAGTTTATAATAACACATGGTCCTAAAAGGAAAAACTATCATAATCTTATAAACTGAAAAAGTTAGCTAATAAAAACTGTGAAATTAAAAACACAACCTATAGCTCATATATTATATATTCAGAGCCACAATAATTGGCACATTCAAGTATTGAATTCACCATTATGGTTTTATTATTATTGCAAGCTAAAAATTTTATCTACTAGTTAAGTATAAAGAAAATTCCAAAAAAAAAATAACCTCATAATACAGCATAGTAAGTGATAGCATAGATTTTAGAGCCAAACTTCTTGAGTTCCAATCCTGCCATGTATTAGCTATGTAATTTTGGGCAAGTTACTTAAACTCTCTACGACTTTATTTCCCCTCTATAAAATGATGGCAAGAATAGTACCTTCCTAGTAAATATGATTGTGAGTATTAAGTGAATTAATATTTGTAAAGTGCTTAAAAAAGTGTTTGGTTAGTATCATGTAAGTGCTTAAAAATGAATAAGTAAATAAATAAATAATAATTTTAAATCATTCTTAAAATAATATAAACCTTTTTTGACAGTGGGAAATACCATCTTTGGAATCCAGGACAGCACAGTATATTTGTATATCCAAATTCTCACTCAGGAAATGTTAAACTTCTTATTTACATCTAAGACTTGTAACTCACTTGGAGTCATGCAAGAATCCTTGAGCCTGATAAAGCAGCTTGTGTGTGAATTTAGCTAATTTGTAAGTGAGTAAGGGAGAGGGCTGTGAGAAATATATACTGGATCTTCTAATTCATTTGGCTCTCTTCAAATGCTTAAGTGTTCATTAAAAGCACAAGACATAGTGCTTGCTAAACTGAGCAAGTATAAGATGCCATCCCATGCTGAGATACCCATCACTGTACTCTCTCTAGCAGTAGCCAAGGAGTCTTGGCCTCCTAGGGATTGAAAGCCTGGCACTTTTTCACCTCCATAACAGGCTGGGCTGTATCATTTCTACCAGGGCTTGTTCAAGGACTTTCTATTTCATCCCAGATCTCCTCCACTGGTACTGAAGAGCCCACTCATGGGCTGAGATGCACAATTTTCATGGTGTCCATTCGTATTAGGCCACGCCATTTCTTACAAAGTGTAGAATTCCATTATCTTCTGCTGTGGGTTTGCCTGAAACTGGCTCTACTGTACAATCCTGTTCTTCTGCTTACGCTTCCCTAGTTGAGTATGTGAAGACATTTTGCTGTTAGGTATTGATGGTTGCAAAATGCTTTCACAACTCTTGTTAGGATATTTGGGTGCATTCCATACAAATATGCTATTCTACTACCCAGAGGATCTATAACTTTTTGGAATCCAGTCTACCTGGACCTAAGAGGTTAACATTTTAGTCATTGTTTTCAAATTGAGTCACGTACATTCAGTTCTAAAAATAGGGACTAGCCAGGCACAGTAGCTCACGCCTGTAATCCCAGCACTTTGGGAGGCCAAGGCAGGTGGATCACAAGGTCAAGAGATCGAGACCAACCTGGCCAACATGGTGAAACCCCACCTCTACTAAAAATACAAAAATTAGCTGGGCATGGTGGCACGTGCCTGTAGTCCCAGCTACTCAGGAGGCTGAGGCAGGAGAATTGCTTCAAACTGGGATGCAGAGGTTGCAGTGAGCTGAGTTCATGCCACTGCACTCCAGCCTGGAGACAGAGCAAGACTCTGTTTCAAAAAAAAAAAAAAAGAACAGGAACTAGAAGTCATTCTGGGACCTCAAAGAAAATCAACATCTATTTCAGTTTGCAAAATGGCAAAATTCTATTTTTATACAATAAGGGTTTTGCCCCTTTACAATTATTCAAAATGGGGTCACGTAAGCAGGGAAAAGTGAGTATACCTAAGCACAGGGCTGAGTGCTGAAAGGACAAAGACTGAAATTTGCAGGTCACCCCAGAGTTTGACACATATCCTGTTTTCTAAGAAAACAAATGTGCTATCAGATCCAGTAAAACTTTCTGTGGAAAATATTTTGGAAGCTAGAAGCAAAATTAAGAGAAACGCAGTATTCCATAGTTAAAGGAAACAGAAGCTGCCACCTAGAAGAAACTCAGACCCACTGAAGCTATAATAGTTTGAGAAGACACAGAATTGAGCAAATTGACTTTAATGTTCCAGGAGGTTTAAATAGAAATCTTTAAAAAGCTGTCTCCTTTTTCTACATTTTACTCCAAGGATTGAAAAGGCCTTAAACAAGAATGTTGGCTCTAGTATTTACCTATACTTAAAGCAGACGGGAAATTAGGAGGCACCGGGAAAGCTGCAGTGGAATAACCGTCACGAGACCTGGGCTTCAGTTCTACTTTGGACACTTGTCAATGTCTGAAAGGCTACTTCCCCTTTTTGAGATATTAATAGCCGTGGTGGTAGCAGCAGCAGCTATTAGCAGTAAGAGCAGTAGAATTAGCGAAAGAAGCAGGAGCAGCAGCAGTAGCAGCAATGGTACAAGCAGTCATGACAGCAGCAGCAGTAGTACTAGTAGCAATAGCAGTAGCAGCAGTAGAAATAGTGAGAGCAGCAGGAGCAGCAGCAGCAGTGGTAGCAGCAGCAGCAGCAACAGTAGTAAGTAGCAATAGTTGCAGCCATAGTAGCAGCAATGGTAGCAGTTTCCAACAGCCTGTCCTCAGACATTTGAAGAGGAACTATGTAAAGACTGTTTCATTTAAACCCATGATGACCTTTCAGGGTAGGTATTAATACCAACATTTAACTACCAAGGAAGCAGGACCAGAGAGGTTGTGTGATTTGTTCAAGGCCACTTAGAAAGTGGAAAATCTGGATTTTGAATCTCAATCGATTGGATTACAAAGCCTTGTACTGCTTTTGGGAAACAGATGTGGTATCAAGCAGGGCTTCTCAGACATGAATGTACTTACAGGAATCACGTAGAGACCTTATAAAAATGGAGATTCTGATGCAATTGGTCTGGTGGGATGCCTGAGACCCTGCATTTCTCACAAGCTCCCAGGGGGTGCTACTGACCCAAGCACACTTTGACCAGCAAGGGGATAGTGGAAACAAAGTATGCTTTCCAGTCACAATCTGTGACCTCAGTTTACTCATCTGTAGCACAAAGGGGGTAATAAGATGATTTTTAAGGTAATTCCAGGCCTAAAATCCCAGTATACAGAATGTAATAAGGTATTAAGAAACCAGATCACACAGGAATGACTATTAGCCGTATGAATTTTTAAACTGGTTTCAGTTGAGATTCTGGCTGTGATTTATGCATCTTCCTGAAGCATCACTGACAGGTAGGGATCAGCCACCCTCACTCAAATTACATTATTGTTAAGCTTTAGGCTGAACTAAAATCTTACTGAAAAAGTTCAAAGCACTTCTTTCCATAAGCATCTTTAAAGATTATGAATGTAAAAATAGTTTCTCATGAGAAGCTTAGATGGCAGGATTTTTCTTTTTAATAACAGAAATGAGAAGTCTCCAAAACCATAATGGTAGCACAATCTATAAAAATATGTTAATGCCTCATTTTAAAGTCTTACAGAAATTGAGGTTTTCTGAGTTAACAAAATAGACTTCATCACAGATGGTCTGAATGATAAAAGGAATCAGCACACTAGTGTAGCAAGACTAAAAACACCGCTCTTAGCTGAGCATGCTGAAACCCTTTAAGGAAGTCTTTCTACATATAGTGTTGTTAAGTGTTGAAGTAAAGACAGTTTTGATTGGCAAGGGCACTTCAAATGCTTTAGGCAAAGCTCGGAGCCATAGGATGTACAAATTTTATGAGACGTCATTTCCAATTAAAATGGATGCCCTTATTAAGACACATTTTCTCATCATCTTGTGCCTAACACAAGACAATAACACCAAGGAAAGTAGTTTCTGCTCTCTTCTAGGAGCTATAGTCTAGATCACTAAGAGAGATGCTATAAGCTTCTTTTCCTGAACTCAACAACGGCAGGGGTTGGTACAGCATAGTCTAGAGTCTGAGTCTCTAATTGAAAAGGATTTCCTAATGGCGAGGAGTGTTAGAAACTGGGATTGGAATCCTTTGATAAGGGATTTAGAAATCAGATAAAAACATAAATCTATTTAGAATGGCCTAAATATATTTGTCTGACGGAATCTAGTCAGGAAAGATTTGCTGTCACAATATGCTTTTTATGGTCCTCAAGGGTGGCCTATATTTATTTAGATAACTCTCAATTGTCTATGGCAGTGATAGTCAAACTTTTTGAGACATTGAGCTACTTTTTTGTAAATAATTTCTTATGAGGAACCCCAAAATATGAAATAGATTAAAAATAGAGCTACTCCATTTAAAGTTTGGGAAGAAGGGTTCCCCTTACACTCCACTGTAGTCAACATGGGTTGTGTTCCAGCCATTAATTCCTGCTTAACACATCACCCCAGATATTAGTGGCCCCAGATATTAGTGGCTAAAAACAACACTTCATTATCTCTCTTAGTCCTGTGGGTTGACTAAGCCCAGCCAGGAAGTCCTTGCTTGGGGTCTTTCATGTAGTAACAGTCATGATGCCATCTGAAGGCTCTGTTGTGCTAGATGTCCAAGATGGCCCCTTCACTCCTTTGTCTAGCACTTCAGTAACCCTTGGATTCTTTCTGTCTCCATGTAGCATCTCACCCTCCAGGGCCTTTTAGTGTGGTTTGTGATTCTCACAGCATGGTGATTTCTGGGTAGTCACATTTCTTACACAGCAGCTGTCTTCTAAGAAATAGGAATTGAAACTGCCAGGCCAATTTATGGCTATGCACAGAACTTGTACACCACAACTTCCATTGTATTCGATTGTCAAAGAAACCACAGGGACCTTCCAGACTCAAGGGGGTGGAGAAGTAGCCACCTCTTGATGGGAAGGTAACAATGCCACAATACAGAAGCACATGTGGGATGAGAGATATTGTGGCAGCCATGCTTAGAAAATGCCGCCACAGTTGAAAAGCACTATGGTAATAAAGACCTGAAATAGTGTGGAGAATCAAAATTTACAAATAATCATAGGGTCTTCTTAAAAATCCCTTCCTTATTAGAGATTTTAACTATAATCATGTACAAAATTGAAAGTCATAAGTTTGGTTTTATTTCTGGATTTTCTCTACTAGCAAAGATATTAATGTTACATCCTATTGGGCAAAATGTTATGAGCTGCTACTTATTGGGGGAAGGGAGGGAATGTGAAAAAGGGAAATAGGGACTTCAATGGTGTCAAAACACAGCCAATCCTCCTGCTCCCTATTTTCTACATCACAGAACACTACTGGTACTGACACAATGTGGCCCCAGAACATTCAGGTTAGAGAGACAGATAGAAAAAAAAGCTGCTGCAACATGTAACCATTCCTGCCAATCAATAAAGCAGGCAGCAGGCATTTTGCAGAGCATCCTGAAAGAAAGCAAGGCCTTCTGTAGAAAACAACTGGCAAAAACTTAAAGACTGCACTTTGAAGAACCCATAAGCAAAACCTATACACTTGCCATTGGAGCTAAGGTCCTGGGCTGGGCACAGTGGCTCATCCCTGTAATTCCCGCACTTTGGGAGGCTGAGGCAGGAGGATCCCTTTAGGCCAAGAGTGAGAGACCAGCCTGGGCAATACAGCAAGACCCTGTCTCTTTTTATAAAAGAGAAAAAATAAAAAGAACTAAAGGCCTCAAAAAGAGAAGTGGAATCCTAGCACAGAAAGCTGGGACAAGAGGATTTCTGAAACCTACAAGAACAAGAACAGTTCTATTTGGGGGCTTTCTCTAGTTCCTTAGTCACCAAGGAAAGGAAAAAGACTGCAGAATATACAATAAGTAATTTATTAAATACAAACGCCCTTTACTACATTCAACTATATATAATAAAATATTTAAGTTTTAAAATTCTCATTTCAGAAAGAGGACTTAGTTCTCAACAAATCCATTGGTTGTCTTCATAAATTCCAAAATTAAAAGACTCTTTAAAGTTTATTTCATTAGTACCTGTGCTGAATGCACACTCACTTAGTATTATGGTCAAGATTCTTGTGCCCAGAATGGACAAAATCCTTCAGAATTCTTCCTTCCCAAGGTTTATTTATGTCTGGATGTGCCACATGTTACATTATCATATCCATGAGGATGATGGAAAAAGAGTCCAGAATAGTCTGAGACTCAGTTTTGGCTCTATGAATTACCCTCTGTAGCTCCAGCTGGAAGAACTAGTTTGAACACATCTGAAGGCCAAGTATGGATTAGAAAAGCAGGTTTAATATTTTTTCTTACCAAGGGAAATTGTCCCCTGGAAATTTCTCAATTTATTATTGTCACAGTCTTCTAGGGTAGGATTTTCAGAGAATGGTTCTTAAAGAGATGAAGCTGGTCAGTCTTGATGAGATTACTTTGTAAGGCTAGCCTTATTCCAAGCTTTTAAAAACAACTGTGGACATGAAATATCATGGATCACTGTAGATTTGCGTCTATGGGAGAACAGGAAGGTTGGTGGGGAGGGAATCAGTTGTCAGAGTGAAGAAGGAAGAAAACTGTTGAACTTTGAAAAATAATCCCTATGAGTACTTTTTTTAAAAGTGTCCTGTTTGTAGAAGTTTTATACATAAAACTTATTTTTTGGATCTTAAGCTGCTCTTCTACAAACACAGTTTGTTGCTACAGGGTTCTTTGTAATCGATCAGTCTTCTGCTCCCTCTCCAGTCTCATTTTTCTCATGAACCATGCTGAAGGTATACAGAATGACATTCATATTTTTGAATATGCCATACATTTCACAGCTCTGTGTCTTTGTGCCTTGAGTACCTTTTCTTTGGCCATCAAGCAAACATCAACTCTACTCATAAGATTACATAAAAGTAATATACTTTTAAGAGTTGACTCAAATATCACCTCTACTATGAAGCCTTTCTTTACCTTGAAACTTATCCCTACCCCTTACCAGGGACAATTGGCCATTACCTCCTTTGTAATTCTTTTTATGTTTAGCATATTTCTATAGTAATACTACCACATTTCATTGCTTTTTTTTTTTTTTTAAAGAGATGAGGTCTTCTTGTTCGGTAACCCAGGCTAGAGTGCTAGAGTGCAGTGATGCAATCATAGCTCCACCATCACGCCTAGCTAATTTTTAAAATATGTCTAGAGATGCAATTTCAATATGTTACCCAGGCTTGTCTCAAACTCCTGGTCTCAAGTGACCCTCCCACGGCAGCCTCCTGAAGTGTTGGGATTACAGGCATGAGCCACTGCACCCGCCTGCCTGGTACTTCTTTTTATTTATTTATTTATTTTTGAGACAGAGTCTCACTCTGTCGCCAGGTGCCAGGCTGGAGTGCAGTGGCACAATCTCGGCTCACTGCAACCTCCCCCTCCCGGGTTCAAGCAATTCTCCTGCCTCCGCCTCCCGAGTAGCTGGGACTACAGGCGCACGTCACCACGCCCAGCTAATTTTTGTATTTTTAGTAGAGTTGGGGTTTCACCATGTTGGCCAGGATGGTCTCAATCTCCTGACCTCGTGATCCGCCCCCCTCGTCCTTCCAAAGTGCTGGGATTACAGGCTTGAGCCACCGCGCCTGGCCGCTACTTCTTTTTGTTTAAGAGTCTGCTTCCCCCTACCAAGTAGCAAGCATCCTCAGAGCAGCTCCATTGATTCTTTTAAAGATCTTAGACTTTAGCTTTTTATTTAATTTTGTAATAGTTCTCAGCTTCTTCCAAAAAATTCCACTTTTGTGCTCAAGTTAGCCGAAGTCACTTTCTATTATAAGTAATCATGGAACCCTGTTACAACAATTTCCTGAAACTGAACCAATTGTTTGAATGGAAGGAACTCAGGAAGCTCAGAGCACAGAGAAAGGAGACCCTAAGAGTTAGAAATTGGCAATGTTTGTCCAGAACTCCTCAGAGGAGGGTGTGCTCAGCCTCTGGGAACTCAGCCTGGTGACTGAAGAGGTATTCTCTCTTGTGGGTCAAGGATAATTTTACATACCTCATCATGGCCTGGAGTATATTCTTAAGACCATTCACCACTTTTTTCTCTGACTCTTTGTTTCCCAGCTAACCTTACAATCATAAATTCAGTTCTCTGGGTATTATGAGATCAGGAAAGAAGCAGCTTTAGTAATTGGAAAGAAGTAGCCTCCATTTTAAGTGAATAATATCTGTAAGTGTATATCATTACACAGCAACTTCTTGACAGTTTGGACAGCAGGTCAAGTCAGTTGTTTCAGTCTGATAAGAGTGAGAGCCCTAGCAAAGGTGAGTTTCTCAATCTGCAAGACTGGCCTGAGGTGACCTTACCAAGGTGGTGCCTCCCTTTGGGGTTTACCAGGAATGCTGCTGTTTGTCTAGATTATACTATTCTTCCCTGCCATACCTCATTTCACCACAATACTCATAAAACATTAGTGGTGAATAAATCTCCAAGGTCTACATTCTTTGCTATATGAGGTTTAGACAGTAAGTAAAACTCAATTAATTCCAACCATTGCCTATTATTAGAATGTTGAATGAGCAAGGTTTGGTTCTACCTTCATATGACAAAAGGGTTTGTTAAGAAAATTGATGATGTAAAGCAGTTCTTCTCCGTTTTTTTTTTTCTGTGACAATACAAGGACAGTGTTGGCATGAGCAACACAGACCCATGTGCAGTTCCTAACTCCATCTTTGTAACCCACCCCTGCCTTTTCTCTTAAGCAGCACATGGAAATGCAAATGTGTGACTGGGATATTATTGTGATAACCTTAAATCTTCTCTGATTTCTTGTTAAAAGTCAATCATTTGCAAACTTTGATACTTCCACTATGATTGGTATGAAGTTGCTTGCCACATATCAGTGTGTCCTGTTGAGACCTGTAGATGTAAATATTGAAGGAAGAATATTCGAGTTAATTATTACCTAAGTTGTTTATAAGAATTTTCTAGTGTTTGTAGAATTAACCTACCAATTTCACTCTTTGTCAGTTCCAGTAAGAGGGACAGAACCCCAATCTGGTAGTACTGAGAGCTTGAATTGGAATCTGTATTGGAAACCAATAAATCACTTCCATTATCTAGAAGTTGTTTATTTGTCTTGGTCCTTCTTGTAGATTTGGGTTGACCTTTCTAATTGGGTTAAATAAACAAGGTTTTGCTGAATACGAAAAGTTTGGAGAAAGACCACGTTGATTGACAGTGATGCCCTTTTCATTCTAAGATTATGGATTTAGATTCCTCAACTCCACAGAACTTGATCCCTGACTGCAGGCTGAATACTATGGATGCCAGGGAATACCTTCCTTAGGCCACTTGGGGGCTTATCTAGTACTTGACTTGTAATTTTTGTCTCTAGAATGATAGAGCTATCTATGCAAAACTTACAGAAGCAGGTGATAATTAAAGGTAACAATGAAATGTTTTTTAGACCAATGTCACACAGAATACATGTGAGCTAGGCCCTAAAGTTTGGAGTAGTATACTGTGCTGATGTATACCTTGTGCTGATGTATACCTTGTACTGATGGTTTTGGCACTGCATGTTCTTTTCAAAACACAGCCATGAGTCTGCATCCTCATGCAAGGAATTGCCTAGAAACAGGGCAATGAATTAAAGATGGCACAGCTCTCTTTGCTTAACATTTCCTATTTTTCAGGGGTTTGTTTTGCAACTTTAATATTATTAGTTATACAACCTTTTACTTTTCATTCAGAATTTATATCCGAATGAAGCTAATAAATTAAACATGAGTTAGTTCATTGTTGGGTGGTTTAACATAGACCTAGTATGTTAATCCTGATGTGGTTGTTACTGGGGTTTTAAATTTTAATTATTATTATTTTTGCCTTGTAGCTGTGGGTAGGCAGCAGCAATAAATCAGAACAAAGGAATGAAGGTATTGGGGCTTTAGGGGAAACATGTATTAAAAAAAATTGGTTTGGGACTAAGGGCTGTATTGCATTAAGATGGATTTTAGAGATACAGAGGTAAGAGAATGTAGACAAATAAATTGTATACACAATTTGAGAAATAGCAAGTCTGTACAGACTCCAAGTAACCCTGTAAGCTACCATCAACAGGACTTCATAATTCCTGTTCAAACAGAGCAAACAGGTACACTCTACTTAAACAAATAGCTGGGAGAAATGGGCATATAGCTAATGCTAGAGAAAGTGGGAGGAACAGATAAAGCTCTTTAAAATAGCCCAAAGGACTGGAATAATGGAAGTCAGTGTAGGAGTCTGACAAGGCATCTTCTGTGAATAGGGTTTTATAGCCACTCCAGGCACTGATATTGCAAACACAGGCTAAGACACCCAAAAGCTGGGAGCCTCACAGCACAACACTAGTGCCCGAGAATGTAGTTCTCTGCAGTAGGGAATTCATGTTGGCAGCCTGAATGTGGAAGAGACAGGAAGAAGCATTCAAATAAGGCTGAGCATATAAATAAATTACATGGTGTGAAAGATGAAGTTGATGGGAACAAGACTGGACCATTCCAGGGCCCCGAGGAAGTACAAGAATGCCATAAAGTACAGAGAGAATAGAAAGAGCAAAAGGGACCTTTCTTAGTAGCCTAAATGGTACCTGAACTGAGAGATCCATATGTTCTGGAACAGATTTTATTCTCAACTTAAGCATAAAAGGTCTGTAGATGGGAAGAAACTGTTTGTTTGAAACCTTGAACTTGCTTTTGTGGGTCAGATATATCTGCTTTGTTCCTTGTTCTTTCATCTAAGTTGGTCCAGGTATGCATCACCGTGCAGGGAGCAGACCCTGTCCTCATTCTTATCTTTGATGTTCCCTAGGCTCATTTCCTATTTTTTCACTTGCCTAGTTATTCCCTGGCCCTGTTTCCCATCCCTGGACTCTGTTTGAGGCTTTGAGCCCCTCTACTCTACCTTACTGACCTTTCCCTTATCCTTTTTTATTTACTCTCCCTTAGCTTCCCCAACAAGGTGTACTTGACAGGATCTGACTGCTAGACCACTGGTGGTTATCTCCAAGATAATAGAAATCATGATAATGATCATGCTGTCCCATTCAGCCTGGCTATACATTGTCATTTTTTAAAAAAATGTATTTCTTTGGCATCATGGATTTGCAGTGGCTGAGAGCCCTAATGCAGGTAGAGGTAAACATTTTTCAATCCCTTTCCTCCCCTTCCTAATCAAATAATATGTGGACTCTGACTTCAAGAAATTTACAAATGAGTATGAATGATTACATATAGATATTGAAAGTTCTCGTAAAAGAAGTAAAGAATTGTTTTCAAAAACAATAAAAGAAAAATCACAAGCCAGCAAATGACCACATGCGTGAGTACCAATTGGACAAAAATTCAAAAGCAGGAGAAAAAAACCACTTTCAGCTAGCAAGGTTGGGGTACTTTTCAGACTTATTAATTAGTCAGGGAAAGTTGAAGGTTTGGACTTGAACTTCTGTGGGGTCCTCAGGGTTCTAGTTTAGAAAAGGAAAAGAAAGACAAAGTATTTTACAGCTCGGCTACTAATGAGCAGCTGACAAGAAAGGACATGAATAGATAAATCTCACTGTTTGTAGTGAACTTTTACTGCAACCTTTTCTATATCTTCCTGTGATGAAATGGGTATCACCACAATCTTAAGGCATCTAAAATTTGACAATTCTTGTCTCGGGAAAGCCTGTGAAATATGAATTGACAGAAAAAAATCAGTCTGCAGGCCAGTGTATGCAGCCTAAGAAGTTTGTGCTCTTCAACCAGCCTGAAGCTAAAACCAGGCTATTTTCACTCTTTGGTTAAATGCTAGCTAAATTCATTTGAATACTGCACTGTCAGTATTTTGTTTATTTGTCCTGATGCCACATTTCCTCTCCCAAATCTCTCTGCATAAATGATTTACTGTTTGTTCCTAAGGCTGAAGATTTTGTGCCTTGTCTCTTTTTTCTGATAAGAGGATATTGCAGCAGCTTTCCTTTTGTGCTGCTGATAGTTTTTATTTTAATTCAAAGTTCAGCAGAGTAACTAGCTTAGTAAGGCACAGAAAACCAAGAGATTCGGCCCTTGAAATACTAAGACAGTAAATCTTCACTGGCCTATTATCACACAGAACCCTGTTGAATTTGCTTCCCTAAAAAGTCAGTTAGCAAAGTGTGGTTCTTAAAATAGGCTTTACATTTTCTTAACTCTTCAAACTAAGCATATTTTGCTATAGGACATGTAAGGTCCTTAAGATTAACTTAAGAAAAAATACTTTTATAATGGAAACCCATAAATTTTATAGGATGCTTTTTTTTTTTTCTTTAAAAGAAAATGGGAGCTATTCTTTGTGGGAGTACCCTCATTAGGTCTTCAGAATATGTCTTTACATAGGAAGGTAGAGTGCTCTACATTTAGGAAAGGGATTATGTGATTTTTAAAAATTTAGTTTTTTTAAAGGTGGCACTTGAGAAGTTAATTTACTTTAAGAAAATTATATTACATAGTTCTTTATGGTGGTGGTCACTAGACTAAGCTAAAAGATTTAAAATGAAAACAAAAGTCAACCAACAAACTTAGAAAATTAATTCATCAGGTTAGTACTGAACTACTGTCCAAACTCAAGATGCTAGTCAATAGAAAGTATATTCCATATTAAAGTTTCCAAGCGCAGTAGAGACATGACCCCTGGAAGCTTTTCTGTCTCTAACCTTTCCTCACTTTGGGGACTAAATTGGCAATAGAATCCTACATTACTCTCAGAATGATTACCCAGTTTCCTGAATTGCCATTATTCTTTCCAAATGTCTAGGCTGTAGACCTCTGGAAGCAACAAGTACTCCATGTTTAGAAAAACTGATGAAAAATAAAGAAGAACTCACCTAGGTCTTGGGTGTCAGTGGGTTGGTAAAACTGTATTGCATGCCAAGATAGGAAATGGCAGAAACCTGATAGGATGCTTTTATGATCTTATATAAACAAATTTCTCCAGATTTCACTAGTTACATTTCAATTCAGAAATATTGGCTAAATAGAACATAATTTTGGTCTATATAGTGTTTCTTCTTTCTTGGAAAATTGTAGCATTATTCACAATCTAAAATAGAAGGCTCACTTTACTACAGCTCTCTCAAATGGACAGATTAAACCAATGAAAATAAATGAAGACATAGAGAATTTGATTAATACAGTTCAAAAAACAAAATCTCATATATATATATATATATATATATATATATATATAAAACTTTATAGCCAAAAAACAGAAAGTATATATTTTCAAATATCTATGGAACTTTTATAAGAACTGATCATATATTAGGCTACAAAGACAATCTCAATAAAATTCTCAAAGTTGAAACCACAGATGTTACATTCTCTGACCATATTGTAATTAAAACACACACACACACACACACACGTGTGTGTGTGCGCGCGCACGCGCGAACACATACACACACACTCCCAATTCCAGCCATTTGAAAAATTTAAAAACAGGCTTCAGAATTGCCCATGGATTAAAAAGAAAGAAAGGCTATGAGGTCATTGAACATGTGGAAATGAGTGACTATGGCAACTTTACATATCAAAAATCAGAGAATTAGAGGAATGTGACTTGAAAATTTTCTATTGCCAGCTTTGAAAATACAGCAAGAGGGCCATGAGCCAAGAAATGCACCAGCCTCTAAAGGCTTAGAAAAACCCTCAACTTACAGCCAACAAGAAAATGGAGACCCTAGTCATACAAATGCAAGGAACTGAATTCTACCAACAACCTGGGCGAGCAGGAAATGGGTTGTCCCCTAGAGCCTCCAAAAAGGAACACATCCTTGCAGATGCTTTGATTTTAGCTCAGTGAAACCCATGTTGAACTTCTTTTTGTTTTTTTGCAGTTTTTGCCATAAAAAGCATTACTTCATTATTATACTTTAAGTCCTGGGATACATTTGCAGAGCATGCAGTTTGTTACATAGGTATACATGTAGCACGTTGGTTTGCTGCACCCATCAACCCATCATCTACATTAAGTATTTCTCCTGTTATCCCTCCCCTAGACCCCCAACCCCTGACAAGCCCAGTGTGTGATGTTCCCCTCCCTGTGTCCATGTGTTCTCATTGTTCAACTCTCATTTATGAGTGAGAACATGCAGTATTTGGTTTTCTGTTCCTGTGTTAGTTTGATGGTTTCCAGTTTCATCCATGTCCCTGCAAAGGACATGAATTCATCCTTTTTATGGATGCATAGTATTCCATGGTGTATATGTGCCATATTTTCTTTAGTCTATCACGGATGGAGATTTGGGTTGGTTCCAAGTCTTTACTATTGTGAACAGTGCTGCATACGTGTGCATGTGTCTTTATAGTAGAATGATGTATAATCCTTGGGCATATACACAGTAATGGGATTGCTGGGTCAAATGGTATTTTTGGTTCTAGATCCTTGAGGAATTGCCACACTGTCTTTTACAAAGGTTGAAGCAATTTACACTCCCACTAACAGTGTGAAAGTGTTCCTATTTCTCCACATCCTCTCCAGCATGTTGTTCCCTGACTTTTTAATGATCACCATTCTAACTGGCGTGAGATGGTATCTCAAAGTAGTTTTAATTTGCATTTCTCTAATGACCAGTGATGAGGTTTTTTCATGTTTGTTGGCTGCATAAATATCTTCTTTTGAGAAGTGTCTATTTTAAGTTGTATTCCTAGGTATTTTATTCTCTTTGTAGCACATGTGAATGGGAGTTCGCTCATGATTTGACTCTCTGTTTTTCTATTATTGGTATATAGGAATACTTGTGATTTTTGTACATTCATTTTGTATCCTGAGACTTTGCTGAAGTTGCCTATCAGCTTAAGGAGATTTTGGGCTGAGACAATGGGGTTTTCTAAATAGACAATCATGTCATCAGCAAACAGAGACTATTTGACTTCCTCTCTTCCTATTTGAATACCCTTCATTTCTTTCTCTTGCCTGATTGCCCTGGTCAGAACTTCCAATACTATGTTGAATAGGAGTGGTGAAAGAGGGCATCCTTGTCTTGTGCCAGTTTTCAAAGGGAATGCTTCCAACTTTTGCCCATTCAGCATGATATTCACTGTGGGTTTGTCATAAATAGCTCTTATTATTTTGAGATACATTCCATCAATACCTAGTTTATTGAGAGTTTGTAGCTTGAAGGGGTATTGAATTTTATCAAAGGACTTTTCTGCATCTATTGAGATAATCTTGTGGTTTTTGTTATTGGTTCTGTTTATGTGATGGATTACATTTATCGATTTGCATGTTGAACCAGACTTGCATCCCAGGAAAGAAAGTGATTTATCATGGTGGATAAGCCTTTTGATGTGCTGCTGAATTTGGTTTGACAGTATTTTATTGAGGATTTTACCATCAATGTTTACCAGGGATATTGGCCTGAAATGTCCTTTTTTTGTTATGTCTCTGCCAGGTTTCGGTATCAAGATGATGCTGTCCTCATAAAATGAGTTAGGGAGGAGTCCCTCTTTTTCTAATATTTGGAATTGTTTCAGAAGGAATGGTACCAGCTCTTCTTTGTACCTCTGGTAGAACTCAGCTGTGAATCCGTCTGGTCCTGGGCTTTTTTTGGTTGGTAGATTATTAATTACGACCTCAATTTCAGAAGTTATTATTGATCTATTCAAGGATTTGATTTCTTCCTGGTTTAGTCTTGGGAGGAGATATGTGTCCAGGAATTTATCAATTTCTTCTAGATTTTCTAGTTTATTTGCATAGAGGTGTTTATAGTATTCTCTAATGGTAGTTTGTATATCTGTGGGATCAGTGGTGTTATCCCCTTTATTGTTTTTTATTGTTTCTATTTGATTCTTCTTTCTTTCCTTCTTTATTAGTCTGGCTAGTGGTCTGTTTTGTTAATCTTTTCAAATAACCAGCTCCTGGATTCACTGATTTTTTTTGAAGGGTCTTTCATGTCTCTGTCTCCTTCAGTTCTGCTTTCATCTTAGTCATTTCTTGTCTTCTGCTAGCTTTTGAATTTGCTTGCTTTGCTTCTCTAGTTCTTTTAATTGTGATGTTAGGGTGTCAATTTTAGATCTTTCCTGCTTTCTCCTGTGAGCATCTAGTGCTATAAATTTCTCTCTAAACACAGCTTTAGCTGTGTCCCAGAGATTCTGGTACATTGTGGTTTTATTCTCATTAGTTTCAAAGAATGTATTTGTTTTTGTCTTAATTTTGTTCTTTATCTGGTAGTCATTCAGGAGCAGGTTGATCAGTTTCCATGTAGTTGTGTGGTTTTGAGTGAGTTTCTTAATCCTGAGTTCTAATTTGATTGTACTGTGGTCTGAGAGACTGTTTATTATGATTCCTATTCTTTTGCATTTGCTGAGGAGTTTTTTACTTCTAGTTATATGGTCAATTTTAGAATAAGTGTGATGTGGTGCTGAGAAGAATGTATATTCTCTTGATTTGGGGTGAAGAGTTCTGTAGATGTCTATTAGGTCCACTTGGTCCAGAGCTAACTTTAAGTCCTGAATATCCTTGTTAAATTTCTGTCTCATTAATCTGTCTAATATTGACAGTGGGGTATTAAAGATTCTCACTATTATTGTGTGTGAGTCTAAGTCTCCTTATAGGTTTCTAGAACTTGCTTTACGAATCTGGGTGCTCCTGTATTGGCTGGATATATATTTAGAATAGTTAGCTCTTCTTGTTGCATTGATCCATTGATCCCTTTTCCATTATGTAATGCCCTTCTTTGTCTTTTTTGATCTTTGTTGGTTTCAGGTCTGTTTTATAAGAGACTAGGAGTGCAACCCTTTCTTTTCTCTTTCCATTTGCTTAGTAAATATTTCTCCATCCCTTTATTTTGAGCTTATGTGTGTCTTTGCATGTGAGATAGGTCTCCTGAATACAGCACAGTGATGGGTCTCAACTTTTTATCCAATTGCCAGTCTTTGTCTTTTAATTGGGACATTTAGCCCATTTACATTTAAGGTTAATATTGTTATGTTATGAATTTGATCCTGTTATCATGATTTTAGATGGTTATTTTGCCCATTAGTTGATGTAGTTTCTTCATAGTGTCTTCACAATTTGGTATGTTTTTTCAGTGGCTAGTACCAGTTTTTCCTTTTCATATTTGGTGGTTCCTTTAGGAGCTCTTGTAAGGCAGGCCTGGTGGTGACAGAATCTCTCAGCATTTGCTTGTCTGTAAAGGATTTTATTTCTCCTTCACTTATGAAGCTTAGTATGGCTGGATATGAAATTCTGGGTTGAAAATTCTTTTCTTTAAAAATGTTGAATACAGGCCCCCACTCTCTTCAGGCTTGTAGAGTTTTTGCAGATAGATTCACTATTAGTCTGATGGGCTTCCCTTTGTGGGTAACCCAACCTTTCTCTCTGGCTGCCCTTAACATTTTTTCCTTTATTTCAACCTTGGTGAATCTTATGATTATGTCTTGGTGTTGCTCTTCTCAAGGAGTATCTTTGTGGTGTTCTCTGTATCTCCTGAATTTGAATGATGACCTCTTTGCTAGGTTGGGAAAGTTTTCCTGGATAATTCCTGAAGAGTGTTTTCCAACTTTGTTCCATTCTTCCTATCACTTTCAGGTATACCAATCAAACATAGGTTTGGTCTTTTCACATAGTCCCATATTTCTTGGAGGCTTTGTTCATTCTTTTTCATTTTTTTTTCCTCTAATCTTGTCTTCATGCTTTACTTCATTAAGTTGATCTTCAATCTCTGATATCCTTTCTTCTGCTTGATCAATTTGGCTGTTGATACTTGTGTATGCTTCATGAAGTTCTTGTGCTGTGTTTATCAGCTCCATCAGGTCATTTATGTCCTTCTCTAAACTGGTTATTCTAGTTAGCAATTCCTCTAACCTTTTTTCAAGGTTCTTAGCTTCCTTGCATTGGGTTAGAACATGCTCCTTTAACTTGGAGGAGTTTGTTATTCTCCACCTTCTGAAGCCTGCTTCTGTCAATTCACCAAACTCATTCTCCACCCAGTTTTGTTCCCTTGTTGGTGAGGAGTTATGGAGGAGAAGAGGCATTCTGGTTTTTGGAATTTGCAGTCTTTTGCACTGGTTTTTCCTCATCTTCGTGGATTTATCTACCTTTGGCCTTTGATATTGGTGACCTTCAGACAGGGTTTCTGTGTGGATATCCTTTTTGTTGATATTGATGCTATGCCTTTCTGTTTGTTAGTTTTCATTCTAACAGTCAAGCCCCCTCTGCTGCAGGTCTGCTGGAGTTTGCTGGAAGTCCACTCTCGACCCTGTTTGCCTGGGTATCACTAGCAGGGGCTGCAGAACAGCAAAGGTTGCTACCTATTTCTTCCTCTGGGAGCTCCATCCCAGAGGGGCACCTGCCAGATGCTAGCCAGAGCTCTCTTTTATGAGGTGTCTGTCAACCCCTGCTGGGAGGCGTCTCCCAGTCATGAGGCATGGGGGTCAGGGAACCACTTGAGGAGGCAGTCTGTCCCTTAGCAGAGCTTGAGCACTGTGCTGGGAGATTTGCTTCTCTCTTCAGAGCTGGCAGGCAGGAATGTTTAAGTCTGCTGAAGCTGCCCTCACAGCTGCCCCTTTCCCCAGGTGCTCTGTCCCAGGGAGATGGGAGTTTTATCTTTATAGACCCTGACTGAGACTGCTGCCTTCCTTTCAGAGATGCTCTGCCCAAAAAAAAAAAAAAAAAAAAGGAATCTAGACAGGCAGTCTGGCTACAGCAGCTTTGCTGAGCTGTGGTAGGCTCTGCCCAGTTTGAACTTCCCAGTAGCTTTGTTAACACTGAGGGGAAAGCCACCTACTCAAGCCTCAGTAATGATGGACACTCCTCCCCAAACCAAGCTTGAGCATTCCAGGTTGACTTCAGACTGCTGTGCTGGCAGTGAGAGAATTTCAAGCCAGTGGATCTTAGCTTGCTGGGCTCCATGGGGATGGAATCTACTGTGCTAGACCACTTGGCTCCCTGGCTTCAGCCCTCTTTCCAGGGAAGTGAACGGTTCTGTTTCGTTAGTGTTCCAGGTGCTACTGGGGTATGAAAAAACTCTTGCAGCTAGCTCAGTGTCTGGCCAAATGGCCACCCAGTTTTGTGCCTGAACCTGAGGGCGCTGGTGGCATAGGCAACCAACGGAATCTACTTGTGTGCGTGTGGTGAAAACCATGGGAAAAGTATAGTATCTGGGCCACAGTACACCATTCCTCATGGCACAGTTCCTCACGGCTTCCCTTGGCTAGGGGAAGGAGTTTTCCAACCCCTTGTGCTTTCCGGTGAGGCAATGGCCCATCATGCTTTGGTTCACCCTCTGTGGGCTGCACCCACACAGTCCAGTCAGTGCCAATGAAATGAGCCAGGAACCTCAGTTGAAAATGCAGAAATCACCTGCCTTCTGCATTGATCTCACTGGGAGCTGCAGACTGGAGCTGCTCCTATTTGGATATCTTGCCAGACACCCCATGTTGAACTTCTAACCTATAGAACTATAAAACTATAAATGCATATTGTTTCAGCCAATAAATGTGTGGTACTTTATTAAGGCAACAGTAGAATACTAGTATAGATTGAGGGACCTGAAAGTGGGTGCTGCTGTAACAAATAACTAAATATGTGGAAGTGACTTTGTAATTGACTGTTGGTGGAAGCTGGAAGAATACTGAAGAGCATGATTTTTTAAAAGTCTAGACTGCATTGAACAGACTGTTAGTAGAAATATGGACTTTAAGAAATTGTGTCCTGCACAGTTATGTGGAAATCAGATCTTAGAAACAATGAAATTGGACATTTAGCTGAGGTGATTTCCAAATAAAGTATTTTGAAGTACAATTTGGTTTCTTCTTATTGTGCTTATAGTGAAATGCAAGAGGAAAGTAATAAATTGAGGAAAGAATTATTAAACAAATAAAATTAGGATTTGATGATTTGGGAAATTCTCAGACCATCTAGATTACAAAAGACATGAAAATTAAGAGATTCACTGTCAGGGAAATGTACACTAGAGAAAAAGCTAAGAGTGACTGGAGTATCTTTTATATCTCAGAAAGATCAAAAGCTCAGAGTATTCAATCACACAAAATGTTATTTTAAAAGATTAAGGGCATTATTCACAGATCTCAAACCAGAGAGCTTCTAGGAAGCTTAGACACTTTGTCTTTCAGACATCTTAGCAAAAGCTAAAAACAGAAACAGGATTATCTAGGAAAATCTATTGATGAGGCTCTTTCCTGTGGCATATATGGGAAATCCACAAGGTTCTTGAGAATTTTATATCTGCAGAAACACTGTCAACCTGGACCAAAATAAAAAGAGTATGAAAGAAAGAAGGTGGTCAGGCTTCAAAAATTATACAAGCAGGAAACAGGCTGATAAGATTATACAGCTGCAAACATGTGCTTTCTTTCATTAAAAAAATATTTTTTTAAGCTTTTTAAAAAATGTTTTGTACCATTGAGGATAATTTCCAGACCTTGAAACTTAGTGTAGTTTCTCCAGCTAGATTTCAAAATTGTCTGGGACCAGTAACCCCCTTTTTTCCCTTCCTTTCATTTTCTTCTTCTTCTTCTTCTTGGCTCACTGCAACTTCTGCCTCCCAGGTTCAAGTGATCCTTCCGCCTCAGCCTCCTGAGTAGCTGGGACTACAGGCATGTGCCACCACACCCAGCTAATTTTTGTATTTTTAGTAGAGATGGGGTTTCACCATGTTCATCTGCCCGCCTTGGCCTCCCAAAGTGCTGGGATTACAGGCATGAGCCACCGCACCTGGACTCATTTTCTTATTTTTTGAACTGGAATATGTTTAATTGTCATTCTGTGCCCACCATTGTATTGGGAGCAGACAATTTGTTTTCTAGTTTCACATGTCCATAGATGAAGAAAAATTGTGCCCCAGTAAGAATTATGCCCAGAGTCTCATCCATTTATGCCTGATTTAGATACTTTGATATTGAATAATAATTGAATAGAAAAAGTAATATAATATATAAGAAAAATATAATAGAGCCTATAATTAAAATCTTACCTTTTTATTTAGCTGATATTCAACACTTTCTTGCATCCTTACTTGTTGAAAGCACTGTACTTAAATATACAGTTATGTTATTTATATATACCTAGTAGTTGCTATTATGATTTTTAAAGATCAATAGAAATGCAAATCCAAAATTATCATCTTTATAAAGTTTAATTTTTTTCTTCAGAATAAAAATGAGGATCTCAATAATCCTTTCCCATAAAAAGATTATTCTGTAATCCCACATTTTGCTAAAGTTATTTTTATCACCAATTAGCATAAAGTAATTTACATATAAATTTTAGGCTAGTATAGTATAGTCACAAATTTTAGACTAGTATAGTCTTAGGAGGTAAAATGTATCTAGCAATATTATTTCATTTCATAGAAGATAAAACAGATTCTTGGAGGAGAAAAAACTTGCCTATACAAACATTGCAATCTGGTGACTGACTTGAAGTAAAACACAAGCTTGTTGAATCTGAGCTGTTGCCTAGTATATCAGCTCTCATATTTTTCCTCATGACTTTGATTAAGATCATGGCTAGTCCTCAATCTCATGGAATTGGTGCTATTAAACTGAAAATGTTTCAGTATACATGTCTATTAGATATCAAAACAATAAAACTTTAGAGCTAAATGTTGAAAAACTGAAAGGTTTTCTTCTAAGGAACAAGACAAGGATGCTCACTCTTACCACTTATATTCAACGTACTGAAATCCTTGCTGAAGCAACCAAGCAAGGAAAAAAAAATAAAAGGCATCCAAACAAGAAAGAAGTAGTAAAATTATCTCTGTCACATATAACATGACCTTGTATGTAAGACCCCTGAAGATTTCACCAAAAAAAAAAAAAAACCTGTTAGAACCAGTACATGAATTCAGCAAAGTTACAGGAAACAAAATAAATACACAAAAACCAGTTGCATTTCTATACACTAACAATGAATAATTTGGAAAGGAAATTAAAAAAACAATACCATTCATAATAGCATCAAAAAGAATACAATATCAGTAAACTTAACAAAGTAGGCAAAAGACTTATACACTAAAAACTGCAAAATATTGCTGAAAGTAATTAAAGAAAACACAAATAAATGGAATGACATTCGGTTCACAGAGTGGAAGACAATATTGTTAAAGTGTTCAAATTATGCAAACATGAGAGATCTACAATGCACAAGATTCACAAGATTCAATGCAACCTCTATTAAAATCCCAATGGCATTTTTTTCAGAAATAGAAAAATCCTAAAATTCATATGGAACCTCAAAGGACCTTGAAAAGTCAAAATAATCTTGAATAAGAAAACCAAAGCTGGGCATCTCAGACTTCATGATTTCAAAACATATTACAAAGCTACAGTACAGTAGCTGGTAATCAAAACAGTCTGGTACATGCATAAGGATAGACATACAGACCAATGCAAAAGAATAGAGAACCTAAAAATAAACACTTACATATATGGTCAGAAAATCTTTCACAAAGGTGCCAAGGTGAAAAAGAATAGTTCCTTCAACAAATGGTGCTGGAAAAAACTATAACTATATGCAAAAGAAGGAAGCTAGGCCTTTGTCTTACATCACATAAAAAAATTAACTCAAAATGCATTAAAGTGTTAAATATAAGGCCCAAAACTATAAAACTCCTAGAATAAAACACACAGAGAAATCTTCATGACATTGGATCTGGCAGTGATTTCTTGAATATGATACCAAAAGCAGACAACAAAAGCAAAAATCTACAAAGGAAACTACATCAAACTCAAAAATCCTGTGCAGCAAAGGAAACAATCATCAGAGTTAAATGACAACCTATAAAATAGGAGATAATATTCACAATTCATATATCTGATAAGGGGTTACTATCCAGAATACACAAAGAACTCCTACAACTCAACAACAAAAACAAACAATTCAATTTAAAAATGGCAAAGAAATTGAATAGTCATTTCTCCAAAGAAGATACACAAATGGCCAACTAGCATGGTCAATGTCACTAATCATTAGGGTAATGCAATCTAAAATCACAATGAAATGTCGCCTCACATCTGTTAGGATGCCCACTATAAACACACACACACACTCACACACACACAGAAAATAACAAGTGTTGACAAGGATATAGAAAAACTGAAACGCTTGTGCATTGTTGGTGGAAATGTAAAATGGCATGTCCACTATGGGAAACAGTTCTTTGTCTTTCTGTGGAAAAATGGAATTACTATATGATCCAGCAATTCCACTTCTGGATGTATATAGTCAAAATCATTGAAACCAGGATCTCAAAGAGATATTGCACACCCATGTTCATTGCAGCATCATTCATGGTAGCTAAAAAGTGGAAGGAACCTAAATGTCCTCAACAGGTGAATGGATAAATGCAATGTGGCACATATATACAAAGGAATATTATTCAGCTATGAAAAGAAGGAAATCATGTCTAATGCAGTAACATAGAAGAACTTTGAGGATATTATGCTACTGAAGTACATCAATGACAAAAAGACAAGTACTGAATGATTCTGCTTATTTGAGATGTCTGCAATAGTCCAATTCTCAAAAACACAAAGTAGGCCAGGCATGGTGGCTCATATCTGTAATCCCAGCACTTTGGAAAGCTGAGATGGGAGGATTATTTGAGTCTAAGGAGTTCAAGACTAACCTGGACAACCCGGCCAGACTTGACTGTACAAAACACTTAAAAATTAGCTGGGCATGTGGCATGTGTCTGTAGTCCTGGATACTCTGGAGACTGAGATGGAAGGATTGCTTGAGGCTGGGAGGTTGTGGCTGTAGTGGGCTGTGTTTGTGCCACTGGACTCCAGCCTGGGTAACAGATTGAGACCTTGTCTCAAAAAAAAAAAAAAGGAATAAAAGAAAAAACAAAACAAAGCTGAAAGTAGAATGGTGATTGCTATGGGCTAGGAGAGAGAGAAAGGGGGAGTTATTGTTCAATGGATGTAGATTTTCAGTTTTACAAGATGAAAAAGTTCTGGAGATCTGTTATATAACAACATACATATAGTTAACACTAATGTAGTGGACACTTAAAATGATTAAGATGGTAAATTCTGTGTTTTTGACCACAATGAAAAAACTTTAGAGTTGTTACATTATACTGAATCTATAAATGGCAAAATTACAAATCAATTTCTATTTAAGAATTCCAGATAATTCAAAGAGGTCAAATGTTTAATTCAAATGAAATAATGAAACTAAACTGTCAGTGTGCTGCTTTAATATTATTGAGGTACTAACATATTAAAATACTTTTAAAAAAAGATACTTCCTGCTGAAGAATAATCATCCAAAGAATAACAGTAGCTCACTTTATAATATACAGATAATACTTTTACAAGTGAATTAAATCCAGTGCATTTTTATATTAATAGCAATTACCAATCTGTGGTTAATTATAATTGTTCAGAGTTTGCAATACAGCATTAATTGTGATGAACTAATTTGGCTTTTTCTAAGAATAGGAAATGTGTTGGTTTAGGAAGCACAGTACTTATGTTATGTTACATTAGACTTAACAAACTTTAAGACCTTATAGAAAAACAAACAGTTTTCTAAGTAAGTTTTAAGTCAAAAAATAACATTCAGGGAATAATCTGTGCAGTTTTGACATTCGTATATAATAAAGTCTACTCTATATTTAAAACATATTTGAAGCATCATCTTTATGTAAATCACCGTACTTGGCTTCATGAGAAATATAAAAATGAATTGCTTCAATCCCTGGACTCAAGGATCCTGTGTTACCAAGGTAATTTGAAGAATTTCTGATTCCTTAAACTGTGTTGCAATGAATTATTTAACTTTGTAGCTCTCTTTAATTTCTCTCTTGCCAAGTAGTTTAAATTCTTTCTGCCTGTATCAAGGTGGTTCTCAAACCTAAGTCAAAGCTGAACCACTTGAGGATCTCTTAGAACATACACAAGTGAGAACTATATCCTTACATATCCTGATTTACATTGCAGTGGAATTTGAACATTTGTTTTAAAAAAATGACCAGGTGCTTGGGAATGACTAGTGATTGCAAAAGGGGAGAAGTTTTCCTTTTAGTATGATGGAAATGTTCTAAAATTAGATTATGATGATGGTTGTATAACTCTATAACTTTATTAGAATAATTACTGTAAATAACTGAATTTTGCACTTAGAATGAGTTTTATGGCATGTAAATCATACTTCCATAAATTATATCTTATCCATAGATAAGGAGAAAAAAGCTATAGAATATGGCCAAAATGTTACTCAGTGGCATGTATAGTCTTTAAAATGCATTTATTGTAAAGCAAAAGACTGAATATAGATGAACAAAGCATTCAACATGAGAAAATGGAAAAAGAACAAAAACAACAAAATTAGAAAGAAGAAAATAAAGATAGAAACAGAAATTTGATATAAATAAAACTAGGGACCAAACAACTGATTCTTTAAAATGAGAAATTTAATAAACAAACCTCTACTAATTACAATAAATAAAAAAGAAAAAAGCACAATACCAGTACTGATAATAGAGTAGTGGCATAACTATAGTCAGGAGATATGAAAAATATTAGAATAGTATATGCAACTTTATAACAATATATTGAGAAGCTAGATGATAAAGAATTTTTTTTTTTTGAAACAGAGTCTTACTCTGTTGCCCAGGATGACATGCAGTGGTGAGATCACAGCTCACTGCAGCATCAACGTCCTAGGCTCAAGGGATCATCCTTTCTCAGCCTCCCATGTAGCTGGAATTACAGGTGCATGCCACCATGCCTGGCTAATTTTTTTTTTTTTTTTTTTTGTAGAGATGAGGCCTCACTTTGTTGCCCAGAGTGGTCTTCAACTCCTGGAATTAAGTGATCCTCCCACCTCAGCCTCCCAAAGTGCTGGGATTAGAGGCATGAGCCACCATGCTTAGCTTGAAGAATTTTTAGGAAAATATAAAACTGCCAAATTATATACAAGAAAAGGTAAAAAAAAAAAAAATCAATATTCTTAGTTTTTTTTAAAGTTATTCAAACATATTCTTCCCCGCAAAGTTAAAGGCCTAGGTGATTTTGTGGGTAAATTTTCTCAAACCTTGAAGGTTTAAGAAATTTCTTTTATCATTTAAATTGGTCCAGAGATAGAAATCTGTCAAATCCCTTCTATGAGGTTAACATAATATTTGGACTAATAACAAATAAAAATAAAACAAAAGAAAAAAACGAAGAACAAATTATAGCCCAGTCTCCTTCATGAATATAGATACAAATAATCTAAATTAAATATTAGTAAACCTAAATATAGAAGTATATGAAAAAACATACATCATCATCAAATAGAATTTAGAAACAGAAGAATGGTTCAACATCAGAAAATTTATTACTTTAATTCAAGATATTAATATAGGCCTGGCATGGTGGCTCACGCCTATAATCCCAGCACTTTGGAAGTCCAGGCAGGTAGATTACCTGAGGTCAGGAGTTTGAGACCAGCCTGGCCAGCATAGTGAAACCTCATCTCTACTAAAAATACAAAATTAGTGGGCGTGGTGGTGCACGCCTATAATTCCAGCTATTCAGGAGGCTGAGGCAGGAGAATCACATGAACCTGGGAGGCGGAGGTTGCAGTGAGCCAAGATCCAGCCATTGCACTCCAGCCTGGGCAACAGGAGTAAAATTCTGTCTTTAAAAAAGAAAGATATTAATATATTACAGATCATTTGCTCCTTTTGATAGATTCAGAAAAGGCAACACCAATCAATTCTTGAAAAAATTCCATAAGCTATGAAGAGAATAAAACTTGCTTAATTTGATAAAGAGTATGTATCTGATGTCAATAGCAAACTTTATATTAAAACTTACTAGAGAGATATTCCCATTGGAGTCAGGTATAAGACAAAAATGCATTATTTTAAAATTTTTCAACAGTGTCCTAGAAACCTTAACTAATGAAGTAAAGAAAAATGATTCTTTCTCTCTCTGTAGATACTTAATAACTAAAAAGAGAGGAAATATTGGAATAGAGGAAAGAAAATGCCATGATTATATATATCTAAAAAAAGATACAAAAGAATTGATCAATGAAGTATTAGAAGTAGTAAGAGACTTCAGTAAGGAGTTGTACAATAGCAATATACAAATTACTATTAGATACTAATAGTAACCAATAAGAGATAATGAAAAGAGACCTCAAAATATGTAAGAGATAAAAGAAACTATAAGACTTTATAGAAAAGTATTTTAAAAGACCCAGATACATGATGGTGCACACCTGTAGTCCCAGCTACTACGGAGGCTGAGATGGGAGGATCTCTTGAACCCAGGATGTAGAAGTTTCAATGAGCTGTGATCAGGCCACTGCACAGCTCTGGGTGACAGAGCGAGACCCTGTCTCATAAATAAATAAATGACCCAGATAAAGAAGAAAGCATGTCATGATTGTAAATGACAGGGTTCAATTTGTAAAGATAAGTCATCTCCAATTCAAAAGCTCCTATTTATTTGTTTGTTTGATGGAGTTTTACTCTTGCAGCCCAGGCTGGAGTGCAGTGGCACAATCTCAGCTCACTGCAACCTCTATCTCCTGGGTTTAAGTGATTCTCCTGCCTTAGCCACCAGAGCAACTGGGATTACAGATGCCCACTACCATGCCCGGCTAATTTTTGTATTTTTAGTAGAGATGAGGTTTCTCCATGTTGGCCAGGCTGGTCTCAAATTGTTTAAATGAAACTTAGCAAAGTAATTCCCAAGTTCATTTGGATGAGTAAATTAGCAACAATTATAAGCAAGTTACAAGAATAAAAATAAACAAATTGAATACCTCGTGTATCAAAACTTACTATAAGGTTGTAGTCAAAATAGTGTAATACTGGTACAGAAATAGTTAAATAAAATAGAATGTTCAGAAACAGATCCAAATAAATTCAATATTTAGTATATGAAAAATAAGTCACTTCAAGTATTGTGGAAAGAATAGACTAATAAAGTTTGGCAATAAATGGATTTTTATTTAGGAAAAAAATTAGAGTTCTTTTCATATAACACATTTTAAAAACTAAATTCAAGGGATTAAACAGCTAAATGTAAAAAGACAAAACTGTAAAAGTTCTAGGATAAAATGTAGAAAATATTTTTTACAGTCTGGGGGTGGAAAGGTGTTCCTAAGTAAGACAAAATTCAGAAGGCACAAAGGAAAAAAAAGTACAGATGACTATATAAAGATATAAAACTTCCGTAAAAGACAGTTATAACAAAAGTAATACTATACCTGGTATAAAACAACTCCAATGAATAGAAACAACAAAGAAAACAAATAAAGAAATGGCAAACACCCAGTAGGAACAAAGGCAAAGAATATGAAGAAGCAGTTCACAAAAGAATAAAATGCTAATACCTAATAAGCATATGAAAAGATGTTCAGCTTCACTGGTGATTAGGAAAATGTAAATTAACAATGAGATTCCATCTTCCTCTGTCAAATTACAAAATGCTAAATATTAAAAAAGTCCAGGGTTGCCTAGAATATGCAGGAACAGAACCCGTATACTTCTAATGCAGAGTGAATTGGGACAGGCAATTTGGAGTGACAAATAACTGTCACATAATTATTATTACAATGTGACAATAACTATCAAAATTAAAATATTTTAAAATCATAGTTTTAGATTTACATCCTCTAGAAATATTTGCACAAATGTGTAAGAATATATGTGTAAGGAACATTATTTGTAATAGCTAAAAATATAAGACAATCTAAATGTCCAACAGTAGGGCAATGATTGAATGGATGCTGAAACAGTCATAAAATGGAAACCTCTGTAGAGGTTTAAGGAATAGAGTAGTAAGTACATAGTTATGGATCAATTTGGAAAGCATGATTTTATTTTTGTGAAAACAAACAACATATGTTCCTGAATGTTCTTTGATAAAAGTCTAGAAAGATACCAAAACTTTGTGCCTACCTTTTGAGAATAGGTATGTAATTGATAGTGGGGTGTGGGGTGTATCTGAGTAGTTGGAGATTTTCACTTTCTACTTTATACATTATTTATGTATATATTCTATAAATAATTCCATATTCACAGTTTCTTTGCAATAAAAATAAATTAACTTATACAAAGGGATATAACAGACAAGGTCAATTTTACACAATATATTTTACAGGAATTTGCCATTTAAAGCTGAACAGAACTAAATAAACTGTGATTCCCCCAAATCTTAAACAAGAAGGAATTTTGAACCCTAACTCTGTTTATGGATTTGTGTGAACTGCAAAAACAATCACACAATTTAGGGATTTAATTGGTACTAGAGCCAAAGCTGTATATATTTTAGAACAAACAACAGTGGAGCCTTCGGATATGATGCACGTTCTGGTTTGGATCTGGGCCCACCCATGCAAATGGACACCACCACAGATATCGGGGCCTTTCCTGGAGTTCATCTACCTTTTCACTCCAAGAAAATTACTTCTCATTCTCAGTTTACCTGTTTCCTCAGCCATCCTCGATTTCACCCTGTCTTGGCTCCCAGTCATTCATCTCTTCTTCTGAATCAATGTTCATGTTTGTGTTTCTGCGACCTATTCCAGGACATCATTTCTGGTATGTTTTTTCCCTCCACCCTTACATATGTTCCTTACTACATTCTGACCAGCAAGACCTGCCCTCAGCTACCTTATCTCTCTCTGTGACCTAAGGACAGAAAAGCACAAATTCTCTTCACCTGACTTCATATATGGGTCCATGGTAGCATTCTCTAATTTAAGCATGAAACTCTTGAAGAGAGCATAAACTTTAAGAAACCAGTATAACCCAGCACTACCTTATGAATAACTATAGCACAAACATCATTTGCTGCTTAAACCATATCTTTTTTTTATATCAGTTTTAAACATTTAAAAGTGATTATGTCACATATTCTAATGGAAAATTGCAATTTCCAAATCTCTAGTCTTGAACCATTGGTCAATAAATGTTCCTAATCTGGTTTGCTTGGTTGACTTTGAAATATAACAGTCCGTGGTCTAGAATTTCAAACTTTCATATTAAAAGAATTCATAGAGATCGATCATCTTATGAAATGGTATCTGAGCTTCTCACTAGTGGCCCTGGCTATAAGAAAAAGGAGGAAAAAGGAGCAGGAGTAGGAGCAGGAGCAGAGAATAAAGAAGAGTTTTGAGTAGTAATATAAACTTAGTTCTAAATCTGAATAACAATTTATTTTTCCAAAGTACACAGGTATAAGTCTGCAGATCAAATCTAAAGCTACAAGTATATTTGATCTCAGTTTGGATTCCAGATTAACATCAAATGCAGTAGCTTTTTTTTTTTTTTTTTTTTTTTTGAGATGGAGTTTCACTCTTGTTGCCTAGGTTGGAATACAGTGGCATGATCTCAGCTCACTGCAACCTCTGCTTCCCGGGTTCAAGCAATTCTCCTGCCTCAGCCTCCCAAGTAGCTGGGATTGCAGACACCCTCCACCATATCCAGCTAATTTTTGTATTTTTAGTAGAGACGGGGTTTTGCCATGTTGGCCAAGCTGGTCTCCAACTCCTGACCTCGGGTGATCCGCCTGCCTCAGCCTCCCTAAGTGCTGGCATTACAGGCATGAGCCATCACGCCCGGATAATTTTTTGCTTTTATTTTAGTAGTTTCTTTTAAATATATATATACTTCTTTTTACAACCAGACAAATCCACATATTAGCCAGAATTGGTCCAATAGCCATAACATTTAGTATAATGCTGGGATTCATGTGCTTGCCTCTAAAATTTCAGAGGTTTGGTATTTCTTTTAGTTTAATAAGTTTTTATTAAAACTGAGCAACTTGGCTAGAGAAAATTTATTAATTCAGAGTTTATAATCTAAGGGCAATTGAAGAAACTCATAGAATAAATCATGCTCATCAAAATTTATAAATCTCTTTTGAAATTATGACTTTATTTCTACTACATAGTCATAAGATACTTCAAAATCTGTGATTCTACATAGCCAAGAGTAGCTCTTCAATGGAAGATAAATGAGTGCTTAAGGTAAATTCTGTAAAATCCACATGGTCAGTTTGAGTCTCAGTATCTGTACTTCCTTGAACAAATAAGTGATGTATTTGTTTTTCCTTTCTCATCTTCTGATCCTATTAGTAAGAAAATACAGTCTTGTGAGCAATGATGGAGTTGCATCTCTTAGGGGCATTTGATTCCCAAGAGACCAAAGAGCAAAAATAATTTCAATTTAAAAAAATCAAATGTTGCCATGAGTTAGTTATTTAACTGCTTTAAAACAAATGAATGCTGCTTCAAGTTCTTTCAAATACCCCACATCTTGTCAACAATGAAAGGAATTAACATGAAGAAAATTTACAATCCTTCATCATATTGAACAATGTCCCACATTTGAAAAGTTCACAGCACAGATTTCTGGTGACTGAAAGAAAGAAAAGACCTTTGGATTTGAATAAATGGATGGACCTTCTCCTTTTTTTTTTTTTTAAATAATGCCCCATTTGTATAAAGGGAAGTGGGAAGAAAATATCTTAGCTTAAAAAAGTGTCCTATAAAATAAAAGGTTTCATACTTGCCTATGGCTAGTAATCTCTGAAGGTGGTCACAAAAGAGGATTTCTAAAACATTTTATATGCAATGGCCCAAACATTTGCATAAGTGGTCAAACTTTCAAGATGACTTCTTTAAAATATAATACTCCTTCTGGACAAGTTTGTTTTTAAAATAGCAGTATCATTATCTTTGTCTGGCGAATCCAATACTTAAATATCACTTAAGATAGTTGATGAAAGAAGGTAACAGAACTTTATAATGATTGCAATTCATATCTTAAAACCTCTTATTTTGAAATAATTATAGAATCAGAGGAAATTGCAAACATAGTATAAAGAATCCCATGTGCCCTTCATGATGACATCTTATAGACGGATAGTATAATATCAAAACCAAGAAATTGACCTTGGTACATTACTGTTAATGTACCAATAACCGTTGCTATGTTACTCATTTGTCACCATTGTTTAATCTGCATTCATTTGCATGTACATGGGTGTGTGCATATGTGCATAATTCTATGCAATTTTATCCCCTATATAAACTTGTGGTTTATATATAGGTGGTATAACTACCACCACAATGAGGATTCAGCTGTTCTGTCATTGCAAAAGAAATCTTTCATGCTATCTGCCTGTATTTGTGCCCCCTGCCACCTTCTGCCTCCTTGACACCTGGTGACTGCTAATCTGTTCTCCATCTCTAGTTGTTTTTACTTCAAACATGTTATATACCTGGAGTCTTACTGCATGTAACCTTTTGAGATTGACTTTTTTCATTAAGCATAACACCTTGAGGTTCATGCAGGTAGTTTCATGTATCAACAATTCATTCCTTTTGATTGCTGAGTGGTATTCTGTACCAGGGTTTGTTCATTTGCCCATTAAAGGGTATTTGGGTTATTTCTAGTATTTTGCTAGCACAAATAATACTGTAGTAAACATCTGTGTTCAGATTTTTGTGTGAAGATAAGTTTTCATTTTTCTGGAATACACACCCAAGAGTGTTCAACTGCTGAGTCACATGTTTAGTTTTGTAAGAAAATGCCTCCTTTCTAGAGGGGCTGTACCGTTTTACAATCCCACATGCAATGTATGACCCAGTTTCTCTGGAACCCTGCCAGCTGCTGTTAGCATCACTGTTTTCACTTTAGCCATTCCAATAGGTATGTAGTGAGGCCTCGTTGTGGTTTCAGTTTTCACTTCTCTAATGACTAAAGATATTGATCATGTTGGGATGTGCTTATTTGCCTCTCCTATACTCTCTTCTGTGAAATGCTTCTTTATGCTTTTTGCTCACTTTACAATTCAATTGTTTGGTTTTTACTGTTGAGTTTTGAGATGTTTATATATTTTTTTGATGTAAAGCCTTTACTCACTATGTTGTTTGCAAATATTTTCTCCCACCAATTAATTTGTATAAGACAAAAATCAGAACCAGGCCCTAAGATAGGAAGATATTTGACTTTGTAGATATAAGATTTTATTCAAGGCTATGTTGAGTTTAGCCATTATTTAAGCACTCAGAAGCTCTTTGATACAGGGATGACCCAGTATGCTAAGCAGAATCAAAAGATTAAAAATCACCACCAGTTAGGATTAGTTCCTACAGTTTAAAGACAAATGTCATCTCCATAACTTCAGACTGAAAAGGGAAGCTCTTACTGCTAATGAAATGGGTAGTTCAAGAAAGCAGAAAATCTATTTTCAAGGCAGCAGAATGACAGGTAACCTGATCTTTAAACCTTCTGTTATTTGCACGTAATACCTACTGAATATTTGCTATAAGGTACTATAAAATCATCTAAGAGTCTATGATTTTTTCCTGTACAACTTGTTTACTCTAGAAATGGTGACTACATACTCTCAATTTGAGAGAGCAGTTCAAATATCAAATATTCTAAACTATTACCTGAATCCTCCAAATATTCAACCATCAAAATTATTTCTATTAGACTACCCCTTATCCTGACAAAGATCCTTGGTTAGAATGTTCCAGATATGCCTCCTTTCTCATATGCCCTTCCCTGCCCACACCCTCAGATGCCTCAGCATGCCATGCTCTATATCACATGACTCTGTCCCCTGGCCACAGCTGATCAGATTAAAAGATAGGCACTTGAGCCAAAGCTGTTCAGTGACTCCAGACTTGGATGCTTCAGGAGATACTGATTCAGGAGAAGATAGGTTGGATCAATTAGACTCCTTGTTTAGGAATTTGGAATTGAAAAACTGAAGTGAGATTAAATAACCACAAAAGCTGGACTGAAATGTCATGAAGTGGGCACTGTAGGCCTTGTGCAAACTGGAAGCCAGGCTCTGGAAGATGGGGTCAGCAGGTGCACTGAAAGAAGCAGAAATGCCATAAGTCTGCTGATGAGGGTTGTGAGAGGGAGGCAGAGGGAGTAAATTTCTGGTGCCCCGATGGTGTTCTGGCTCTGGTCATGATTCCAGTCCATTCATAGCCTTGGAAGACCCTCCTTTTAGGATTGCTTGAGCCCAGGAGTTTGAGGCTGCAATGAGCTATGATCATGCCACTATACTCCAGCCTGGGTGACATACACACACACACACACAGACACACACACACACACACACACAGACACACACACACACACACACAGATCTTATCTCTCTTACAAAAAGAAGAAAGAAGGAGGAGGAGGAGGAAGAGGAGAAGGAGGAGGAGGAGGAAGGAGGAAGAGGAGGAGGAGGACACCATGTCAAGATCTCTACTTATGACATGGATCTTATTTTTTTACTTGGAAGTGATAGTCAATAGCTATAGCAAAATTTGCATGGTATAATAAGGAAAGCATTCTTTCAAAAAGTTTTCAGTTGATGTTAAATCTTCCCAGAGGGAGACAGACACGCCCATATATGACTAGTGGGAGTATATGCTTGTTTGACCCTCCTGAAGGGCAGTTGAGTGAAATGGATATAGAATTCTCTTTTCAAAAATATATGTATAGAAGATCTGAAAGTAAATATTAAAATACTAATAATATAATAGTTATCTCCAGATAATAAGACTATAAATCATTTAAATGTTATCCTTTTCTGAGTATTTCTAACAATTTTTCTTAAAATCAGATGTTTAAAATATGAAAACCAGCTACCAGCTATTCAGTTCTTACATGTGCTAGATGATTTATATTGCCTCATTTAATTTTTAAAATGATTCTATGAGGCAAGTACCAATGTTCTCATTTAACGAATGAGGAAGTTGAAGCCCATAGATATTTTTAAAAACTCTTTCTAAACGTAGTGATTAATAAGTGGTACTAAAAGTAAATTCCATGAGATCAGGGGTATTTTCTGTTTTGTGTACTATTATATCCCCAACATCTATAACTCACTAAATTTTTTTTTTGAGACAAGATCTCACTCTGTCACCCAGGTCACTGCAACCTTCACCCCTCAAGCTCAAGAATCCTCCCGCCTTAGCCCCCCAGTAGCTGTGACCATACGTGTGTGCCACTATGCCCAGCTAATTTTTTAAACAAATTTTTGTAGAGACAGAGTCTCATTATGTTGCCCAGGCTGGTCTCAAACTACTGCCTCAAGTGATTCTCCCATCTTGACCTCCCAAACTGCTGGGATTACAGGTGTGAGCCACTACACCTGGCCACTAAATGCCTTTAAATGAATGATGGACAGAATCAGGCTTTGTACCCCAGTATGCCTTACTCCAGAACTTCTGCTCCAAGCCCTTGTTCTAAACCAGCAACACTCCAAAGAAGCCCTTCTGCAATTTGTGACCATGATAAATGTGTTCCTTCATATTTTAATTTACTTCATTTAAAGTAGGAAGAAATGACAATGGGAAATGTTTATAAAACATAATGATACTCTAGGAAAGATAAAGTCACATGATGTGTTGCTGTGTTGTCGGAGTCAATAATTTAATAGATTAGTTTATACATAACCTTAACAAAGCTTTATATTATATAACATTTATATATTTTACTTAATATGGTGTTTGTAGTCATTGCTAGGGAAATTTGGATATTTGATCCATAGTTATTATATCATCATGTTTATGGAAAAAGTCAGCTTCTCATATAATTTTGAGTTCCAATAGCTTTTCTAGGAGCTAGCACATTAGAAGAATGAACATTCTTGATATTGTTACTCAAAATCATAATTTATTCCTTACTAGCTACGTAGCCTTTTAAATCAGCATGAAATACTATTTTTGAAGGAAACCTGGCATTCAAACTATAATCTTGTGACAGTTATGTCAACCTGAGCTTTTAGAATAAGGCTTATGACAAATACATTGCCAGTTTCTAATTCCATTTTAATAATAGTACCACAATGTCATAATTTCAAGGTCTTAGCCAAAACATCAAGAAGCATAAGTTAGTCATAGTCATTAAATTTATGAAAGGCCAACTTTTCCATACAGCAATGCTTGATCCCAAACTTTGTGCTACTCTTCTCTCCTCACTGTGTTTCTGATTAGCTTAAGGCATGAGAGGAAGTAACTGAGATGATGTTATAGAGATGTGCCTTCTCAATATCATGAAAATGGCCATATTGCCCAATGTAATTTGTAGATTCAATGCTATCCCCATCAAACTACCACTGACATTCTTCAAGGAATTAGAAAAAACTATTTTAAATTTCACATCAAATCAAAGACGACCCTGTATAACCAAGACAATCCTAAGCAAAAAGAACAAAGCTGGAGGCATCATGCTACCTGACTTCAAACTATACTACTAGGCTACAGTAACCAAAACAGCATGGTACTGGTACCAAAACAGACATATAGACCAATGGAGCAGAACAGAGACCTCAGAAATAACACCACACATCTACAGCCATCTGATCTTCGACAAGCCTGACAAAAACGAGCAATGGTGAAAGGATCTCCTATTCAGTAAATGGTGCTGGGAAAACTGGCTAGGCATATGCAGAAAACCAAAACTGGACCCTTTCCTTATACAAAAAATAACTCAAGATAGATTAAAGACTTACATGTAAAACCCAAAAGATAAAAACCCTAGAAGAAAACGTAGGCAATACCATTCAGGACATAGGGTTGAGGAAAGACTTCATGACAAAAATGCCAAAAAGCAATGGCAACAAAAGCCAAAATTGACAGATGGAACCTAATTAAACTAAAGAGCTTCTGCACAACAAAACAAACTATCATCAGAGTGAACAGGCAACCTACAGAATGGGAGAAAATATTTGCAATTCCCATCTGACAAGGATCTAATATCCAGAATTTACAAGGAATTAAAACATATTTACAAGAAAATGACAAACAATGCCATCAAAAAGTGGGCAAAGAATATGAACAGACACTTCTCAAAAGAAGACATTTACATGGTCAACAAACATGAAAAAACAGCTCAGTATCACTGATCATCAGAGAAATGCAAATCAAAACCACAATGAGATACCATCTTATGCCAGTCAGAATAGTGATTATTAAGAAGTCAGGAAACAACAGATGCTGGTGAGGCTGTAGAGAAACAGGAATGGTTTTACACTGTTGGTGGGAAAGTAAATTAGTTCAACCATTGTAGATGACAGGATGGCAATTCCTCAAGGATCCAGAACCAGAAATACCATTTGACCCAGCAATCCCATTACTGGGTCTATACCCAAAGGAATATAAATCATTCTACTATAAAGACACATGCACATGTATGTTTATTGCACCATTATTTACAATAGCAAAGACATGGAACCAACCGAAATGCCCATAAATGATAGACTGGATAAAGAAAATATTGTACATATTCTCCATGGAATACTATGCAGCCAGAAAAAAGGGATGAGATTATGTCCTTTGCAGGGACATGCATGAAGCTGGAAGCCATCATCCTCAGCAAACTAGCACAGGAACAGAAAACTAAACACAGCATATTCTCACTCATACGTGGGAGATGAACAATGAGAACACAAGGACACAGAGAAGGGAGCAACACATACCAAGGCCTGTTGGAGGGTTTGGGTGAGGGGAGGGAACTTAAAGGACAGGTCAATAGGTGCAGCAAACCACCATGGCACACATATACCTATGTAACAAACCTGCACGTTCTGCACATGTATCCTATTTTTTTTTTAGAAGAAATGAAGAAAAATTAAAAGTTAAAATAAAAAAAAAGTAATTAAAGATGTGCCTTCTATCATCATTTTAATTTAATATTATTTTGGGAGTTCAAGCCAATGTAAGAAGAGAAATGACACAAACCCAAGAGAAATAAGTAAAGAAAGAAACAAAAACATTATTATTTGAAAATGATTATGATCTAACAAAATGTCCAAGGAATCAGCTAATATTTTTAGGCTTAACAGAACAGTAAATAGCCAGATAAAATATAAAATATAGAAAAGTCATTCATATTCTTAAATATCAACAATTATTATCTAGAAAAATCTAATTTTAAAAAGGTATAATTTACAATAGCAATAAAAATATGTAAAATGAGAAGTAGACTTAATAAGTGTTTTGCTATATAAACAAAATAATAAAACTTGTTGTGTCATAATATCCAGGAAGAATGAAATATTGTCAATATGTCAACTCTTAATATGTTATTTAAAAATATTAATTCAATCCCAAACAAAATCAAAATGAGATTCTTTTTAGAATTTAGAAATAATGTTATAATATTCATCTAGGAAAACAAAGAGATGAAGATAAAAATATTCTAAAAAAGAAAAAGGAAAATGAGCAAGTAAAATAATATGTCAAGGAAACAGAAGAGAAACACCAGAAATAGACTCAGTTATAGATAAGGATTAAATAAATGACAAAACACAACATAAAATAATGAAGATTTGAAAATACTCATTTATGGGAGGCATTCATTAGAAATTTGAATTAAATTATTTTAGATGGCCAGGTACAGTGGCTTACACATGTAATCCCACCACTTTGGGAGGCTGGATCACTTGAGGCCAGGAGTTTGAGACCAGCCTGGCCAACATGGTGAAACCCCGTCTCTACTAAAAATACAAAAATTAGCCAGGTGCAGTGATGCATACCTGTAATACCAGCTACTCTGGAGGCTAAGGTGGGAGAATTGCTTGAACCTGGGAGGCGGAGGATGCCATGAGCTGAGATTGTGCCACTGCACTCCAGCGTGGGTGACAGAATGAGACTCCATCTCAAAAAAAAAAAAAAAAAAAAATTTACTTTAAATCAAATACTTCATACCTTACTCCAAAATATATCCCAGATGTCTAAGGTAGTAAATATTCTTAAACTCACAAATGAGTAAATTAAAAAAAACAATGAGTGAATGTTAATGAAATCTCTAGAGAAATAACAATTTGCTTAAGCCTAAAGCATTAGCTTATGGAAAGATTTATGGTTTCACACATAATTTTAAAAACATTTACTCAAATTAAAAATAGCTGCTGGGTGCAGTGGCACACATCTGTAATCCCAGCAGTTTGGGAAGCCAAAGTGGGCAGATCTCTTGATCTCAGGAGTTTGAGACCAGCCTGGGCAATATGGTGAAACCCATCTCTACAAACACACAAAAATTACCTGGACATGGTGATGAGAGCCTGTAGTCCCAGCTACATAGGAGGCTGAGGTAGGAGGATTGCTTGAGCCTAGGAGGTTGAGGCTGCAATGAGCCTCGATTGTGTCGCTGCACTCCAGCCTGCATGACAGAATGAAACCCTGTCTGAAAAGAAAAAAAAAATTAAAAATAGCAAAACTAGGGAGAAATTAAGGAGGTATATTAATTTCTTTAGGAATTTGTATGGCCTGTCGTCTCCTACTCACCTGGCACAGTACTGGGCACATAGTAAGTGTCCAATAGATATCTGTTAACAAAGTATTGCAATCATTAACTAAGTAGACTTTGATTATTTGATGAGATAAAAAAGTGCATCTAATTAGTCAGCTACAACTATGAATAAAGAGTGCAAATTAATTTTTTTGGCCCAGACGCATAAGAGCCATGGACAGGAAGCTGTCTAATCAGCTGTGGAATGGAGAAGGGGTAGGAGCAACAAGTGTGCTATGGAAGTGTTATTAGGCCACATCAAGTCCCCACATACGCATGAACTGTTAGTGGGTAAAAGCAACCAACAGGCCACCCTGGTCTGAGACAGTCAGCAGATGTATGTCTCGACTCAATTAAGAAATCTTATTTAACTTGGGAGGTCCAAAAAGCAGAGTGGCTGGATGACAGGACTTCTAAACAGCAATCTCAGCTGCTAAACAAAGGCTGTGGTTGTGTTTGGAGAGGAGAGAGAGAATCACATACTGCTCTTCAGTCTTTTTCTATTGCAGCAACCTTAAGCACTTACACTTGATGGTTCTGCATCTGCCATCGGAAGCAGTCAAGGGATCTAAAAGTCAGTATATGAGTGTTCTCAGTGTATACAGTAAGGAAAATACTCATTTGAAATCACTTAGCTGAGGAGTCTGTGCAGTATGATGTTTCTGTGTTATTTTCAGAGCCTACTTTGTGCTGATTGCTCACAGCATTCTATACATTTTTACAGAATCAGTAAATGAATTATCATTTTTTTGGATAAGGTTAAAAAATGATCATTGTGGTTTTATCAAAACCTTGTTTTCCAATTTGGTCCTGGAAACTGGTTTTGGAAACATAGGGAACTGGTCTAATATTTGTTAGTGATATGAATCTGTGTTTCCATCTTTTGAGTCCTATTTTCCCGGAGTAATGACAATAAACGCATTGGGAGAAATTGGGAGCACAGAACTGTCCATCTTCATTTCATGCCAAGATTCTGTGTTTCCTTGCTATAATGATGCTCCCATAAGCCTACCTACAATAATTCTTCCATCTGTCAGCTAGACTGGAGGATAGTTCACTCAAGAGGAGTAGAAATATTTTTGCTATTTGGCCAGCAGTCAGGCTACTAGATGGAATGGGCCTGAACAGACTGGCAAACCATTCGTTTCCTAGCTATTCCTACAGCAACTTCCCGAGCACAAAGAGGAAAGAAGAGCAGGTTTTAAAAATCTATTTGTGAAATAGCTAGTAATGAGTGGACCAGTGTTAAGCACATGTAAAAAGACATTTCTATGTGGTGGCAAGATGAGAGAAACTGATATGCCAAATATTTTAAACTCCGTGATCAAACTGGAATAATGTAAAAAGTGACTGTAATCTGAGACAGTAGAATGCAATTTTCCTTGCATTATGTTGATTTCTCTGAGCAGACGCAGGTTAAATGATTGCTCTGAGGTTGATGACACAGTGATTCCAAGTGCCAACAATGACTTCAGCCTGATGGCAACCTTTACAAATTGCATCCTGTAAATTTTTTGTAAGAATAACAAGCAATTCATTTTGCTTGAGAGTAACTTTTAGCTAAGGGACTCCACCCAACAATCTGGATTTAATAAAACAAAATACACTTTGGTATTATAAACATCTTTTTTAAGATGTTTAAGTTCTCCACAAATTTTTGTAGAAGCAAAATATTTTCATTTTTTATTCAGCGAAAGCCAGATGGATCCTTATGCATAGCCAACAATTACTTAGTGTATGTGATGAGCTGGTGGGGAAGGGCAGAAGGGGAAGGAAGATTACTGCAATCATAATTGTGTGCTTGCCTGTAAAATATTCAGACTAATACAAAAGACTTTTAAATCCACAACCAGAAGAATGCTTGCTTACTCATTCATTCATTCATTCATTCACTTATTCAACATACAGTATTTACTGAGCACCAGGCACTGTTGTAGGCTTTAGGGATACAATAGTTGAACAAAACAGACAATACCTTTGCTCTCATGAAACTTACATTCTAGTGACAAAAAGACAGACAGTAAACTAAAAACTGCCCAAAGAAAAAATCCAAAAGGGACTCAATGCATTTAATGTGCAAGATAGAGGAATTATCTGCTTATAGATGAGTAGGTATATGGAGCTCTTATGTTTTCGTGACTGGTCGTAGATAAAATCATAGTTAAAATTTAGCTAGGCATTGTTCATTATTGTATATAATTTATAACCTAGTTACTGAGCTCAAAGAGCTTACAATTCCAACTTTCAAGATGTTCCTGCCCGTCAGGCAGAGAGGGAAGGAAGAGCCATCAGACATTTTACGTGCCGTCCACGTCAGAGCTACACTGTCTTCAAGGTTACAATCACTATGATGAGGGTTTACAATCATTGTGCCTTGAAAAATGCATTTTTGACTCTATGTTGTTTTCTACTGGGTAAAGAAAAAAAAACATCTTTTTTTATTAGTGGAAAGAATGTTCATAAAGATGAGAACAGTAGACACTGGGGACTTCAAAAGGAGGGAGGGTGCACAGGCTGAAAAACTTCCTACTGGGTACTATGTTCGCTATCTGGGTGATGAATCAATAGAAGCCCAAACCTCAGCCCCATGCAATATACCTTTGTAACACCTGCATATGTAGCCCTGAATCTAAAATCAAAATAGAAAAAGAATCTCCAATCCACTTTTTTCATTCCAATGACCTCACTATGATTAAAGGAGGTAGAAAAGGAAAAATGTCGTTAATAAAAAAACAGATATGTTGTCCCCAGAGCTCATGAAATCAAAATCACCTTATGTTTCTGCTGCCCTTCTGGGGTCCATCAGAGCTGCACCACTTACATTCTCAATCTTGCAAAAGAAAGAATTTTCTTAAGGACAACCCTTCTAATATCCCTGATCACAGTTGCTTTTTGTTCAAAACTGTGTCTTCGACGTCTTTCTTTATTTTGTGAGAAGATTTAATTCATGTGACAAGCACATGTTCAGCATTCACCAGGTGTAAGGCATTATGTGGGGCAAAACTGGGGCCTACAAATATATTGAAGACACAGCCAGGCACAGCGGCTCATACCTTTCCTGTAATCCCAGCACTTTGGGAGGCCGAGGCAGGCAGATCACTTGAGGTCAGGAGTTCAAGACCAGCCTGGCCAGCATGGTGAAACCTCATCTCTACAAAAAATATAAAAATTAGCTGGGTGTGGCATTGTGCACCTATAGTTCCAGCTATTTGGGAGACTGAGGCACAAGGATTGCTTGAATCCAGGAGGTGGAGGTTGCAGTGAGCCAAGATGGCACCACTGCCCTCCAGCCTGGGCAACAGAGGGAGACTCTACCTCAAAATAAATACAGTAAAAAAGTAAAAAATGAAGACACATGGTTGCTACCTTTGTAGGGTTTATGGTTAAGAGGGGGCCGAATACACAGACAGTTATAGAACAAGGTGGAAATGGGCAAGTGCCTCAAGAGAGAAACAAATGAAGCATCACACTTGCCCAGAGGAAGCTTCTGGTCAAGAGCTTCAGGATGGTGGCACTGGAGGAAGGCTTTAGGAGGCAGGTAGGATTACAACAGATCAGGGACATGTGAGCAAATGTGAGTTTACCTTTTTCATTTACAATTTTTCTCTTATTAGTACCTGTATTAGGGCTTTCCAGAGAAACAGAGCCAACAGGATATACAGACAGACATAGAAGAGGGGATTTATTATGGAAATTGGCTCACAGGATTATAAAGGCTGAGAAGGCCCATTGTATGCTGTCTGCATGCTGAAGAACTAGGGAAGCTGGTGGTATAATTCAGCCCAAAGGCCTGAGAACTAGAGAAGCAATGGTGTGACTCAATCAGAGGCCAAAGGCCTGAGAACCAGGTCAGGTGGGGGATTGCGCTGGTGTAAGTCCTAGAGTAGGAAAGCCTGAGATCCAGGAGCTCCAATGTTGGACAGCAGGAGAAAATGGACGTCTCAAAAAGAGAGAGTGAATTCACCCTTCCTCCACATTTTTTATCTATCTGAGCCCTCAATGAATTGAACTGTGCCCACCCACATCGGTGAGCGCGGATCTTAACTCCATCTGCTGAATCAAATGCTAATCTCTTTTGGACACAACCTCACAGACATACCCAGAAATAATGTTTTAGCAGCTATCTGGGTGTTTCTTAACCCAGTCAAGTTGACATCCAAAATTAACCATCACAGTAGTACCTTATCGTTTTTATTTATAGTCTTCAAATGAAACTTTCCTAATAAAAAATCTATTTTAACCTCACAAGTCTTTATTGCTTACTTTCTTTAATGAGTATTACTTTAAAGATTTAATAAATTTACTTTTAATTGGGTATTTAATCAACTTTATAATGGAAGAAAAAATCTAAATAGCAACATGAACTTACAAAAAAAAAACAAAAAAACCCTCAAAAGTCCTATGTTTTCATAAACCCTAAAGACTTTTTCCATTCTACTGCTTGCATGAAAACCAATTGCACATAGTTAAGAAGCAATATTTTACCATTCTAAATTGTACTTTTTCTCATCTGCCATTGTTTTCTATAGTCCCACGAGTTACCAGCAATTACCATGTTTTATTGTATCAATGTATCATACTTGCCACCTACCTATTTCGCTATAGGGGTGAATGTGAGCTTTTTCTAGTGTTTAGTGATACTAATGAGTGCTTCTACACATATCCATGTGTCTTTTCTTTGAATTACCTGCTTGGTTTATGTTACATTTTCCAAAGTTTAATGAGGTAATGTATAACGTATGGTTAAGAGTGTGAGCTCTGGCAGACTGGCTGTGTTTAAATCCTGACTCTGTCATTTACCATCTGTGTGGTAACTTTACCAACTTGGGAAAGTTACCACCTCTGAGGCATGGTTTCCTCTCTAAAAAATATGAATAATAGTAACCACCTCATATGATTATGAGAATTAAATAATATATGTAAACCCTTAGAACTGTGCTTAACACACGGTAAGCATTCAATAATGTAAGTTATTACATAAAGACCTTAGTATTTATTGCATTCTAAAACTCAGTAAGACTGGGTGAAGTGGCTTATGCCTATAATCTCAGCTTTTTTTTTTTTTTTTTTTGGGACGGAGTTTCGCTCTTGTTACCCAGGCTGGAGTGCAATGGCGCGATCTCGGCTCACCGCAACCTCCGCCTCCTGGGTTCAGGCAATTCTCCTGCCTCAGCCTCCTGAGTAGCTGGGATTACAGGCACGCGCCACCATGCCCAGCTAATTTTTTGTATTTTTAGTAGAGACGGGGTTTCACCGTGTTGACCAGGATGGTCTCGATCTCTTGACCTCGTGATCCACCCGCCTCGGCCTCCCAAAGTGCTGGGATTACAGGCTTGAGCCACCGCGCCCGGCCATAATCTCAGCATTTTGGGAAACTGAGGAGAGAGGACTGCTTGAGCCTAGGAGTTTGAGACCAGCTTGAGCAACATAGCAAGACCTCCTCTCTACAAAACAAATCAAAGACTTAGGTAAGGTGGCATGTGCCTGTGGGTCCCAGCTACTCAATAGGCTGAGGTGGGAGGGTTGCCTTGAGCCCTGAAGGTTGAGGCCACAGTGAGTCGTGATTGCACTAATGCAGTCCAGTCTGGGTAACAAAGTGAGACCCTGTCTCTATTTTTTTATTTTTATTTTTTGAGATGGAGTTGCGCTCTTATTGCAGCCTTGCTCATTGCAACCTCCGCCTCCTGGGTTCAAGCGATTCTCCTGCCTCAGCCTCCCAAGTAGCTGGGATTACAGGCGTGCACCACCACGCCCGGCTAATTTTTGTATTTTTGGTAGAGACAGCGTTTCACCATGTTGGCCAGGCTGATCTCATACTCCTGACCTCTGGCAATTCACCCGCCTCAGCCTCCCAAAGTGCTGGGATTACAGGCATAAGCCACCGTGCCGGCCTATGTGTTGTTTTTTTTTTTAATTAATCAATTAATTATTTTGAGATTGAGTCTCAGTTCATTGCCCAGGCTAGAGCACAGTGGCACGATCTCAGCTCACTGCACCCTCTGCCTCCCAGGTTCAAGTGAGTCTCCTGCCTCGGCCTCTAGAGTAGCTGGGATTTCAGGTGCGTGCCACCATGCCCAGCTAGTTTTTGTGTTTTTAGTAGACAAGGTTTCGCCGTATTGGCCAGACTGGTCTTGAGCTCCTGGGCTCAAGTAGGAGCCTCAGCCTCCCAGAGTGCTGGGATTACGGGCGTGAGCCACTACACCCAGCCTGAGACTTTGTCTCTAAATAAATAAATAATAAAATTCTATAAATGCTAATTTCTTTTTCATCAAACCAAATTACTATAACTCTGGCAAAATGTGTGATCATTTCTGTTAATTGTGAAATTATAAACTCAGGTTTGTGAGGAATATTAAAGGCTTAGTTTCTAATTCATGCTACGTGTATCCAAGATGCTTTCCAAAAAAAGAAAGTCAGTTTACAGAATCATCATATGCTCCCAAGCTTTCATCTTTGTGTATTGTTGTTCTTATTTTATTGGTTCAAGGATCCTATCACAGATTGAGTTACATTTGTATTTTTCCATTATAATAGCACAGTCTTTGATTTCTAGTAACAAACCTCAACCTTTTACCTGAAGGAAGAATGTAGATGTGGCTGGGCCTCAGAGCCAACTGGATTTAAGGAATGAGGCACTGTGCTTTCCTCTCTCTGTCTCAGTGCCTCTGGAGTTTTTCTGTGCATTGGTTTCATTTTCTTAGCCTGGCTTCCTCCGTATAGCAGAACACCTGTCCACCAAGAGCGCCCATGCTCATGTTGATGACTATTTATCTTTACCAACTCCACATTCCCAGGGAAGGAATTTTATTGGCCTGGCTTGGGTCACTTGCTCACCCCTTGATATGGTCTGGCTGTGTCCCCAGCCAATCTCATCCTGAATTATAGCTCTCATAATTCCCACACGTTGTGGGAGGGACCCCATGGGAGATAACTGAACCATGGGGTTGGTTCCCCCATACTGTTCTTGTGGTAGTGAATATGTTTCATGAGATCTGTTAGTTTTATAAGAGGTTTCCCCTCTCATTTGGCTCTCATTCGCTGTCTGCCAACTGCCATGTAAAATGTGCCTTTTGCCTTACATGTGATTGTGAGGCCTCCCCAGCCATGTGGAACTGTGAGTCCACATGGACTCACAGTTAAACTTCTTTTTCTTTATAAATTACCCAGTCTCAGATATGTCTTTATCAGAGCATGAAAACAAACTAATACACCCCTACACCAATCAATTATGGCCAGGGAGTTGGGCGCTATGACTGGTTGTTCCTGTTAGAGCCATTTGTTTTGAATGGAAGGAAGGACATTACCCCAAAGACAGGATGCCCAAGGTAAGGGCTCTGAACAGACCCAACAATGGATTCCACCAAATCAAATTATTAATATTAGAGAAGCTTGACATGCTTTACATCTATTTTCTATTCTTACGTGAACCTCCTCCTCTTGTATAGATTGTTCATATCTTTGGCCATTTGTCAAAATATATTTTTCCCATAAATGTGTTTCATTTCCTTAATAGTTGTGGAAACACAACTGTGCGATTATTGAAAAAATTTAGGATGGCATCAACAAGCATACTGAAAAACTACAATGTATAAGACATTGTTCTGGGTGCTATGAGGGGGTCAGAGAACTGCAGCATTGTAGCGAAAGAATTCATTCTCTAATGGGTTGAACAATATAAGTAAAAAAAAATGAAATAACAAAAGGTTATATAATAGTGCTCTTCAACTATGGAGATCATGTCCTTAAGAACTTTGTGTCCAGGGATTTGTGGTTCAAGAATTTAAACCCATATGGTGAGAATCAGCTTAGGGGAAATAATGTTTGGAGTACACTTCTGAAAGCCATTAGAAATGTATTTTCTTATACTAAAGAGAATGTGAGTTTCATACATCTAAAATCAGTAACCGTGACTACAACATGGATAGTCAACCCATTACCATTTCATACTCACTAGAAAGATACTTTCAGGACCTTCTTTTCCATAGTTTCAATAAGATATTTATAAATGATTCTGTAGGATTGCTAAAAATATCCATAGTGAGAAGAGTTCTTGATGAGGTTAGTCCTTCTCTGAACATTCATGGTCTTTCTTATTTTATGGCTTGGTGCTTTCCATCAGACATACCATTGTCCTGCCCAGATCCCTTATACATTAAGCGCCCCTTATGCAAGTATCTGTTATTCTGTCTAAAGGCTTTTTCTGGCTGCAGGAGCAAACTTGGTCAGAAACAGGCTAGAAGTACTGGAGAGTTAATGTCTTCGGGAACAAAAGAGTTAGTGATGGATGTACCAACTCAGAGGAGGGCACGTCACAGTGTTCCAGGGATCTCTAGAGGGATGGAGCCCCAGGTGACCACAGCAATGATGTGTTAATACTCTGCATTGATTTCTTTGGATCATTTCTAAATAAACTACTCACATTAAAATCCTTAAGAGTCTGCAAGTTGGGGGGCCCCAGCCTAAGACAGTTTGACTCCCACAACCTGGGCCTTGCTTCCTAAATATCTGGGTCTGAGGGATATGTTTGGAGGCTTGAGATGGAAAAGCCTTTGAGAATTGATCTCTTCTGATACCCAGAGTTTTGCAGCTTGGATGTGCCCTTGGTAACTGTACCAGGAACATGTATCTCTCCCCTTTTCTCCTCACAGATGCCGCTGAAAATACTTTCAAAGCCCAGGATTATTACTGCTTGTCTTCCTTGGTCCTGCCCAAATCTTCATTTCAAAAATCTCTTCATCTCTGTTTTAGTGCCTTTTCTATTTTTAACCTCCATTTCTTTTTTTCCTCCTCAGCTATCCACAGAAGGAATGATCTGCAATGTACACATGCCAGGACAGAAATTCTACAGTTGCTGATAAAATGGAAACCTATATTATGCCCAATGAAACGTCATAGTTAGGGAGTTTGAGATGCAGTGTTGAAAAGGAAGTAGAAAAAAAGGAAAAAGAAATAGCTGGAGTAATCAGCAAAGGCCTCACAGGGAAGGGTGGGACCCCTAATCCAGTCCCATCTCCCATTTCACAGGTAAGGAGACTGAGCTTCATAAGGTTAAGCTACTTGTCCAGGGTCCCACAGCTCACAAGTGTTGAGCTGCCTCCTTCACCCCTCAGCTCCTTCTGTGTTCCAGCCTGGGCTGCCCACTCGCCTTTTGTCCAGGGGCAGCCTTGCCTCTGCATTTGTCTTTTGTTGGCCTTGAACTTTACCATGATGACTAGGCCTGGAAAAGAGTGAGAACAAATGGCACATTCTCCTAAGCACTGTCCACAATATCAGCTGTCCTAAGAAGATTTTGAATATGGGTTGAAAATATTGTTTTTGTGTTAAATCTTGGAAAAAATTCTAGTTGCATGGAATTTTTTTCTCCAGAATTAATCATGAGTAGCATATTCTTTAGCCTTGTTCTTTGGCAAAGAAGAAAACAAAATAGCCATTGTAGGGCTCCTTTGTTTGCACTTGGAGACCTGTGACGTTGCTCACCCCTCCCACTGAGCAGCCTGCAGATATTGGTCTCTCTGGAGAGCACTGAGTACCAGGGTGGCAGGACTTGCTGAGTAAGCCCTTCCCCAAACTAAACTTGATTCCAAGGAGACAATTCCTCTAACTGTTCTTGAGCTTTCTTGTCTCATATACTCTCAATAAGCTCTTCCAATTTCTGTTTTTAAACTAACAAGAAAAAGAACAGCACATTCCTTTTATATTTGTGCAAATGAAGGGGAGGCAAGTTGCTGGGGAAACTCTAGCAAACGTCTTTTGATATGTAATTTGAATGATTTCCTACTGAAGTCCTGAAATATGAATTAAAATCATGAATTTGCTTTTGTCTCACATTTCAAGATCATAATCTTAGTGCTTTCTATAGACTGGGAGATCAATATTCTAAGAATGAGTCTGTCTTTATTAACCTCCGATAATAGTGACTCAGGATAATTGGGATCCATTAAAATACAACCTTCTCTTCCCACATCATCCTTTGTTTTAAAGTGGGACATCATTAGCTCACTTAGTGTTCACTATAGAACAATGCTATTCACCACAGTCATTTAATTAGACAGCTAATTTTCCTTCATGTAAAATTTCATGCAATTCAATGTCAGCTGAACGATACACTGACAGTAATATTATGCACACTGTACTGCTCTCATTTTCTGCATTGATTCGTGTTTGACTTGAATCTAATTGCGAATGGTCCACTTACTACAGAAAACACCACTTTTTGGCAAGGATTTTGAGCCCCTGGAGTGTGTTCCGCTGTCAGGTGTGGATGTATGACATCCACAAAGGCCTCCTAAAACTAGCCTCAGAACTAGCCTTATACCTCTTATGTGTAGTCCCTAACTAAAAAATGAGTACAACCTCTATTCCATTTCTCTCTCCCTAAGATCACCCCACCACCAGGGTCCCTATTTCTCCCGTAAGGGAATCATTGTAGAAAATAATTAGAGGCTCAAGAAAATCAGAAGTTCATAAGCGAGAAAGGAAAGAAATTATAGGAAGCAGGAAGAGCTCTGGGGAGCTGTTTTTAGAAGCAAACATCCAGCTAGGAACGGGCCTTCTTTTTGGTAAGCATTCCCTTGAAATCAAACAAATAACAAAGAAAACAAAAACAAGGAAGAAAAAGCCTCCAGGAGAGCAATGTGATCATCCGTCATTCTCATCTTAATATGGTTTTTGTTCAGCCAGATTGCTTTCCTTCTTACAAACCAGCTGTACCAAGAAAATAGAATTTTGTTTGCTGGGGAAAGAAAAGTAGATAATTCTAGAACATGGCATACTTCTAGAAGTAGGGTGGTGTCTCTGTGTGTGTGTGTGTGTGTGTGTGTGTGTGTGTGTGTGTATGTGTGTACAATCAGGTCACAGGACCTCCTAGGAAAGGTGTAAAAATGAGGTAGACAAATGCCCAAAGCAAACATCACTAATTTTAACATGTGGCCCAAGCAAGGAAGCCTTAACATTCTGTCCTCTTGACCTCTCTTCCTCCCCATCTCCTTCTCATTCCATTTTAGTTTTGAGTTTATAGTGCTTGCACCCAGGAATAAAAATTTAAACTTATATTATTAGTATGAGAGTTCATCAATATTGTTCATTAAATTGGCCTTTCAAGGAATATACTAGAAATCTAATTGCAATAGTGATTAATAATCATATTATTAATGATTAACAATAATTGTAACAATTTTTGTTATTATTCTTCTTTCCCCCCCCTTCCTCCTCCTTATCAAAGCAATTTTGGGAAACTGTGTGCCAAGTTCCAAACTGTTGTACACTGCAACTCCTAGGCTTAACCATGAAAGAATTCAAGGGTAGCAGCCAAATGAGCAAGGTTTTTGGGTATGGGTGTGCAGGTTGGGCTCTGTACCTCAGGTTGGACCCTGTATCTCAGGGTCAGACCACAGTCCTAGTCTGTGTTCTATTCTCCAGAATGAATATCTTGACTCATGGCTGCATCTGCAAGGAAGATGGGACATCCATTCTCACTTGTACACAGGCTGTGGGCTGCCTGGGGCCCTGAGCTGAAGACAGGCCTGCTGCTGATCCCAAAGGCAGATGACCAGAGTTAGGACAGCATGCACAAAGAAGATCCTAAGCCTTTTTGAAGAAGTGCCAATATCATCAGTTGGGAGTCTTAAAGTCAAGTTGGGGAATAAGCGTTCTGGGGAATGCCGAGAAGGAGAGGTACAATCAAGCGTGTAGGTTTAGGACTTCAGTCAAGGCGCTGCTTTTTTTTTTTTTTTTTTTTGCTACTCTCAGGCAGTTTTTACTGCTTACCTTCACCTCTGGTGCATTCAAGGCACTCCTTGGCTTGTGCCATTACTACTTAAGATTTTCAGAAAACCTGTCTGGTCGTATGCCGCATCCTACTTGTATTGAAGGAAACCTAGAATTTCCTCTTTATTGCTACACATCTCTTTAAGTCTCTTATCTTTAGTGACTAAAGTAAAATTTGGTTCTTTAATAAGTAATCATACCTGTTTCTTGATTTGACCTGAGAACTTAAAGTTTTGTCTTTAAACAAAGCTTGTTAGAAAGGGAGTTAAAGTGTGGCTCATTAGTCTGGAGCCTGTGAAGGATGTTACAGTTGTTGCAGATGGACAAGCAGGCTTTGTTTGCATTGAACTACAGTAATGTCTCATGCTCTTCCTTGTTCTCTATTTAGCACTTCATCTTCATCTAATCTCTAACAAAGCATGGTCTGTGGCAGGCAGCCTGCGGTAAGCATAGTGAATCAGCCTAACCTTCTGGAAGGTGACAGCAGTGAGGAGTGTCCAAATATTTATTTCAAATATATTCTATCCTGTAGTCCTCCAAATTCAAAGACTTTCCCATTTAAAATACCCATGGCCCTATCATTCCTATGGTTTTTGCAATAAGGGGCCATGCAAATGAACTCAAGTATGAAAATTACTGCCAAGCTGGTATAAACCATATAACTCGTCCTTTAAGGGATAGTGTGGAGAAGGAAGGGCACTCTTTAGAGCAGGATTGCCACAGATGGTTATGTATATTGGTGGGGGTCCTTTGTGGTATGGATGGCTGCATAGGAGGATAGAGTGGTTAGATGGATCAGGTTATCTACAGTAACAAACAGCCCCAGTCTCAGTGGTTCAACACAACAAAAAGTTCATCGTTTGCTCATGCTAGATGTCCAGCATGAGTAGGCAGGGAGATCCAGGCCGAGCTATGACATATCAATATACACTTCTACAATCAGCTGAGCAGGGAGAAGAAAGTATGATGAATCATGAAGTGGGTCTTAAAGCCTCTGCCTACCAGCAACACATGTCCCTTCTATTTCCATTTCATTGGTCAAAGCAAGTCATATGCCCACATCTAATTACAAAGGAGGCAGAGGTGTGCAATCTTACAACATACCCAGAAAGAGAAAAGAATGAGAATCTTTGGAACAATCCTAATGACTACCACTGGGGGATCCATTTGGAAGGACTGCAGTGCTACCTTTGTGTTCTAGTAGCAGCTCTCAACTGAGATCGGAAAAATGGCTTCCACATTTAGAAGTCTGGTAACCATCCTCACAAGTCAGGTACCTTATTTCCAAAGGTAGGTGTTGTGAATAGCTTTCTAGAGGGAAAAGCAGTAAGTCCTAACTCCTCTAAGAAGGTTCACTATATTCCTTTCATGTTTGAAATAAGGCATTCCCTAAAACACAGAAACCATTATTGAGAAACAGCATAAATAGCATAAGACTGATTCTCAGAGGCTCCAGAAATAAAGCATGCTTCTACATAGTGGACACTAACGATTGTCTGAAAAGCCTACCCTTTCTGAGTGCTGTCGTTCTCTTCCACATTTGAGCCATATGTTAAAAGTGATGGGATCCTGGCAGCCATTCTGTTCAACATGATCCTGCCTCTAAGACAGAGCAGATTGATCAGAGTAGACATGTGACCAAGGATGGGCAAGAGTCTCTTTCCTAGGAATTCAGAGTTTGAACAAATAGAAACAACCTCAGAAAACAAATAGTTTGGACTAATTGGTCTGGGTTTTCTGCTGATTGGAAACGTGATACGTGACTGAGATTATTAGTGCTCACTGACTTCCCAATGCTCATCTCATTTCTCAGTTCTCCTTGCAGTTAGGTTGAGGCCATGTGACTAATTTCTAGCCAACGGGAAATAGATAGAAGTGATTATAAGATAATTCTAGGCCTGGCTGTTGAAAATATTTCTCATCTCTCTTCACTTTCTGCTTCCCTACCACAGTGACCTTGGAGGCCACATGTTCTAAATCACATAGTGATAGGATGGAGAAAGGTTGCTCAGTCCATAGAAAATTGTGACATGAGTTAGGAAAAACATCTTCATGGTTTAAGATTTCTTTTTTTCCTTTGAGACAGAGTCTTACTCCGCCACCCGAGCTTGAGTGGACTGGCATGATCTCAGCTCATTGCAACCTCCTCCTCCTGGGTTCAAGCAATTCTCACGCCTCAGCCTCTCGAGGAGCTGAGATTATAGGTGTGCATCAACCATGCCTGGGTAATTTTTAGACAGGATGTTACCATGTTGGCCAAGCTGTTCTCAAACTCTTGACCTCAAGGGATCCTCCAGCCTTGGCCTCCCAAAGTGCTGGGATTACAGGAGTGAGCCTTCGCTCCCGGATAGGATTTATTTCTTACTTCAACATAATCTAGACTATCCTGACTAACATAAAACAAACACAAGAGTGCTGTGTTTCACTGAGAAGCAAAGAAAAGTTGAGTTACGAAGAGGGATAAAGATGTTCATGTACAAAGAGGAGCAGAAAGAAAGAGTCCCTGGGTCCTTCTAATTCCTGGTTCCAACCCCATCTTGAGAGAAAACTGCATTTCTTTCCTTGGCTTCTATGACTCTCTTGCATCCCTGTAAGTACCTTTTTTATTAAGCCTGTACCAAAGAGTTTCCATCCTTTGCAGACAAAAGAAGTCACAACTAACATTCCTCTTACCTGAGTGCTTCAGTTTATGTTTCACTCATAACACGAAGACAACTATATTAATAGGCATGGTTCTGGTTTAGATTTCTAATTCCTTCATGCCTTTTATTTTGTCTAGGAATGCCAAGAACTACAGCAAAATCTTGTCCAGATGTGATTCCACAATACAGTCAGCCCTGAAGACACAACTCCAGAATTACAGATTTTGTCTGTTTATCCAAAATGTAAGTAAAGGTGGATAATCTTTTCAGTTTATTGGTTACAAATGACCAGCTGACAAGTTACTCAACTTCTGCAATTGTGGTGAAATTCTAGAGCTACCAAGAAAGGGTCACTTGTCCAAGAAGAACAGCTAAGGGATTGATTGGCTCTTCAGAACCTGTGCCAACTTCCTTTCTGCAGGCGGGCTAAATAGTGGATATCTTTTAGAGAAGGGAAGCCATCATATTAGGAAAAAACCTCTCTCTGCCGTGAACAAGCTGAATGCAATCACAGAAACTGCAGACAAAAGAGCTTTTGATGACAGATACTTCTGATGCCTGGTGCCTTCAAAGGCATTCCAGGAAAGGTGAAGGAATAATTATGATTAACAATAACTCATATTTCTTCCAGGATGTTACTCATTGAACCAGTGGAACACTTGAGAAATATTTCAGTGAGTCAGCTCATATCCAATGTGGCAAAAAGATCCTGCACCCCCAAGCTCTTTGCATTGAGCTGAATAAACCCAAATGAATACATTCTGGGAGAGAAGTAAAGGCAGTAGAATGTTGGTGGTAAAAGACATTTTATGGCTCCTTCATTTTCCACCTCCCTCATCCTACCTTCATATTCAAGTGAAATGAAATTATCAAGGCTGATGAAGAAAATCTTGAGCATGCCTTTAGAAAAGATAAAGAACTCAGATGAAGGAAAAATGCAGAAACACCACCAGAAAACAAGGAGAGTCTGATAACTCATCACACATCTAAAACAAAATGAACTTATAAATTTGTATTGCAACTTATACAATAAGAGCATATACCAAAATCCAGTTAAAATAATAATGGTTACAAGTAAAAAGAAGGTTGGACTAGATGGTCTGAGGTCTTTTATTCAAAATTCCATGATAAAAGGACCATACAGACTGATGTGGCAAAAGGGCTAAATTGGCTGTTGATGAAGTTTATCCTATGATAATGGCACTGACATTCATTATTTTATTTTTTACTGGCCTTAGAAGAGTTTATTAAAATACAGGTACAGATTAAAAAAGAATTAAAAACCCAATACCGGCCAGGCATGGTGGCTCATGCCTGTAATCCCAGTATTTTGGGAGGCTGAGGTGGGCAAATTGCTTGAGCCCAGGAGTTTGAGATCAGCTTGGGCAACATGGCAAAACCCTGTCTCTACCAAAAATTTTTTTAAAAAAATTAGCCAAGCATTGTGCTGCATTCCTGTAATCCCAACTACTTGGGAGGCTGAGGTAGGAGTGTTGCTTGAACCCAGAAGGTGGAGACTGAAGTGAGCTGAGATCACACCACTGCACTCCAGGCTGGGTGACAGAGTGAGACCTCATCTAAAAAAAAGACCCAAAAAACAAAAATCATAAAAAGCCCAATACCCATGCACTCACTACCTAACCTAGTTTAAGAATAAAATATTAACAAGTCCCATGCACCTGCCCCCAAAAACTCTCCTGTTTACATCCCATCCATGATTATCCAGAGGCTAACACTAATTTGCACTTTTAAGAATTTGCCCTTTCATGTTAATCATTTCCTGCTTTATGGTTTACCACCTATGTTTATATACCTAAACAATATGTTGATGATCAGTTTTGAAAATTTAGTCGTTGTGTAAAAAAAAAAACAACCAAAGTTCTATTAGTTGAAATCTCAGCATCCGCTTCTTTAAGCATTTAGGAGACACCTTTCTGGGGAAGTTAGTGGGCAAGGTCATACACCAGTCCTAGGAAACACAGGGCTCTGTGGAGTCTGAGCACCTGGCAATGTTCGTAGGTGAGTCTGGTATTGAAGTCAGGCAGAAATATGGTCAGAGGGTAGGGGATGCTCTCTATATTCCTAACTTGCCTCCAGCTCTCAGATGCAGGTTTAAGCAGAAACTCTGGAGAGGTGCAACGAACGTCCTCAACTAAGGCAAGCAGCAGGGTATGGAATAGAGAGGTGGAGCTTGTTTAGCAAACGGTCATGACACAGTAAGAATCTGGGCAAGCTCACTCAAGCATTCTATCCTGGGGTTGAAAAAGAGAGTAAAATAGCAGTGGAAACTTGGCTACGACAGCCACCAACATGTCTGTCTCTTGAGTCTCATGCCCCTCTCTGGAACAGTTGCCCTCTGTCTGTTGATAGCTGTCCTGGAATTTCTCTTCACTGTCCTTATGGGGATTCCTTTTGCCTTTCACATGGGCTGGATCATGTGCTTATTGTATCCAGATCAGACCACATAATTTGTGGGGTGCAGTGCACAATGAAAACCTGGGGCCTCTTTAAGAATTTCAAGATGACAACAGCGGAGTATTAAACCAAGTATGGGGTACTTCTATGTGCAGAATCCTGTGTGACTATATGGGTTGATATCCACAAAGTCAGCCCTGTCTATATCTCATGTCTTCCTGTTTCCTAGTTTATTCCTTTTTTTTAGTGGAACACATTCCAGTCGTTTTTTTTTTAGAAAGGGTGCCTGGGAAATAAGTTTTTGAGACTTGGATGCCTGAAAATGTCATTGTTCTATCCTCATTCTTGAATGTGAACCACTTTATTGTGTAACACTGAATTCTGAATATTGCTCGCTGGAACTGTATAATTCACTAGTCCTATTTGATTGATGGTTTGGCTGGGTATAAAGTTCTAGCTTGGAAATAATTTTCCTTCAGTATTTTAAAGGTATTGCTCCCTTGTCTTGTTTATAGTGCATTGCTGAGAGTCTGAAATTATTTGGATTCTTAACTTCGTGTGTGTGACTTGTTTATGCCTTTCTAGAAGCTTACATAATTTTCTTTCTTCCCCAGAGTTCTAAAAATTTACAACATGCCTTTGTCAGGGTCTGTTTTCATCCATACAGGCCCTTTAGTTCTAGCAATGCTGTTCATCAGTTCTGATAAATTTTATTGAATTATTTCATTGACAATTTTTTCTGCTCCATTTATGTTTTCTGGAGCTCTTATAATTTGGATAGTGAACCTTCTAGAACAGACCTCTCATTTCCTTACCCATTCTCTCCTGTCTACTCTTTGTTCTACTTTCTGAGAAAATCTTTAATCTTACATTCTAGTCTTTTAAATTTTTTAACTTCATGACTTTTTTTTTTAAATTTCTAAGAGCTCTTTTTATTCTCTAAATGATCTTTTTTATACCATTCTATTTTCTTTCATGTATGCAGTATTTGTCTATTATCTGAGGATATGGGAAAACTTGTTTGTTTTCCTCTCCCTGCATAGTCTCTATTGCTTCATATTGCCTTTTCCTTGTATTTATTTAGGTCTCTATCTTTTTCAGAGGGGACTGTCCTCAGATATCTGGTGTATTAGTTCATTCTCCTTCTGCTATAAGAGCATACCCGAGGCTGGATAATTTATAAAGGAAAGAGAAGACTCACAGTTTTGCAGGGCTGGGGAGGCCTCCAGAAATTTACAATCGTAGCGGAAGGGGAAGCAAACACGTCCTTTCTCACAAGAGGCAGGAAGGAGAAGACTAAACGCCCAGCGAAGGGGGGTGGGGTGGGGAAGCCCCTTATAAAACCATCAGATCTCGTGATAACTAACTCATTCTCATGAGAACAGAATGGGAGAAACCACCCCCATTATTCAATTATCTCCACCTGATCCCTTCCACAATATGTGGGAATTATGGGAATTACAATTCAATGTGAGATTTGGGTGAGGACCCAGCCAAACCATATCATTTGGTAATCCTTGGTTTTCTGCACTAAAAAATGCTGATTAAAAGCACTAGACAAGTTGACAGGGCTTGTTGACTTTGAACTTAAGGATAATCTAGATGTACAGTTTCTTGGCAGACCTCTGAAGTGAGTGTCTTTACTTTTTTTTTTTTCCTTGTTCTGGTCAGATTCCCCAGAGAATTTTCTGATCTCCTGCCTGGTAGATGAGGGCTTGACTGAGAAACAGGTGAAAGAAAAGGGGTGGAGAGTCAGAATATATGAACTCATTTCTCCCCTCAGTAGGAAGTCCTGCTCTCAACCATACCTACAAACATAAAAACTCCAGACTTCTGTTGGGACAGGGGAGGAACAGTCACCTAGCACCATAAAGAGTAAACAGGCAGCTAGGAATCCAATTGTTTCTCAAGTTGTTTTTCGTCTTTATTTAATTCCCAGGTGTACCTGATGCTGCCAATTCCTGAGCTTTTTGAAGATTCTGTGGTTTGAAGCCAGCTTAGGACTCGGCTTTTTTGGCTTGTTCATCTGCTTTCCAGCTTCCAACATGGTGTTGCTCTTATCATCTTTCCTATTTTTCCTATACTGGAATGTTTGTCTTTTGTAAAAATTTACTTAATGTGGCTTTAGGTACTTCAGGAGAAAGTGAAATTAGATACAGTCATCCTCCATTATCTGTAGGGCATATGCTCCAAAACCCCTGGTGGATATTCGAAACCAGCAGAGTCCTAAACCCTATATAAACTATATTTTTTCCTATACATACCTATGATAAAGTTTAATTTATAAGTTAGGCACAGCAGGAGATTAATAGAAATAACTAAGAATAATTATATGCTATTATAAAAGTTATGTGAATGTCTCTCTCAAAACATCTTAGTGTACTGTAGTTACCCTTCTTGTGATGCTATGAGATGAAAAAAGCCTACGTGATGAGATGAAGTGAGGTGAGTGATGAAGGCATTGTAATATAGTATTAGGCCGCTATTGACCTTCTGAGAGTAGGAAGGAGAATCATCTGCTTCAGGTGATTCTAGTTCATTAAGTCATGACGATGTTGATGGTTGGATGTCAGGAGCAGAGGATGTTGAGGACTAACAGGCAGGTAGCATATTCGGTATGAATAGGCTGGGCAAACAGATAATTCACATTCCATGCTGGACAGAATGAAATGGGGCAAGATTTCATTATGCTACTCAGAAAGACATGCAATTTAAAACTTATCATTGTTTATTTCTGGAATGTTCCATTTAATATTTTCAGACTGCAGTTAACTGGGGCAACTAAAACCACAGAGAGCAAAACTGCAGATAAGAGGGGACTACTATACATACCTTCAATTCACTATCTTAACTCAGAACACTGTTGGCTTTTTAAACAGCCTTTTTAGAACCAATTGTACCTCTTTTATAGTTATGCAAATGTACTGATGATGATGTCAGTGCATTGACAGCTAACCTTCAAATCCAGGCATGGCTTCTGCTAGGGGCTTAATTGGGAAACATCTAAGAGATTCCTGCTCAGCACTTCCTCTTCTTCTCCAGAAGCCCTTCTGCATGGCCCACCTCATTCCTCACATGTTCTTACATGATCCTATATTTTGGTTAGAGTTGATTGGTGTAGGGACAGCTATTACCCAAGGTGGATATGACTCTATTCTCTTGAGATTCTTGGATATTGACCAAACTAACCACTAGGGGAGTCACTCCCTGGTGGCAAATGCTAAGATGTACATTCTCCTCCCTTCCTGTCACTCAGATTTTGTTACTGGATCAAGTTTGCCTGCATCACTCTTTCTTCAAGATGTTTTATCCCTTAAAGGCTTCCTCAGGACCCCCTTTTCCCACATGAGAATAACCAATGTAACCAGTTTATCACATAAATCTAAATTCCAGCTTTTGAGTTTAAAGTTAGGACACCCTCTCCCACTATATCCATTTTCTCATATCCATACACTCCTTCAAAAAATACTTAACAAAAACAAATTTTGTTTTACCCCTGTCCCCTTCCAGAGACTTGGTATATGTCAAAGCTAAAGTGACAGAAGGGGACCTTTAATAATGCCACTCAAGCATACATGCAAGGGGATAGACTAGGCAGAGGTTAATCTGGGTACTGTGAGATGTCAAATCGCTTTGCTTTCTACCACTGCAGGTTGCAGTGGTAGAAAACCCTTTAAGTCCCATATCTTTGGCATGGAAGAGGCTCCACTGAAGAGAGGGATCTCCAAAAGAGGTGAGACAAGAGACCAGAGGTATTAAGTGGAAGTACCGAGATCCCCCCTCCGATATACTGATGAGTTATGAGACAGTACAAACCCTATTTAAAGAGGGGTGGGGTGGTGGGCTAAAATGTTTTAGTATTAAAATGTAAATTTCACAAGTAATTACAATTTTCCCTTCAGGGAACTCTTGGCAGAGTAGAATAGGTATTGGCTTTGGATCCAAAGGGTTTTGAGGTCTAGGTTCAAGTACTGTGACTTTGGGCAGGTTATTTGATGTCTTTTGCCTCCTTGTCTTCATATGTGAAATGAGGATCAAAGATACAAAGATGAAAAAAGACCCTGTAAAAGGTGCCTGGCATATGGTTGAACCCTATAAATATACATTCTTTCCCATTTTTCTCATCTGCTATCGAAAGCAATAAGATAATAGAGTTTGTTCTGTACAGCAAATACATATTTCCAGGAACGTTAAAGCAGGACACATCAGCAAACGCAAAGATGACCTATCACAGGCCTCGGGGATCTTTGAGAAGAGTACTCCTTACAGATTTATATTTGAAAAGGGAAAAGTAGCTGAGACCCCCATATTTGTCAGGCATAGTGAAAAGAGGTTGTTTTGTTTTGTTGTTTTGTTTTGAGACTCACTGTGTTGCTGGGGCTGGAGTGCAATGGCTTGATCTTGGCTCACTAAAACCTAGGCCTCCTGAGTTCAATCGATTCTCCTGCCTCAGCCTCCTAAGTAGTTGGGACTACAGGCGCCCGCCACCACGCCCGGCTAATTTTTGTATTTTTAGTAGAGATGAGGTTTCATCATATTGGCCAGGCTTGTCTTGAACCCCTGACCTTGTGATCCGCCCACCTCAGCCTCCCAAAATGCTGGGATTACAGGCGCGAGTCACTGCACCCCGCCCAAAAGAGGTTTAAATGAACTTTTTTGGGTGGGGGGACGGGTATGTTTATTTTAACTATAAAGTCCCTGATCTCAATGCATCTGAAATAGAAGTTACACATAATATTCATTTTAATTTATTAACATGTTTGAGTCACTGATCCCTTTGACACTGGCCCCAGAAAAGTGAGTGTGTGTATTTTACTCATACAACCACACTTTTCAAGGAGTTGGCCCATCCCCTGAAGCCAAGGACACCCCAGGAATAACTTTGACCTACAAAAGTACTTTGATTTCGCCGCATCCTCCCCTTCCTTCGCACGCCCACACCACCTGCTGCCAAGTAAAGAGACTGGCTAGCGCCCACAGCTCCGGGAAGGCTGGATTTTGGAGGTAGAGTTGGCAGCGGGGATGGAGTTGGGAGTGGGGACCCAGTGCCCGTGTGAGGGCAGCGCGCTCTCCCCCACCCGCTTCTGCTGTTCACCCGAGAGCGAGGGACACGGGTGAGTCACGCGGCAGAAACACACAGCACGCGCACTGGGGGACAACCTGACACAGCGTGGGCGGCGTCCCCGGGGGCGCAGTGGCTTCCACCTCCCGCGTCCTATGGGGAGGCGAGGAGAGAAGGAGCAGACTGAGCCGAAGGAAGGACCCCGCCTTTTGGGAGAACTGCGGGTTGACAGCAACTGTACCTACCAGTCGTGAGGACAAGATTTTTCACTAGAACCTGGATTATTTCTCCCTTCTCCATCTTGCCACGCCCAGCCAAGGGACTTCTTGGGCTGCGCAGGGACAGAAAGGAGCTGAGAACCCCCATATTTGTTAGGCATGGTGGAGGAAGGTTTAATATAGACTTTGTTTTAACCACGAAGTCCCTAATTCCAATACATTTAAAATATAATCCACACATAATACTAATATTAACTTGGCGACGTTTTTGAGCCACTGATTCCTGCAACGCCTGCTCAGCAGTGGGCAGGACCCTCAGAGCCCGCGAGCCTGAAGCGGCGATGAGGGACCCGCCCCTGCGGATTGCACAGGAATTACCCGCAACAGCCCAGGAGTGCTGGCCACACACGCGAAGGGTGGGGCGGGGATGGTGCCCAGGTCTGCAGTCTCAAATCCTTTGGGGGTAGGTTCAGCGGTATAGACGCTGGCAAGAGTCAGGGGCTGGGCTGGGCTTTGGCAATAAAGGAGATGTCCCCACTCCCTGCGTGGTATGAGTCCCAGGACAGGTGATTATCATCTCTGTGCCTTTTCCCCACCCCCAGATCTAAAGGGAGAAGACGACCAGCTGTTCTGCAAGCAGAAGACCCAAAGCACACAACCCCAGGCTATTTGAGTTAATAAATAACAAAAACTGCATTCTTAAGTGGGGGGTGAGGGGGTTACATAGCTGCATTTTTTTTTAATAAGATAAAGAATAAGTCACACTTGTCCCTGAGGATTAACATGCTTTCTCTGTTATACTCTCCCACCCGCGGAAGTGGGTGTTTTTGCCTCTCCATTTTCAAGGTCACACAGTTAATAAGTGACAGAATCAGGGCCTAAAGCAGGCTGACCCCAAGCTGGTGTCCTTTGTTAGTGCTACGTTTCCCTGTCAGAGGTGAGGCAGAGGTGTCTTCATTACTTTTAGCAAAGAGAACCGGCTCCTCTGTATACAAATAAAGACGTGACCTGCCAAGTTACCTGGGAAGCTGCGGCCTTCACTTCTTTTCAAAGCACAATGTGTCTTATGCTCTGAGCTGCTTACAGTCTCACTTATGAAATGGCTTGCTGGACTTAAGATTGGAGTCTGCAAAACTAGATGTTTATTTTCTTTTTTTTTTTAAATCTAACTGGCCCTATGATATGGGCCTTACTAGCCTATGTTCAGACCAAGTGATCCACCCAGGTAGTACTAACAAATGCTGCACACGCCCTTCCAATAAACGAAGACCTTAAAATTACCTTGGTCATTTAACCTTCAATTATCCAACCACTTTACAGGTATTTAATGAGCATCTCTGCCTTTCCATGCTCCAGTCTACTTTCGCCTCTGCCAGTTTTTTTTTTTTTTTTTTCAAACATGGTTCAGATCCAGTTAATTCTTTACTTTAAAACCCTCAGTGGTTTCCTATCATCTACAGAGTGAAGATAAGACTTGTCACATGAGGCCCCTGCCTGTATTTGCACCTCTTAAATTTGGAGTACAGGCAAAAGCAAGGCAAAGTGAAACCCCAAGGTAGAGCCAAGTGTTTGATGTATCTGTAAGAGTACAGATTCTTGCCCTCAGACACCTCAAATCCTATGTGAGAATAACCACAGCTGAATGAAGTATAAATGCTTCACTTCTTAGCTCACACTTGACCCTGGAGAGTTTGGTACTCACAAAGAAATGCAGGCTCCTGAGAGTAAGGGGTTCAGAGTTCATTTCTTTCTATATAACCTATCTCTTTTGGAAAAAGAGCCTGGAAACCTTTGGAAAAAAGTTGGATAACTGGGAATAGAAAAGTAGGACCAAAAAAAAAAAAAGAGGGAGAGAGAGAGAGAGAAAATGTAAATATTCTAGATCTAAAGGTCAATGCCACTGCTAGGTTCAAGCTTCAAAGTTGACTCTGGATTTCCTGGCAGCCAAGGCAAAAATGGGAAACAGGGTACATTATTTGCACTTTACTGACAGAAAAGAAGAAACCTATCCATTTTTGAAAACAAGCAAATTATTTTATGGTGCTATTTTTAATCTTGATCATCACTGCTTTTTAAATTATAAAGTTACTGTATGTCCTTTGTAAAAAATCCAAATAACACAAATATCTATAGGGTAAAAAGTGTATGTCCCCCTTACCTATATCGCTCTATTCCCCTTATCTAGAAGTAAACCCTACCCCTGAAGACTGACAATTTATTTCTAGAGGGGTTTTGTTCTGTGCAATTAAAAGTACTTACAGTTTACACAGAATTTGGGTTTTATTTGCTTGCTTTAAAAAAAAAGTATTATATTAACTATATTCTTTGTAACTTGCATTCTCACTTTATGGTGTATCAAAGACATCCTTCTCTCTATATATATAAATCTCTTCCATTTTAATGACTACAGTATTCTATTATAAAGAGGTGGCATAATCTATTTAACAGTTCTATTTGTTTCTGATTTTACAGCTGTATACAGTGAATATGCTTGTACATATACTTTTTTGTAGAAATCCATCTATATCATCAGTCTCTAGAACTATAAGATCACATCACTTATATATTTAAAATTTTGATGCACTGTCTGCACAAATTTATACTCTCACCAAGAGTGTCTGAGTGTGCCCATTTTTCCGTTCCCTTGCCAGCACTAGATATCATCAACATTTTTCATTTTCTGGCACAAACTTCTGAATGGAATTTCTCCTGGCAAGATCAACATATTTTAATCAAGAAAGGAGACCAATGAGACAGTCTCATTTTTCTTGTTCTAGGGTGGTGGTTTTGGGGCTGTGCTCCATAGAGCCCCGGGAATGCTGAGGGATAGGTGTGAGGGAGCACAAAAGGACAAGACATTCACCCTGTGAACCAGGGCACTGAGTTTATCTGTTTTACATGTTGCAGTTTGGAAAAAGACTTTGTTTGAAGATAAGATTCTGTTGTTTAAAAACAAGTTTGAAAATCACTGATCTGGGGCCTTATTTCTTATTGAATCATCAGCAAATTGAAGAAGAATTAAAAATGTATTCCTTCAAGGCAAAGAAAAGATATGGAAACAATGAATCTTCAGCTGTAGCCAAAATATTCTCATTTATACACTGTGTGTGAGAATGTGTGTGTCTGCAGATGTTCTTGTTTATGCTAGGCCTCTTCTGTTGCCCACCTGACATCCTGCAACCAATCCCAAAACATGATTTCCTCCAAGGTTTAGATGAAAATGACATACACACACACACACACACACACACACACACACACACACACACACACAGAACATGCACACACACCATCAGTGGGAATCATATCTTCTTTATTTGTATAAACTGGATGTCAGCTGCTCCTCCTTTCCTCTGAGACCTGGATAAAATTTCATGGTAATGATCCTCTAACATTTCTGGGAGCTCCTCCTAGCCATAGGTTCTCAGGGCCTCCTCTCCCTCCTGCTTCCTTAGGTGCCCTCTTTAAGATCCATTATGCAAAACTCAGCTCCTTCTTTGGCAGTCACACACACAAACAACAATAACAACAACAACAACAAACTACTCCTCTGCACGAAGTATCCTTGAAAAGAGTAAAATACTACAGACAGCACTTGGGGAAAGTGTCAAAGAAGGAAGAATTTGAGTCACAAGGATGGAAACTATTTCAAGACAGCATGTAAGCATCACAGGGGCCTTGGCCTACCACCAGCTCACCTTCATCTCACTGGCTCTTCTCCCCTTTTGCTCTTTATCTCCACCCACTCCCCTCTGGATTGAACCAAGAACTTCTAATTATTTTTTCTATGAAATGTTGCAATTCTGCTCTCCCCAGCTTGTGGCCTCAGCATCGTATGGCCAATATCTTCATAGTACTTGTCTTATGACATGAAAAAAAAAAAACTTTTTTCATTAATACAAGTAGTGCTAAATAACAGAATAGCTTTAGACTATATTTTAGCAGAACGAGATGGTGTTTGTGTTATTACTAATTCCTCCTGCTGTGTGTGTGTGTATATATATATATATATATATACACACACACACAGCAGGAGGAATGTATATGTATATATGTGTGTATATATATATATCTCAGTACTTCTTTTCAAGTAGAAACAGACATTTAAAAAGTTAGAGAGCAAGTGATCTGGTTACAACAAACTCTAAACCATTATACCTTCTCGTTCAGAGGAGGCTGGGATTTGTTTTTGAGTTGTATTGCTTTTGTCCTGTAATCATATTAGATATCTGGCCCCTCCAACCAAATGTTAAGTAGCCAAGGGCAAGGACTCTTTTTGTAGCTTTTAAATGTCGAAAGTCTCTGGCATCTGCTTCATAAATGTGTAATGAATAGAACAACCACTAATTATGTGACTAAAGAAAGGGTAAGTGATAAATAAATATAAGACCCTTGGATATTTTATGAAATATGGTAGATAATTCCTTGAAAAGGCTGTAACATTAGTAATTCTTAGAGAGTTCTGTTAAAACATTCAGATATATTTTCAACTAGTATTTATCTTTTAGGAGATCCATTGTATAAGACTGAACTACTCAAAATATTCACGACATCATATTTCTTTTTGTACTGGCCTTTACTCTTCTAAAACTTATTTCCGACTTTTCCTATAAGCTAGATATTATTTTTGTTTATTCCCTTCCCATGTGGCCAGATAGGAAGGAAGCAGAGATGATTATCTATATCAATACAATATCTCCTCTTGCAGGGATCCCAAGAATAAAGAGTACTATATAAAGTAGCATGCTATGTAAACCAAGGCTTAAAACATCCTTTAGTGAACCATCATAAAATATCACTTGAAATTCCTACAGGATCTTCTGCCTGCTATGTTTAATTCCTAAATCTCATGTTATTAAAAGAAGTCTGTTTGCTCTTTTATCTACACTCCACATCATACAATTTTTTTTTCATCAAAACTGGCTTAGTTTGGTGTAAGGAAACAGGAGCATATGACAACTTAGAATTTCTGATATTTGACCCTTTGCTGTACATTTAAGCTCATGAATAGTCCAAAGCTCAGAACCCAGGCCCAATTCCATTGTGGATATATATATACCAGGCCAAGTTCCACTGTGGATATATATCTATAATATATATAATCCAAATTAGTATATATAAATATATATCCTAATTCCATTGTGAATATGTGTGTGTATGTGTGTATCTGTCCTATTCTGCTTGTCTGGATGACAGCATTTTTGCCAAAACATTCAAATGAAAAAATTTTAAAGCAAACTTACTTGGTGTCATGTAAATAACACGGAATAATCATAACCAGCTGTTTCACTGCTAAAATACTATCCAGTCTCTCCCAAGTCTAGTGAAGAGCTTGACTTGCTTACTTGTTGACATTTGGTTCTTATCTGCTGTTGTTCCAGTTGTCCAGCTAAGGCACATTCATAAACAGGATGTGAGGGCAAAATGAGTTAATCATTTTAAGCACTTTTTCTTTCTGCACTTCTCGCAATAAATGTGATCAATGAAGAGAAAAACATTGACGATGTAAGAAGAGTGATTTGAGATGTGGTTTAAGAGTCAGCACACCTGCGTTTGAATCCTGGTTCTAATGCTAGACAGCTGTGACCTTGGGAAAATTGTTTAACTTACTAAGCCTGTTTGCTCAGCTCTAAATTAGGGCCAGTAATACCTTTCTCATATTGTGACTGTGAGCACTAACTGTAAAATATGTATTTAATAAATGGTAGCTGTTTTGTTGTAATTATTACCACAAAAGCTTCGCTATGTGGGACTTTGCCATCCTAAATTAATTTTTGTATTTGTGTCTCACTTTGAGCTTCTTCAAAACACCTCTCTAGCCACCATTTTATCTTCACAGCAACCTTGTAAGCTAGGTATAACAGACGCGATTAACCTCATTAAGAAACCAACAACTAGGTGACGTCAATGCATTGTCTCAGTCATCCCGTGTCTGGTCAAGTGGGGCAAGAATCTGTCTCGTCCTTACCTTCATGAACAATCCTCCAATTTGCTCTCAGACAGCAACCACGGGGAGCTGTTAGAAGTACTGTGTGATCCGTGGACACAGGGAGGGGAACATCACACACTGGGGTCTGTTGGGGGGAAGTAAGGGAGGGACACCGGGGGTGGGGAGTGGGGGAGGGATAGCATGGGGAGAAATGCCAGATATAGGTGAAGGAGAGGAAGGCAGCAAATCACTCTGCCATGTGTGTACCTATGCAACAATCTTGCATGTTCTTCACATGTACCCCAAAACCTAAAATGCAATTAAAAAAAAAAAAGAAGTACTGTGTGTTCATGTTACCGCCAACCCCCTCCCCATCTCCATTTAGAATCCTTCAGTGGCTTTCCAATGCTCACAAGATAAAGGGAGAAATCCTTCATGCGGCCTGCGAGACCCTGCAGGTCTGACCCAGTTCTCCAGCTCCTCTCAGAACATCCTTGCCCTCCTGAAACCCTTCTGGGCTGTGTTCCTTAAACAGGACCCACCTCCCCACTCCAAGGTCCTCCTCCTCGATTCCTCTCTCTCCATGGAGAGAGGACCATATCTTCACATCCATCAGTTTCAGCCCAACATAGCACTTTCTCACGGAAGGCAGGCCTTCCCAGGCTATTATTCTTCCCTTGTTATTTATGCTCATGCTTATGTTCTTTTTTACGTAGAATTTGTCACATTTTGTAATGATATATTTGTGCAATCATTTTTTCTGGTGTCTGTCGTCTCCACTAAACTGAAAGTGCCAAGGGAGAGAAACTGGATCTACCCTGTCTCCTTTGAGTCACCTGATTTCAGCATAATGCCTGACACTTAGCGTTGAAAATATGCCTGTTGAATGAATTATATGTGTTGTTAGAGACAGAGAAAATAATGAGAAAAATAATTGCAAATGAATCATAGTCCTTTTCTCTTTCTCCTTTTCCTCCTTCCCCTCTCCTCCTCCATCTCCCTTCCCCCCGCCCCTCTTTCTCTGTCTCTCCTTTTAAAGTTTTTTTTGTTTGTTTTTTTTTTTGAAACAAACTCTCTGTCACCCAGGCTGGAGTGCAGTGACACTATCTTGGCTCACTGCAACCTCTGCCTCCCTGGTTCAAGTGATTCTCTTGCCTCAGTAGCTGGGGCTACAGACACATGCCATTATGCCTGGCTAATTTTTGTATTTTCAATAGAGATGGGGTTTCACCGCATTGGCCAGGCTGGTCTGGAACTCCTGACCTCAGGTGATCCGCCTGCCTCGGCCTCCCAAATTGCTGGGATTACAGGTGTAAGCCACCATACCCTGCCTCCTTTTAAGTTTCTATTTGGAATCGGTCCAGAAAAAGACAGCCCTGACTCCAGTTCAGCCGAGTGAATGTCCATATAGAACAAGAAAACCAATAGTCCTGTGACTCACAGCTTGGTCAGGTTGTACTCACCTGTTCTTCACAAGTGAGTGCAGCCTCACCAAACTACAAATGAATACTTATGTGCTTCCTCCTGCCTCCTTCCTTTCTTTTACTTCAGTTTCTGCCCTTACAAGGACACTTCAAATGCCTCCGCTAGAAAGCAGAAAGCAAAATGTGGGGAGGGGAATTATTTGGGCACAAAAATTTATATTTATTTATAATCACTTTCTTTAAAATGTGTGCAGAAAGTGTGAGAAGAAAATACATGTGGCATTGGAAATAGGAATCTATTCTAATGTCACTTTGCTGTAGGTCAGTGATTCCTCAACTTTTTTAGAGTTGAAACACTATCATCTATATGTGCTATTAGAAACAGAAAATAAGAGAAAAGTAATTGCAAGTGAAAGATAGTCCTTTTCTCTCCCTCTCATTTAATAATGTCATGATGTTTTCAAAATTAAATTCAATTAAAATCAATTTGTTTAAATAACTCCAATGGTAAACTGATGCTGCAAGACCATCACCACTCTATGCTGAAATGTAAAAACTTAGATATTTCAAAGGAGCAGTGTTTGTAATCAAGGCCTCATGAGGTTAGCACTTACCAGGTCACTTTTATCCACAGAAGCAGCACATCGGCATCTGTGTCTGTATAGAACCTATCTCCTTCTCTCTTTTTACCTCTGTCGCTAATGCCTAAAACTCCATTGTTAAAGGCCAGTTCCTTTAGAAAGTCAATATTGTTTGGTACCAGCTTTTATCAAAATCAAAGACATAAAGGATTGTAAGATGCACCACGATTTTATATGCTACTAAGAAAGAAAAACCAAGAAAGAAAAACTAGTATAATAAGATACCATCAATTACGAGAAACATTCCCAATTTCAGAGATACTAAAATGTGAAAAACCTGTGTCTTGGGTTGTGCAACTGAAGCAATGAAGAGCTTGGACCATGAAATCAAATACACCTGATGGACATCCTGCTTCTGCCATTTGATAGACGGGTTGCCTTGGGTGGGTTACTTCTCTGAATTCATACCTTCTTCCCTGTGAAATAAAAATACTAGTATACACCTGCCTGGTTAGCAAGAATGACCTATTACCTAATTCCTGGTTACCAAGAATGAGGTATTACAAGTTTGGTGCAGAGCCCAGCCATTAGTTAGGGTTCCAAAATGAAAACTATTATTGCTATTAAGGAACTATCCTCTAAAGGCAATTAACATTGGGCAGAGTAGTACATTGAGTTCTTACTGCTCATGCTTCCTTACTTACAGGGAGTTTTAAAATAAAACAGATCTCCATAGGTCCAGATATTTGACAAGGGATTTGTTTGCAGGGAAAGAGATAATACCGAAATTGGGAAACTGCCTGGGAACGAAAGGCCCTGGGGGCTAGGGTGGAGCTGGATCTAGAAGAAGAGGTCAGAAGGTACCAAAACCAAATGTTACTACTGTGTGCTTCAAGTTTTGCCCAAGATTGCTTCTAGTTTCAACTTGATTCAGATATCAAAAATGCACTCATAACTTTGATACAATACGGTACACGAAAGAAACTAATCACAAAATCGACATATTGTCTGATTCTATTTATATGAAATACACAGAGTAGGCAAATCCATAGAGACAGAAAGTAGATTAGAGGTTTCCAGAGGCTGAGGGCAGAAGGGAATGGGGAGTGGCTGTGAAGGAATATGTGCTTTTTGGGGTGGATAAAAATATTCTAAAATTAGATTGCAATGATATTTGCAAAACTCTTTGAATATCATTGAATTGCATATTTTTAATGGATGAATTTTATGGTATGTGACTTATACCTCCATAAAGAGGCTTAAAAAAGAGAACACATTCTTATGTTCTGTTATTTTGAAGCCTAGAACTAAAGTTTTTTTTAAATTCCCTTTATTTTTTAAAACAATAAAACACCTGTACACATAGAAAAATAAATATATCTAATTTATGATTGTTGTTAAAACTCATAAAATTCAGTTAAGGTTTTCATTTTACTTTTACCCATTACATGTAAAAATGGCCAATTTCTTTTTTTTGAGATGAAGTTTTGCTCTTGTGACTCAGGCTGGAGTTCAGTTGTGCAATCTTGGCTCACTGCAACCTCCATAAAAATGGCCTATTTCAAACATAGTCTCCAATTTTGTGAGCCCCAAAGGGTTTAGTTACATGGATTTAGCCTCTATGATGAGCAGGTATGTCTTCTGCAGTGGAAATGCAAAGGAGTTTCTCATATCCAGGGTGATATTCAAAATATTTTTAAACGGTTACACAGTTGGGCGCTGACCAATCAGTATGAATGACAGCTGGAGGCCCCTTAGTTACTGGAGTTTAGAGGAATGGGGGATATAAGCCAGGGAAGTGAAGGGGGAGGGAGTAAGGAGTGAGAGCACTTGGGAAGCTCAAGTAGGGGTGCAATTAATAAGTGGCACAGGAGTTTTCACTATGTAAGCAGCTGGTTAGAACTCTTCTAAGGCATATCCGTCCACTGTATCTCCTGTGTTCCATCAGAATGCACACATGACTTTCCAAATGTGGCCTTCAAATCTTAGAAGTACAGAGATTATCTACTCTACTCCTGACATTTTATAGATGAAGAAACCATGGTTGAGGGAAGGTGAGTGGCTTGCTCAAGATGCATGAATAATGAGAGTCAGAATGAGTTCCCACATCTCCAAATCTCAATTCAGGTCAGCTGAGGTGGGCAAAACATCCTCATACCAAATTAACTTGCCCACTCATCATTTTTGTACCACTTCCAAATCAGACTTTCAATTTACTTTCTACTTGTGTATATAAAAAATGTGTATATATTCTTCATGAGAGCAAAAGATCTTGGAAATGGAAAACAAAAGGGCAGTGGGTCCAGACTTCTGGATAATCGTTTGTAACTTATGTCAACGGAAAGCATGAGTGTATATATGTAGCACATCCCAACAGAATCCATGCATTGCTGGAAAAGCAAACTTGGAGAGAATAATCAAAGTCATTTAAAGTAAAATTTGCTGGCATGCAATCTCATCTTATAACTTTTGTCTTCCTAGTTATCAAAAAGAAAAGATTATAAAAGAAAAAAAAAAGAAGAAAAGAATTCTGTTCACCTTATAGCTTACTTAGAAAACTGCCAATAAAATAACGCAGGGAGACCTTTTGGGTACTTCAGATTTTGTGTGTATTGAGGGAGAAATGAATATAGTAATTTATTCATATTTTCATAATAACTACTGATATTTGAATGGCCATTTACAGTTTTAAGTGTTTTCCTAAGCACGTGGATCAAGACTATTGGCATGGGAAATTTTTTACAGTATATTATTGCTAAGTAGAAATGCAGACTACAAAAATAGTATGAACATTCAAGATGCTATTATTGTTTAAAAAGAAGGTATTTGTGTGTGTATGTGCATGTGCGCACACACTTATACAAATTGAGAAGACATATTGAAATACTATCTATTCTCCTTGATTGGTTAGATTATGAGTTCTTCTTTGGCATTTTTCTTAGTATTTTTCTGCTTTGTAAGTTGCTTGCTTTGAACATGTATTACTTTTGTCATTAGAAAAAAGTTTAAAAGTGCTTTCATCAGCCTTTTCTTCACGCGTTTTTAACAACCATGTGAGGTATAACACCTCACTTTATAGAAGATGCTATTGAGGTTCAGAAGAACTGAGTGACCTACTGTTTGACAAGTAGCAAGTATTAGAGCTTGGGTTTTCATCTAGGCCATCTAATTCTAAGCCTTATGCCTTTTCCTCTACATTATGACACTCAATTCTCAGAGCTGGCTTATGTGGCAGCTCACTATACCGTGTTCAGGGCTATCTTCATGTTGCCCTGTAATAGAGCATCATTCATTCATTTGTACCTGTTGATCATTTTATAGAAACCAGTTTTCCAGTTAAAATGGTAGCAGTTCTGGATGTGGACCAACAACTTGAAGCAATTAAGCTTCCACAACAAATTCCTATAGATTTATTCATGTGAATAGCCATTATTTCAAAGTAGTGTACTATGTAACACTCTCGAACCTTAAAAGCTTCCTGGAAGATCTCTTGGACTCTGTCATCTTTCTCCATATCCAATTTCTACTCCTATCAGTTTTTCAAGGTGAGTTTTTCCGTAACATTTTTTTTCCCTCTTTTTTTAATGTGACCTTTTTCTTAAAAGCTACTTCTTGCTTGCTAATAGGCCCTGTTCCACTGTGAAAAAACAACGAGAATCGTGAGGGAATTAGAGCAATGGAGCTAAATGTGACCACAAGCTCTGCTGGAAGCTGGAAGCTCTGCAAATCTAATCCATTATCCCATTACTTCACAGATGAGCTCAGAAAGCTGCTGCTGTTTATTTTCTGGGCATGGAAAGAATTCTCAGTCAAATGAAAGTCTCTGCCTTGGGATTTATTGAACACTTTTATTCTTTGACTTTTCACACAAAATTTGCAGCATCAGGTAAATATTGTGAATAATCAACAATGTTTAGAATAGAAAGATTAAGAGTTAGAGACCTTATAACCACTTTGTGAGATAGACAGGGAAGTTCTGGATGTGTTAGGCCATTCTTGCATTGCTGTAAAGAAATACCTGAGACTGGACAATTTATAAAGAAAAGAGGTTTAATTGCTCATGGTTCTATAGGCTATACAGGAAGCATGGTGCTGGCATCTACTCGACTTCCAGAGAGGCTGCAGGAAGCCTACAATCATGTTGGAAGGTGAAGGGGGAGCAGGCAGTCACATGGCCAGAACAAGAGCAAAAGAGAGTATGGGGATGCTACACACTTTTAAATGACCAGGTATCTTGAGAACCCACTCCTTACCATGAAAACAGTACCAAGCCATGAGGAATCCACCCCCATGAGCCAAATACATGCCACCAGGCTCCACTTCCAGCATTGGGGATTAGAATTCAACATGAGATTTGGTCAGGGACAAATATCCAAACTACATCACTGAGTTAAGGCAAATCTTTTGGACTTTGTGTACTTTGGCTGGTAAAACTCCACCTTTATCCTTCAGGGCTGAGCTGTGTTGTCCTGGGCCCCATGACAATGGTTTCTAGGTGTTTGTTCTTTCTGCTTTTTAAAAATAATACATGTCTTCACCAGCGGAGAGGGTGCCAATTTTTACGTGATCCAGATGTTCCTAGACCTCATAGGCAGCCCTGTTCTGGGCTCACAGACGCCTTGAAGTGGGACTTAACACTTCAATTTGTTCTTGTTATACTTCTCAACAAGAAAAAATCAACTCCACTCAACAAATTGATAAGAAATACAGATTTTATTGTAGGTTTTGTGGAGAAAGGCATGAATGGATTATATGATGCACCACATAGCAAATTTTAGTAAAAATTCCTGTTTAACACATGGGGTCTCCTCAGGAAGTTCCCCTTAGCCACTTTTCCCCCCTTCAATCTTGCCCACACATAAACTCCACGTTTTCCCTGGTTCATCTGGATCTCATTCATTTTCCATTCGCCCACCCCCCCCACCCCCACCCCTACCCTCACCCACCTCCTACGATAAATAAATAAACAGGATTTTTCTTATGCAGAACAATTTGAACTGTCTTAACCTTGCATCCTCATTCCCATCACTCTGTTCAGCAAAGAACCTCCTTTGGAGGCAGCTGGGTATTGTAAATTGCAGGTAATTTTTCTCTGTCACAGACAATTTTTTCCCTTGTCACAGTAGTGTTGGTTTAGCATGCCAAATTTTGAAACTGTAGGTCCAAATTCCAAGGAGCTTTTCTTCAAAGGTATATTAGCAAAAGCTTGCATCTTTCTTTAGCAGAGCTGTCTCAGAGATGAAGAGAGACAGGGCCTTAGATGGGAGGAAACTAAGGAATTTAAGGCAAAGAAAAGAAAAACTAAAATTTATTAGGCTCCGTGCTAATAAATTTCCTTACATACATTATTTCATGGCATCTTTACAACCTTATTTTACAGAGAAGGAAACTGGGGGCTTAGAGAAGTTAAAATAAATTTGCAAAGTCTCATTGCCAGTAAGAGGTGTAGCTGGGATTCCAAAGCCAAGTCCATCGGCTCCAAAGTGTGAGGTCTTTCCTTATGTGCCATCACCTTCCATGGGCTTGGGATTTCCAATATTTAGAGAACTACCTCCTCTACCATCCCATCAAACTTCTTGGCAGCTCAGCATTGCATCTGTCCACAGAAAGCCATTTCTCTTCTTACACTAACCTGGACCAGGGACAGCTGGATTTAACAGTCTTGCCTGGCTCAGTCTTTCCCTGTTCCATTGCCAGTCCTATCCCTGCAGCCACAAGGATTCCTAACATCTCAAGGGAAGGTCAAGGTATTGACACTAGTGGGACAGGGATAGTAGATGAACTTGACTGCTGCAGTGGAAAGGACCTCGGAGCAAGATTGAGGTTAGGCAGAATTTAGTGACAACCATAGGATAAATCAGTGTATATGCCTCCTTGATCTCTTTGGAAACAAATTTTTGCACACAGTGCAGTGAAACAGGAAAGAAAAGAATTCATATTTAGGGACCGGTTCTCACAATGTTTCTCAATCATACAAAAGTAAAATTTTTTAATTTTATATATTAATGGTTTAGCAACTTGACATGAACAGTTAGTCTTGCAATATAAAATCAGACAGAACATATTTTAGTTTCCTCTGTCATCTCCAAGATGCATTATTTTTATAAACACAGGGCAAACTGCATGTGGATTTACTTCAGCTGCCACTTGGTGCCTGAAGTATCATCGTTCAACTTACTTAATTTCTTTCTACTCCAGCTTCTTTAATTATGAAAGGAAGAATGTAGACTGGATAATTCCCAGGTTCCCTTCCAGCTACATAGTTTACAGAGTGGTAGACATCTGCAAAGTGCCATGTCCCTTGTGAAAAATACTATCTCATCGTACTGTGTAGAATCTCAAATCGAACATATCTAGCAGCAATCATAACTCAATAGATATTTGTAGAATAAATGAATTTTTAAATGTGTTACTGCTTTGAACTAACAGTGATTATCAGTATCTCATGCCTACTTTATTTGTATGCAGTATAAGCTAACTACTGAATTTTTTAAAAAATATTCTAGTTCTGTTCTCTTTTTAAACTTGCCTTTTAACAGGGGGATGCTTTTTTCAAATGAAATCCATGTTAGAGATCAATTTATATAAAATGGATAAAAATAGAGCACCTCATATTGAAACTGGAGTGGGAAGCCCCTTCCACTCACCGCCCCCCTTGATCCTGAGAGACTTCCAAGGAACTCATTGGAACACTCAGAGATTAGTGTGAAAATCATCAATCCGGCTAATTCCACTAGAACCAGGCAGAAATATCCATATCACTTGAGACTTTTGTTTTTGAAATCTTCTGAGATGAGTCCACTAATAGGAAGAGGTGCTTACCTAATAAACAAAAAGTCTAACATAAGACCATCAGGTAACTATGTTTGCTTTCCTGATGATGTTTTTCTAATATGGATGAGAGAATAAAATACTCTTACAAAGATTTAGAGCATCAAGATACTTCAGGCACAGATGGAACATGTTTTACCACGAATCTGGACATCTGGGAGATGGTTCAGAGCAAGTTAAGCATAAGAGGATTTATCCTGATGCTGTCTTTGGTTGGAGCCTGAAGTCAATTACATGTATAAAGTTCTAACCCTCATGCAGCTGTGCTTTTCCTTACGCTGCTGATACTTGGCATCGAAGTCTAGGATTCTTTTCATTAGGAAATTTTTCTCATGAATAGTGTTTTCTGCCAAAGGGAACAAACTTTCTCCAAACAGAACAGCATTACAAAATGCACAAGGAAGACATTTGCCAATAGGAAATCACACAGTGAAATGTCTCCAACTGTGGATGACCCACAGTTGAAAGTAGTTGAGAGAAAGGTACAGTCAAGGGCCCACACAATACACTGGGTGAGGCTGCGGCACATGCTATTGTCAGAGGGCCATGAACACTGAATCTACCAGGGGACAACTTGGCTTAAGTCCAGCAAGTGATCATTTCCTTTATATTTCTTTGGAAAAATGGAAACACTTTATGTTCAAAAATACTGTTTCACTGTAGGCCAAGTTTAAGGTATGGATAAACTTCTGAGAATATTAACAACTATCTGATGGGGAAGTGTGGAACAACCTCTATTAAACAACAGCATAATTAAAAATTTTATTTTTCATTGACTATAACATTAAGAATGCATCAAGAAAAAGAGCCTATCTAATAATGGTTAAATTTAGGAGCTAGGGCCATTGGGAAGAGGCTACATCTAACTCTGCTTATATTTAGCACAATGCTAGCAGTCAATACACTTAACATAATTTTACTATATAAATTGATTAATTACACAGGCAGATAAGGCAAATAGTTCATTTTTGTAATAGTTAGAAAATTCAGGGTATAAATACTTCAGAGATGGTCAATTCAGTTCCTAGCTCAAGAACTTATAATCTAGTGTTTAGTCTCAGAAACAGGCAAGTAATTGAAGAATTGGAGAGAATATGATGTGTATAAGCACAAGGAGAGCAGAGGAAAGAAACACCTTAATCCTGCAAGGGTGATTGGGGGAGGCTTCCAGGGGAGATGACACCTGGGCTGAATCTTGAAGGATAAGTAAGATAGAAAGGAGGAAAGTGGGGAAAAGGGAAGTGGGGATGGAATGGGAAGAGGAGGTCTAGATAAAGAAAGCAGCTAGTACAAAAAGAAAAACGCATTAGTGCTGTGTGGTTGAAATATAGTGCTTGTGAGGGGATGGGAAGAGATTTGGCTAGAAAAGGAGGCATGAAGGAAATGCAACTGTCAAACTAAGGCGTATGAGCATCAGTTATTAAGGCTACAGGCAGCCATTAAGGGATTTCAGCAGAGAAATAATATGACCAGATAAGCATGTTAGAAACAATTCATTAGTAGTAGTATGATGTCAAATTATAATTTCCAAAGAGTTAAAAAACATAAGTCACATTAATAGAGCATGGACACTGGTCAACAGGCTCTTGCCACTGTGGGTGGAGGAATGCACACTGCCCACACAATCCGTCCCCGCTGGCTGATTCCCCACCCTCCATCACACCATGGAGGTAGGTGGTCACCTTTGGCCCTGGGCCCCCCAAGGTGCTGAGCTCACTGTTGTTAGAGATAGAAAAATAATTATTAGACCACGAAAGAATTGGCATTTGTGTTCTTGAAATGAGCCACAGGTCATCTGATTTCACTAAAATTATTAACACCACAGAGAATCTGATGTGGGAATTGTTAGCCACTGCGGATGACTACTGTACAAGGTCATTTTTGTGCAAGAAGGCGGGTCTGGCAGTTCATTGCTGTCCCCTTAAACCCAAAGTGCCTAAAAGCAGGAAGGTGTGCCAACTATGTAGTGACTGGAGCTTGGTCAGCTAAAGCTGTAGAAGCTTCCAAGAAGTTTGAGATTGTGATTATCAGCTACCCTAAATGTGGGAGTTATATGAAAATATCAGATTCAAGCATCTGGAACCTCACCCTTACAGCTTCCACGTGTAATACTGTACAAATAACTGGCTCAGAGTGGCATTTGACTTTATATCTGATCTAAGGAAGCACTACTGGTTTGCCACTTATCCTCAAACTTTCTATTGAAGGCAGTGGATGCCTCCGGGTTTGGTGTGATTTTTGCTGGTACCCAGAAGCACATTGGTTGTTCTGAGATGACAGTAGTAATTACCTGCAATGATTGCTGGGGTCACCCTCAGAGAGTGGCCCTCCATCCTGGAATACAAAGTGCATGTTGGAAACAACTTCTTGTACAACATGCGACAGTATTTCAGCAACTATGTCATGGGCTTGTGACTGGTGTAGATTAAGAATGATGGCACTGCAGCAGTGATAGAGAAGCTTAGCTCCATCAAATCTAAAATAATAATTTATGATATTTTTTATAGTTCTCAATGATTCTATGAATGTACAGTAGAGCCTCATAATATTCCATCATGAGGAAAATGAATATTCCATTTCATATTGTCAATGTCAAAGGAGATTTTGCTTTAGAAAAAAAAAAAAAGATTTCTTGAAAAAGCTCTTGAACTTTAATCTCCTTGGAAGAGCACATATCTCCTCTCTGTAAAATACCATCAAGAGTGAAGATGTTTAGAAGCTGGCAGCCCTCATGAAAAATATTTTACAGATGCATCAGCCATGAATACATCCTAACCAACATATACTCTGCCCTTGAACAACGTAACAAAATTAAGTAACTTGGGAATACATATGAAAACTTAAACATGCTATTTTTCTCGAATGAATGTGCTTATGATAGATTCTTTTTTCAGAGAACAGCGAAACATGACTAGTTTGGGAAAGTCATGGAACTTAACAGCCACCTTAATTCCAACTTGAACTGGAAGCAGTTTTAAAATCTTCCTGTTGCTTGTCTAATGAATTCCAGCTTCATTTGTCTTTGCTGCTCTTTTTCTAGCTAAATTTCAGTATTCAGGCTTATCTGTTGACTTAATTTGCAAGTTGCAGTTAATTATGTCTGGAGGCATGGGAGCACACAGCTTGGTTAATAGGTGGGGCCCTCTAGGTGCAAATCTAGATTCTGGATTCTAGACAGCAGTGGAGTCTCCTGGGCTCTTCAGCTAATTTTAAGGTCAAATTGACCATTTTGTGAGTATTTAAGAGCTTCAGGCAAAAAGTCAAACTGTTGATATTTCTTTATACAGTTATATGCATAAAGAGATAAAAGCGACATACTGTATGTATATATAGCAGGGTATGTTTTAATGCTATATAGTTTATATTCTATGCATTTATTTTCTTTTACTTCACTTTAATTTTTTTTTGACAGAGTAAGACTCTGTCACCCAGGCTGGAGCGCAGTGGCGCAATCTCAGCTCACCACAACCTCCGCCTCCCGGGTTCAAGTGATTCTCCTGCCTCAGTCTCCCGAGTAGCCAGGACTACAGGCCAATGTAAGGAATGGTGATTTATCCATGAAGATTTAAAATAACTAATAGAAAAGATATTATTTGTTTATTGTTTAATCAGCACAGACAAAGATTCTTCCTAGAATCCAGGCACCAACTCCTCTTACTCAGATTCAGAAACCATTTCTTCAAGTTCTTTATTGAAGAACTGTTCCTGGCTAATTTCCTATCTTTCACATCAATAAAGAAGAGTTGCTCTGCTCTTAATTCTCACAATGTCATGGCTCTTTAAACCTGCTTGTATTTAAACAATATAGATCTTCTTACCTCTGAAGTTCCCTGATTATAGTTTATTTAATACTGGTGATATCATTACTCATGACTCTACCACACATCATGCCGCAGGGCTGCCAATCACTCAAAGGGTGTCATTGATGATGACCACAAATGAGATTCTTACCCAGCTTATGCAAGAAAATGTGAACTGTAATTTGTTTTCTGATCATGTTAAATTTACTGATAGGAACTGTACGGCAAAAACTTAGAAAACGTCTTCCAACTTAATCTCTCATTTTCCATGATTCCTGCATTCCTACAATGTGATCTCTTTCCATCTTGGCCACACCTCTGCCTTCCAAACCCCACCACCAGCAGGAAGGATAAGTTAGGGGGCCCGGGGCAGAGCCAGAAAATCGGTCCCGTTTGCACAAAAAAGTCAGATCCTTGACCGGAAAGGCTTAAGATAGACCTGAGAGACCATGATGTCATTGATAGGAAAGGCCCATTGGCATTGAGGGGCAACGGCCTCTAAATCCCTCAAGTAGACAGGCAAGGCCACCCCCAGGGTGGCCTGGAGCCTGCAGATCATCCTGCATGCCAGTGGTGAGGGGTGGAGTGTGCACAGGGTACACAATACCCACTGCCATCCCTGCTGCCCTCGGGTCCTGTGCACTGGAAGTGACACTGTAGTGGGAACACTCATGGATATGGGTACCCCAAAGGCCTGACCTTGTCTTTAGTCCAGCACGAATGAAAATCACTCCAAATCAGCGTGTCTTCACCTTTCTGGTGGCTCAGTAATCCTGCAAAAGAAATATCTCACTGGCCAGTGGGAGTAATCTGCTCACCAGGCCACCCTCCAGAACTCAGGAACCATCTCATGGGGGAGAGTGTCAGAGCTCCTCTAGGCATCTGGTCAACCTTATGGTGGTGAAGAGGTGTGGTGGTGGAGGGTCAGAGAATGCCCCAAAGGAGAAATGTACCCTGGGGAGAAACGGAAACCTGGGATCCTGAGTCCCAGTTTGGGTATTGGGTACCTTGCCCAGATAGCACTCCCAGTCCACAATGGTCCTAGTCACTGGAGCACTCACAAACTTTTGAGAAAAGTACTTTTGAGGACTGGGACCCATGTAAGATAAGGTTTTAGCTCAGGTGCAGGACTGCACTGCACTCCCTAGCTGATCTCCTGCACTGGAGAGAGAGTTAGAACATTCCAAGCAAGGCACTCCAAAGCCTGGGGCCCAGAGCAGAGGCCCCAAATGTCAAGTGTGGTACAGCAAGAACTACCTAGTTTAAAAAAATAAACAATTCTAAGTTCTCTGTAAGCCCCTTGCAGATCCCACCCCTAGCCCTTCATACTCAGAGATTAATGGATTTATCTCTGAGACAAAGAAAAGGAAATCAAAATGTTCCTTATTTTTTTTTTACCACATATATTTGTGTTCTTTTCTTTAAAAAAAGACATTGCTGGGCATCATGGGGCATGCCTATAATTCCAGCTATTGGGAGGCTGAGGCAGGAGAATCACCTGAACCCAGGAGTTCGAGACCAGCCTGGGCAACATAGTGAGTCCTTGTCTCATAAAAAAAATAAAATAAGACATTGGTTTTTTTTGTTAACATCATATAAATAAAATGTATGTATTCTTGCTTCTTCATTGAATCCATAGATCAATTAGAAGAGAATCGAAATCTATATGATATTGCCTTACAATCCATGAAAATCATTTATCTCTTCATTTAAGCCTTCTTTAATGTCTTTTAATAAAATTTTACAGTGTTTTCCATTTGGTACTTACTTTGCTAGATTTATTCTGGGTACTTGATATTGTTGATGCTGTTTAAATGATATAGTTTTCAGTTTTATATTTTCAAACCAAGTTGTTGCTAGTGGATAAAAAGTGCAATGGATTTTTATATCTTGATTTTGTAATGAGCAATCTGACCAAAAAATTCTCATTAATTTTCATAATTTGTATATTTCTGGGGTTTTTTCTATAGGTGGTCATATGCCATCTGTGAATAATGAAAGTTTTGTACCTTTCTCTCCATGCATATACTTTAATTTCTTTTATTCTTCCATTATTGAGCTAGCTAGGTTCTCTAATACAATGTTGAATAGAAGTAGTAATAGTAGACACCCTGTCTTTTTACGTATCTTACAGGGAATATTTTCAATGTTTCACCATTAAGTATAATGTTTGCTGAATGTTGAAGTAGATACTTTTCAGTAAGTTAGAAAATTTCCTTCTAAGCTTAAGAATTGTTATCAAGGCTGAATTTTATCATTTTTATATCTATTGAGATGATTATATGATTTTTCTCTTTTAATAGATTTATTTCATTAGGTGGTTTACCAACGTAATCCAACTCTGTGTTCCCGGAATAAATCTACCCTGGTTATGATTTATTAACTTTTCCATACATTTCAGCATTTGGTTTGCTAATATTTCATTTAGATTTTTTGTATCTTCATAAATGAGTTGGCCTCAAGTATCAAAGCTATGCTAACTTCATAAAATGAGCTAAGGGAGCATTCTCTCTTTTTTATCTTTGGAGTAGTTTGTGAAAAATTGTAATTATTTGTCCCCTGAATATTTGTTTTAACTCACCAGTAGAATGATCTGGTCTTGAGGAATTGTCAAGATTGAAAGAGAATAAAGAGACAGGAAGCTTTCTGCTTGGATCCTGAACAAGTAAAAGGACATTCATGGGGGGAAACTCTAATACAGCCTAAAGATCAGTTAATGCTATTGTACTAAAGTTGATTTCTTAGTTTCGATTAATTGTACTATGGCTATGTAAAGTGTTAACAATAGGGGAAACTGGATGAATGATATGTGTGAATGCTTAGTACTATTTATTGAACTTTTCTATAAGATCAAAATTATTTCAAAGCAAAAAGTTTTTTTAAAATGAGGGTGGAGATTGAATAAAAAGGAAAGGCAAGTGCTGACAATCATTGAAGCTGAATGGTGGGTACGTAGTTCATTTTACAATTTTCTCTACTTTTGTGCATTATTTAAATTTCTATAATTAAAAAAATTTTAAAGTAAAATAACTATCTGGTTTTGATATTTACTTTGTGGGACAATTTGAAACCAATTCCTTTTCTTTAATGTTTTTTGGAATGTTAATTTTTATTTCCTCTTGAGGAAGTTTTAGTAAATTCTATTTTTTCTACAAACTTACCCATTTTCCTAAGTTCTCCAATTTATAGCCCTGACGTACATTTTCCTCCTAATTAACCACTTAATGTCTGCATCAACTCTAATTATAACTTCTCTTTTGTTCTAATATTTACCTATAAAAGGCTTTCCAAAGAATTTTTGGCCTTATGAATCCTGTTTTTATTTTCTATATTATTAATTTCTACTATCTTTATTATTTCTACTCATTTCTTTTTATGTCATTATTGTTTTTCTAACTTTTTACCTATTGTTAGCCTTTCCTCTTTTCTAATACAAGCATTTAAGGCAATAATTTTTCACTAGACCTTACTTTATCTACTTTAATATGTTTTTGTTTATAGTATGTTTGTGGTCACACACTGTATTTTCTAATTTCCCTCATAATTTCTTCTTTAGCTCACATTATTTAGAAGAAGATATCTTAATTTCTCAAATATGGACTTTTCTAGTTATCCTTTTGTTATTGATTTCTAACTTAATTGCATTATGTTCAGAAACTGTGGTCTATATGATTTCAGTTTTTAATTGTTGAGATTTGTATTCTAACCTAGCATTGTGGTCAATTTTCAAAAATACTCCATGTTGGTTGAAAATAATCTATATTGTGTAGCTGTTACATGCAGTGTTCTATATACTGCACTTAATCAGCACCAGTTTGTTCACTGTGTGACTCTAATCTTCTTCCTTACTGATTTGGTCAACTTGATCTAGGTACTTAAGAGTTTAGAATTCTTACATCTTCCTGGAAGACACAACCTTTTTTATTTACGATACTCTTTATGAAACATTCTCTTTATCTTTTGTGAAGGTTTTTGCCTTAAGGGTTATTTTGTCTGATACTAGTATAGCAACACCAACTTCCTCTTCGTTAGTATCTGCATGATATAATTTTTTTCATGGTCTTATTCTCAATTTTTTTGAATCCTTGTGTTTTAAATGTGACTTAAGATAATATACCTGCATTCTTTCAAACACAATATATACTACCTGTCAGTCTTTGCTTATAAGTTGAGTATTTAGTCTATTTTACTTAATTATTGATACATTTGTATGTATTTTTGCCATCTTACATTATGCTTTTTATGTCTCTTGAACCTTCAATATTTTGTTTTTTTCTCTATTCTCATCTACTTTTGCATTATTTTTCTCTTTCCACTTTTTCCCTTAATAGTTAAAAAGTTCTACATATTTGGTAGTTATGCTAGAAATTTTAACTTGGGAACTTAATATCTTTACCATCCTACCACACAATAAACACTTTAACTCCGATCCTCCCCTCTCAGTTATATGCTATTGACAGCTGTGTGTTCCATTTCTATCTTGTTTTTTTAGCCCCTAAAGTTATTATTTTTTTAAAGAGATTATTATTGATCTTTGTAGCCAATACTTATTTACAATTAAGCACATATTCAGCACTCTCCTTGCTCCTCATTCTTTTATTCATCACTGACCTTCCTTGTTCCCTTTCTTGCTGCCTAAAAAGCATCCTAAAGAGCAGACCTTAGAACTTCCTTTAGTGAGGGCTTATTGATGGCAAACTCTCGTTTTTGTTTGTTTGAAGGTGTCTGATTTTGTCATTGTTTTTGAAAGATAATATACAAATTCTGGTTGACACTAATTTTCTTTCAACACATTGAAGATTTTAAACTTTTTCTGACTTCTGTAATTATTAAGTCTAATTGTTGTCTTGTTGAAAGTATGCTTATCTGTCTTTCTCTTATCTCTCTCAAACTTATTTGTTTACGGTATTCTGTAGTTCAACTATATTATGTCCAAGTGTGAATTTCCTTTTATTTATCCTTATTGGGATTGTTGGGCTTTTAAAATCTGTGGTTTGCCATTTCTAAAAAATCCTCAGCTATTATTTCTTCAGTTATTACTTTTACCCCTCTTTTTCTCTCCTGTCTGTCTGGAGCTCCTATTAAATAATTGTTAAATTTTTCACAAGACTGTCTTCATGTTTTATAACCTCTCGTTCATATTTTCCATCTCTTAGGGCTACATTCTGGAAATTTTCTTGGATCTATCTATCTGAATCTATTCTCCAGTTGTGGTTATTCTGCCATTAAACTTGTCTATTGTATTTTTAATTTCGAATATTATATCTTAAACTTCTAGTAGTTCTTTTGGGTCTTCTTCAAATCTTCTGGTCATGTTTTATGTATATTTTCATTTTTCCTTTTAATATATTTAATAGGCTTATTGTATATTCTGTGTTTAGTAATTTCAATAGCTAAAGCTTTGCAGTCTGATTCTGCTACTTGTTGCTTATGCTGGCCTTTGTTCGTGCTACATTATTGCTATAGTTTGGTTTGTCCCTGCCAATACTCATGTTGAAATTTGATTCCCAATGTGGCAGTGTTGGGAGTGGGGGCCTAGCAGGAGTTGTTTGTGTCCTCATTAATAGATTATGGGGTGGATTCCTCATTAATAGGTTAATGCCCTCCTGCTGGGGTGAGTATTTGCTTTTGTGGGAATGAATTCTTTCAGAGAGAGCAGTTTGTTAAAGTCTGGCTTCTTCTCTTGCCACAGGATCTCTTTGCAGGTATCCCCCTCCTTCTGCTGTCAGCCATAGTGGAAGCAGCCCGAGGCCCTTGCCAGATGTAGCTGTTCATACCTGGACTTTCCAGCCAACAGAATTGTGAGCCAAATAAACCTCTTTTCTTTCTAAATTACCCAGTTTCAGGGACTCTGTTATAGCAACACAAAACTGACTAGAGCAATTATTTCCTTTTGCATTTTGTGATTTTGGCTATGAGCTTATATTTCTTTAGAGTTTACTGATGAGAAGTCATTGAGACCTGTGTTGAAAATGGGTACTTCTAGAATAGATTTGCATTGGTTTCTGTCAGTTGCCTGGAAACTACAAATTAAGGTTTACTTTGAACTTAATTCTTGACTTGAATATTTTGGACTCTACAGTGTGAATCTGAGCTGCAAGACTATGTGAGCTCTGACTATGTTATGAGTTCTCAGGGGAGATGTTTTTTTCCTCCCTCCATTTAGAATCAAGTCTGAAGGCAGGCATTCTCTAGGGCTTGGGGGAAAGGCAGGAAGTTAATTTGTAGCTCATCCTTATACAAATGGTGTAGTCTTTTGTGAACAGACCTATCTCTAAGCAGAGGTGGAAGGGTCTACAATTAGACTTACTTTGTGTACACCTTGACCACTGTATTCACTTATTCACTCATGTGAATTCGGCAGATACTATCAAGGCAAAAGCCTCTCCAGATTTCTGCTTATACTCAGAAGTAAGGAATAATCAGAGGTCAAGTATTAGATGTAGGTGGAAACCCAGAAGTCTGAAATCAGTTCCAACAGGCTAAAGTCAATGTATCAGCAGGGCTGGTTTCTCCTGGAGGCTCTAGAAGAGAATCCCTTCTCTGCCTGGGAGCTTCTGGGAGATTATTGCATTCTTTGGATTGTGATTTCTTCCTTACATCAAGTCAACCTCGTTTCCATTGTTACATCTACTACTCCCTCTTCTGTAGTCAAATATTCCTCTGTCTCCCTTTTATGAGGACACCTGAGATTATATTTAAGGTCTACCTGGATCTCCAGGATATCTCCTTATCTCAAGATCCCTTACTTGGCTAGGTGTGGTAGCTCATCCCTCTAATGCCAGCGCTTTGGGAGGCCTAGGTGGGAGGATTGCTTGAACTCAGGGGTTTGAGACCAGCCTGGACAGGGTATGAGACTTAACTCTACAAAGAGACCCTACCTCTACAAAAAATTAAAAGTTAGCCAGATGTAGAGGTGCATGCCTCAGGAGGCTGAGGCAGGAGGATTGCTTGAGCCCAGGAAGTTGAGGCTGCAGTGAGCTGTGTTTGCATCACTGCACTCCCATCTCAAAAAAAAAAAAAAAAAAAATCCCTAACTTAATCACATCTGTAAAGTTTCTTTTGCCATATGAGGTAACATCCACAGGTCCCAGGGATTAGAATCTGGATATGTTTGGGGGCCATTATCCAGCCTACCACAACCTCCAATCTTCAGCTGCAGACTCAAATTTTCAGTTTCATTCTGAACGTCACTCATTACCCAGGCGCTTTAAACTCGCTTTTATCTAAAACTGAACTATATTCACCAGCTGTTAGTGACATCACCATCTTTCCAAGCATCCAAATGCTAAGTCAGTATCTACTGCTTCTCCTTTCACCCTTTGTATCCAACCAGCCACTGAGTCCTTGTCTAGTCTACCTTTAAAAGGTCTCAGATCCAGTCCTCTTCCTTATTTCCACTGCCACGGCTTTCCAGATCTTGCTAACTACTATAATTGTGACCTAACTGAATTTCTTACCTCTGTTTTTCTATGGCCATTAACCTGTTGCCTTCTATTTTTTTTTTTTTTTTGAGACATGGTCTCACTTTGTCACCTAGGCTGGAGTGCAGTGACACAATCTCAGGTCACTGCAGCCTCGCCCTCCTGAGCTCGAGTGATCCTCCCACCTCGGCCTACCAAGTAGTTGGGACTACAGGCACGGGCCACCCTGCCCAGCTAATTTATTATTATTATTTTTTGTAGAGACAAGGTTTTGCCATGTTGCTCAGCCTGGTCTTGAACTCCTGAGCTCCAGTGATCTGCCTGCCTTGGCCTCCTAAACTGCCAGGATTACAGGCATGAGCCACCACAGCCGGCCGAGTTATCTTTCTACAACCCAGATGACTAGGAACTCTCTTCTTAAACTTCCTCAGTGGTTCTACATTTGTCTACTCCATAAAATCCAAAATCATTCAAGAACCCTTGCAATCTGGCCATAAAGTGAGAGCCCAGTCTCATCTTGCCGTGCTCTACTGAATACTGTGTGTGGTAGGCAACCAAACTTTATCGTTTCCTGAAAAAGCCCCCTTGGGGCCTTTACAACTCTTCAAGAAGCAGCTGAGTGCTTAAGTTTTCTGAGAAATGTTGGGAGGCTCTGCCACACAGTTAGAATTAATGCTCTGTTTACACTTGACATATTGATTCACTTATTTACTAGTGGCCAACTATGTCTAGGACTCTATAGTAAGCATTGGGCATGAAATGGTGAACAGGATGCAGACGGATCTTTTCCTCACAGGGCTCATAGTCTAGAGGGTGCTCCAGACAAGTGAACAGGCTGTTATAATATCAGGCAAGTGTTCTGACAGGAAAGCATAAGATGGTATAGGAAGAGACAGGAGGGGCACCTAATCCACATACACATGATCATCAAGAAGTAGCAGCTAATCTGAAACCAAGCAGCAAATAAGAATGGAGGGAAAAGAGGGCTGGAGAGAGAATGTTCCAGGACAAGGGACGATGTGTGTAAAAACCGAGATGTGAGAGAGAGCAGTGTACCCACAGAACGGAAAGATCAGCAAGGCTGGAATGGAGACAGTGGGGTGGGGAATGTCGAGAGATGAGGATGGTGAGGTGAGCAGGCGGCAGAAATGAAGGAGGATTATTTGCTTCTTAGTTCAGCTACAACCAGGTTCTTGTAACACAACCAGGAAAGATTAGGCATGTGGCCACATTGAAAGGCAAGGAGAGTGAAATTTATTAAAAGAAAGCTCCCGGTGAAGAAAGAAGGGGGCATACAAACAGGCTCCCACCTCACAGACTGAATGCCAGGCCACTACACCTGAGCGGAGGCGAGCAGGCTCCTCCCTGCTGCAGGAGGCAGGAAATTCCTGTGGCTCCAGCCCAGTCTCGGTGCATCCCCCGTCTGTTGCAGGCACCCGCAGACGAGACTCTGGGCAGGTTCCCTCATCTGCACAGAAGCCTCTGATGTAAACACTTGTAGGGTGGTTGGGAGATTCTCCAGGAACCCCCGCTCCCCCCACACCAATCCTTATCTGCTTCCTGCATCTAACAGAAGGCCATAGTCAGAAGCTGGGCATTCTAAGTGCAAAGGAGGGCCACTGAAGGGTTTTGAGGGGGTGTGCCCGCTGAGGGTGACAAAAAGAGAACCAGATGCTGGGGAGCTGGTTCCATTTTGGAATTTTGTACAGCAACGTGCATTGTGCCCTGCTTTCTACCCTGCTGGCTCACCTCTGATGTCCGTGCAGCTGTGGGGGACATGTCCCTGCCCTCTGACACTATCACTTCTGCTTTTTTGGAAATCCCTCAGCCTGGGAAAGGTATAGCTCAGATGTGCCTCAGCTACCATTTCCTGGTGGCAGTCCTGAACCAATGGGTGCTGGGAATTGGTGGGCAAGCCCCAGCCTCCCAGCCTCCAGAGAAACAATTTTGAGTGACATAGATGATGATGAGCAGTCTATGCCCACAGTGATTATCCACTCAGCAATGTACCCTTTACTGGCTTTTCCTCCTCTGTCTCACTCGGGGGTAGGGGAATCCAAACTAAAGTAAGTGTCTGTAGGACTTCAAAGTAAAGATCCAAGTTAGACCTTCAGGAGATGAGATTTGGAGTAGAAGTATCAACTTATGTTTTCTTCCTAATGGGAGCTGACAACATAGAAGTAAATGAAATTTTCCAGTGAGAGGAGAAACGGGTCTATGAGGGACCTTGAGGAACAACAACATTTCTAGCATGGGCAGGAGAAGAGACAAGGAGACAGAAATGACCAGAATGAACAAAGAGAGTTTGCAACATGGAAGGCCAGGGAGGAGGAAGTTTCAAGAAAGAGGGGGTGAATCTATTCTGACAGCAGCCAGGGTGGGGAGCCAGAGTCAGAGCCAGTTCCTGGATCTTGCAGCTGAGGAGACCCTCAAGCATCCACAGCCCCCACCAGTGCAGGGAGGCCAGATCCTGGTGGTGGACTCCAGGGATGTGACTACCTGATGGTGGCAGCAACAGCAGCAACATCTAAGCCCAGGGAGTGGGTGTCTTGGGGAGAGACCCCAGGGCAGCTGAGGCGGCTGGGCTTCCTCCCAACTTCATCAGCCTTTGAGGCCATGAGAATCCTTTATTTTTTACAGCCCCATCCTGGCTCTGGGACACTGGGGATTGTCTTTGTGACTCCCTGACCTGGGACACCCCATTTTCTGAGGCATGGAGAGACATCACCTCAGTAAGTTGCCCATGCCCTGTGCTGGCAGCCTCTCTTTTGCCCCCAGACGTCCCTTGCTCCAGGTTCTGGCCCCAAATTTGTCCAAGGAGCCCCCCATTCAAATCTCCTCCCTGCTGCCACCTGGCCTTCCCTGCCCTGCAACGTGCTCTGCAAGCATCCAATGCCTGAATATCTTTCAGTATCATTTATGGCCTCTTCAGTCTCAGCCCAGCCATAAACTTCAATGCAAAGGAAAAGTCTAGATTAGTTTCACAGTTCTTTTAACAAGCAGACTTAAAAGTTGACGGCAATGCATTCCTTCTTCTCAGAGTTGAAGGCAAGCTCTCCCTGAAATCTGGGCGACCCCTGTCCTTTTCCCAAGACTGGGGAAGAGAAGTGAGAGTGGCAGCCAGTTCGGCAGGAAATTTGTTAGAAGGTGAAGAAACTCAGATGGGAGTGAAGAACTTCCACAGGAAGAGTCTGGGGGAACATCCAAGGATAATCAACATTCCCTTTATGTGTGGGAAGCAATGTGACTTTACTGTTATTGACCCTTTACAATATCCCTGTAAATATGTGTTTAGGGTTTTCTTCTGATAAAGAAAGAAATTATTACTCAGCCAGTAAATGATACCTAAAATTAAAGAGAAAGAAGGAGAAGAAAAGAAGGAAGGGAGAGAGGAAGTAGGGGCAGGTGAAAGTGAGGGAGGGAGAGAAAAAGAAAAAGAAATTGTTATTCAGCCAGTTAAAGATACTTAAAAAGAGAGAAAGAAGGGGAAAAAAGAAGGAAGGGAAGGAGGGCAAGTGAGAAGGAGAAAGGGAGAAAAAAAGAGAAAAGATGGGAATGGTTGCTCAAGCTTGTAATCCCAGCACTTTGGGAGGCCAAGGCAGGTGGATTGCTTGAGTCCAGGAGTTCAAGACCAGCCTAGGCAACATAGTGAGACCCTGTCTCTACTGAAAATACAAAAATTAGCCAGGCATGCTGGCACACACCTGTAGTCCCAGCTACTTGGAGGCTGAGGCTGAGGTGGGAGGATCACTTGAGCCTGGGAGGTAGAGGTTGACATTGTACCACTGCATTCCAGCCTGGGTGACAGAGTGAGACCCCGTCTCAAAAAGAAGTGAGAGAGAGAAAGAAAGGAAGGAAGGGAATGATTGATAGTGTCAACTTTTACTGAGAAGTAAAAGAAAGTGTAAAGATGTAGCCATCAGGTATAGCAAATAAAGGTAGTTTATGGCTTGGAGAAAAAGACTCTAAGAATGAAGTAGCAAAAACTAGGTTACAGTGAGTGGAGTGTTCGGGGCAAAAGTGTATAAAGAGGGTGAGAGACTATGAGAAACTATTTTAGGAAGCTTGGTTTTAAGAGGTAAAAGAAAAAGAGATGAAGTTTGGCTGGGGCAGTCAGAGGAGCGCTGTTTGAATGATAGGGTGTGTGTGTGTGTGTGTGTGTGAGAGAGAGAGAGAGAGAGAGAAAGTGGGAGAGGCTTGAGCCTGTTCTGACCATTTAGGCTCATAAACAGCAGTAGACAGAGAAAGAGGTTGAAGATAGGGGGGAGTGAGGAACAATAATGATTTCCTGTAAAAGGCAGGAAAGGATGGATTCCAGGTAGATTAGATTGAGTCTGAAGAAGGGACTTGTCTTCCATTGAAACAATAAAGTGGCTACTTATTTTCAAGATGTTTAGGTAGTTAATTCCAAAGCATAACTGTGATACATGAAAGGAAGTGCTGGAAAGGGAAGTGTGGTCCCTTTAAATGATGCAGAAGGGAGGAAGGCATGATCCCTGGCTATGGCTCCACCCTGGGCCTGTGCCCATGGACTGAGGTGAGGACAGGCATTTTTGTTTTCCCACCCAAATGTTGCATTTCCCAAGACCACCCTGGCTGCCATGCCCCCATCCTGTGTCTATATAAACCCCTGAGACTCTAGCAGGCAGACACAGCTGCGGACGTTGAGAGGAGTGCATCAGTGGAGGAACGAAGGGGCAGCTGGACATAGAGAGGAATGCACCGACAGGCACTGGCATGTGGCAGGCCACCGACCACCTACTGGCAGAACTACATGGAGTTTGGCTGGGGCAGTCAGAGGAGCACCCAGGCTGCTGAGCAGCCTGACTCCAGGGGAAAACTGTCTCCTTTCTGGCTCCACCATCTGCTGAGAGCCACTTCCACTCAATAAAACCTTGTACTCATTCTCCAAGCCTATGTGTGATCTAATTTTTCTGGTATATCAAGGGAAGAACCCCAGGATACAGAAAGCCCTCTGCCCGTGCTATAAGGCAGGGGTCTAACCGAGCTAACACAAGTGGCCTACGGATGGCTAAACTAAAAGAGCACCCTGTAACATACACCTACTGGGGCATCAGGAGCTGTAAGCATTCACCCTAGACACTATCTTGGGGCTCCCTGCCTGTCTGTATGCTCCCTTAGAGGTTTGAGCAGTGGGGCACTGAAGAAGCAAGCCACACGCCCATCGCACGCCCTGCAAGGGGGAAAAGGGAAATTTTCCCACTTCAACTGTATACTTATGCTTATCTTGCTCTAAATTGTCTTTATCTCTTAGACTTTAATGATATTTAAACATTTATAATACTTGATAACAAATATAATATGTCCATCAATGAATGTACTTGATGTTGCCATGATATAAAAATTGGAGTCCTTCAAATGTTATATGGGTATTTGCTTCGTGGTCTGAAAAACACGTTTCTCAGGTAGGGAGATAAAAGGGAACATCATCAGTTTGGTAGTCTGGCATTACGTGACCTCTTCTGCCTTTTTAGGGGAAGTTAGCAAATTATTTTACTTTTCACTCTGTTTCTCATTTATAAACTGGGGCTAATATGATGGCTACTTAAGCTTTATTCCTAGGTGTTGGTCACAAGCTAAGCTTCTGTAAGTTAAACCTTTATTATCTCTAAGTTTATAAGTAAAGGTAGTATTCCTGGAAACCCATTTTACACGATAAAATACCAAAATCAATCATGTAAAAACAAAGATGTGCTTTTACAATGATTTTCTAAGTTTAAAAAGAAAAAGTCAATGTTGTAAATGATCCTGTGGAAGATTCTTCTTTATCAACTAACTGGCTAATGCTTTTAAAAACACAAATCCAAAGAAATTCCAACTAAAGATATTTTATTTTTCTGATAAATCTCCCTGGAGCAAGTAAATGCTTCAGTGCTCTAAGGACTTTCAAACTGTGATCAAAATTAGGGCCATCTGCCTAAAATTTCTATGCACAAATCCAGTGGGTAGACATTTCTTTGAATGTTAAAGTTTTCCACATTGCTGTGTTCTCTTCTCCTTCTGCCACTATTCCTCATCCTCTTCCCATCTCTGCACCCAATTTTATTATTACTGAATACTCATAGCTCACAATACCCTTCATCTTTAGCAGACTTTGTGGGCAAATTATTTGATGCCACTCTGTTGGTTCTTGTGGCTTCTTCCCTGAACAGCTAATGTTTTTCCAACTATCTTCCAGAAGTGCTCTAAAATGCTTTTGCTTGCAATAAAAATTTCCTCCTTTGATGTCTTAGGGCAGCTCTTTTTCAGGCACATATAGACAGACAATGGTTTTGCAAGAGTGTTGCCTAATTCAAGTACATATAGGTTTGCTTCATCTACAGCTGCATTCATAAAATCAAAAGTTTTTCCACTTTATTCCTAGAGCCATCCTAGAGCCAATCAACATAATAGCAGCTTTATTTTTCCTATCATCTATAGTGAGAGTCATAGGCAGGTATCATGGTGAGATTTAGCCAAAACTGGGAGGGTCATATTTACAATAATAAAGGTCATAAAAGCAGAGGTCTAAATTGAAGCCATTGTGAGTGAAGAGCCATCTGTACCCTCTTATCAGTGTTTATGGTAAGAATTTAGAGTATAAAATGCTTTAACAACTGCAAAACATTATATAAAAGGGAGGAATTATTGTAATCCAAACCCGTATAATACACACAAAGACATACAAACTAAACAGCACTAATGCTTTCCTCATACTAGTCTATGTGTTTAAAATTGGAACACTTCTTTTCCCTAAAAATCATAGGCTTTTTGCTGAGTTAAAGAAGCATTTTAGTAATCACAGAAGAGTCACACAAAGTGAACAATCCACTCATGACTAGAAAAGAAGCCAGTCTTCCTCCAGCCTCCTCTTTTGCCCCCCTCCATCCCTATACGTTATACATTGTTGGCCTCCCTGGCATCTTGCAGGGATCACTGTCTGACACTCAGGATGACATCTCTCGCCTTGGAGTTCTCAGACTCGAAAAATCCTGACAGACACCTATGCACTAAATAGCACTGTACCATTCAGCCTGAACCAGTCTCCCACCTCAGTGGCAGACCATTAAATAAAAAAGTTTGTCCTTCCCCAGAGCTTTTAAAGGATCAGTGTTTCCTTTAAGTACAAAACAAAGCAAGGAAAACCCAACTAACTTGCTATAAACAAAGAAATTTTAAATTCTAGTCACATCTTGAAAAAAGTCAAGAGGTCTTTTTTTCCATAGGAGCCTCCTACTAATGCCTCGTGTGACTTTCCGGAATGCTCAGGCAGTAGAATGCTTCAGAAATTCAATTTGGGATTTGCAGCCCCACCTACTCGTATAGGGCCAAAATGTCAAATAAGCTCTGAGAAATGAAACTTCAAAACAATTGCCAAGCCATTTCTCATTCCCTTAAATTGCAAAAGATTAGCATAAGATGGGAATGTTGGGTACATTTGCATGTGTTAACTAAATAATGTTTATTAAATGCCAACCACACCTACACAGGTTGTTCCTTTCTTCTCTTCACTGACTACAATTTGTTTCTGTTATAGTATTTCTTATAACACTAGATAAATAGCTACAGTAACAACTGCAGGAACTTTTACTTTAATAAAAGTAATCAGTAGCCTTGTAGTTCACCATGATAACTAACATAAGGATAAATAGCAAAGGATTCAGAAAAATGTTTGCACTGTGCCCTACCATGATTCATATCCATGTTTATTTCCATCATTAGTTACTCGAAAGATGGTTTATAGATCTTTTGAGTTTCCATCAAAGACAAAACTAGAAGAAATGGACCTTTGGACCCGACTTTGGTGTGATACTTCACAGTTTAAGGAACATCTTTGTGTTCATAATTTCATTCCATCTGCTCAGTAGGTATTACTCTTGATTGAGAAAATGAGTCTGAATTCAAGTAACTCAGCTAGGAAGTAGTGATGTTTAAAACCAGGCTGTACAACTCTTTTCACCATCCCATGTTTCCCCAGGTAGATGAATATAAAGACAATATGACATGAGGTATGTTAATATGAGAAATGTTCAAATATAAGGAATACAGAAAGATTAAAAAGAGTATTGAAATAGAATATATTAAGAGACAGTCTTTTTTAGAATACACACACACACAAATATATATGTGTGTAATATACATCACTATAATTTTTCAATCTTATAGTCTATAGATTTTTCTTTTACTTTTCTTCTAACAAGGCTGATAGTGTTCATAAAACTACACAAAACCCATTGAAACTAATGTGTGTTTCTGTTGATTCATTTATAGCGGTGTTGACACTGGAGCTGCTTGTCGGCTGTCTTCTCACACATAATAATTATTATTTACTGATGGCAAAGCTCTGTGGATGCGACCAAAGTGCCAGTGACATAAAGAAAAGCCTGTTTAAATGATCTGCAAAGCAGGGCCACAGCTGTAACTTTGCCCTGGCAGAGCCTGTCAAGTAAATAGCATGATCTTTTCAAACACAGCCATGTTATTTTCTTCCTGGCATTTGTAATTTGTTAAAACTCTCAGTGTGCATGCCTTTCTTCCTAATAACAATGGCAAATGGCCAATCTCTGTACTTATCTCTTGCACACACATTACTTCTATATTGATCTAGTTTTTATACTTGAAGGAACTGCATATATATATATAGAGGAATGTACCTCACTACAAATTTTAAACATTCTGTGACTATGATGGTACGATGTAATCTATAACTCAGTGATACAACATTCAAAAATGCCAAATAAAACAATTTTGTTTAGAGATGATATAAAAGTAGCCTAACATCAACTGCTGGCTTTAGAAGAAAAACCCAATACCACGATGCTTCAAAACTGCTGATATTTGGTTTTGTAAGACATACTACATCCGGTATTTATGGACTTAGTCTTATTGCCAGAGCCCCAAGAGCATCTACTGGGATCCCAGCCATTGTCTACCAACTTATTTGTGCCTTGGTAGACGTGTGAATAGCCAGTAGTTTTTTAAATTTAGATTAATTGAATTTTCAGTAACTTTTATTTTATTCATAACTTAAAGCTTAGATACTAAAACAAAAACTGACAACACTGCCAACAAAATTTATCTTTAATGCAAACCCCTTTAGGCATGACTTTTCCCCCCATACAATTATACAGTCTCAGGGTTTAAAGAAAGCTTGAAGATTACTGAAACCAGCCACTCTTTTCCAGACAATTTAGTGCACTAAATTCTGTTAAGAGTCAAAGCTCTGGAAACAGACTACATGGGCTTGAACTCAGGTTTTCATACTTACCCCCTATGTTGTATCAGACAACTCTTTTTGTCAAACATTCTGTTTCGTTTGATAAATGGATGAAATAATGTCCCTCATTGGGTTGCCATGATTAATGAGTCAGTGCATGGTTCAGAAATATGAGCTCTTGGCTGGGCATGGTGGCTTACATCTGAAATCCTAATGTTTTGGGAGGATGATGTGGGAGGATTACTTGAGGCCAGGAGTTTGAGACCAGCCTGGGCAACACAGCAACATCTGTCTCTACACATACACACACACAAAAACAAACAAACCAACCAACGAAAACCTTAAAAAAAAAAAAAAAAAAAAAAAAGCCAGGCCTGGAGGCTCATGCCTGTAATCCTAGTTACTCAAGGGTAAGGAAGGAGGATTGCTTAAGCCCAGAAGGTCAAGGCTGCAATGAGCCATGATCATACCACTGCTCTCCAGCCTGGGTGACAGAGCAAGCTTCTGTCTCAAAACAAAGAACTATGAGCTTTTTAGTTCCTAAAGGCTTAAAGAATTCTACAGCATTCCCACCACATGGTTACTCAGCCTTTAGTTGAAAACCACCAGTGACAAAGAACTGGCCACCTCTTAAGGCATCCCTATCACAGTTTGGAATTACTCTGACTCTTAAAGTTCTGCCAGAGCTTATATCCTTTTTCTCTTGCCTGTCTGTTGACCCTGGTTCCCAGAGCCTTGGGGTTGGTGGGTTAGGATGTGGGATGTGTGGGAGGGTTTAGATAATCCCTGTTTGGAATAACAATTCTTCTTTTAAATAGCTGAAGACAAACTAATTTGATTCTTTTTTTCCCTCCTATGAGTCTTTTTACCTCAAGTGAAATATTCCCAAATCTTTTCTTCATGTGCCATGTTTTTATACCATCACCATCACAATTATTTTCCTACAAATCTGTTTTAGTTATTTCCTTACAACATGTGGAATAAGTGTGATACACACAGCTAATGAAACCGCCTAGGAAGAGAGTAAGAATTTAAAAGCACATGAAATTCAATTATGGATAATGAGTTTTTATATCTTCATTTCCAATCTTTATACCTTTTATTTCTTTTTCTTTTCTTGCCTGGTTTTGTGCTGAATAAAAGAGAGGAGCAGTAGTAGATAGTCTTGTCTTCTTGATTTTAAAAAGAATGCTTCTAACATTGAATTTTTTTGTCAGCAAGCTCTACTTTATGTCAAGCAAATTCTAGCTAAACTTGGACTATGTTCCTTGGAAATGGAGGTGTGGTTTTAAGAAGCGCAAAGGTTTCCCAAGAAATGTCTAACTTTAGTGCCTGTGATATTTGTATCAGACAACCTCAAGCAAATTTAGCAGTCTACATAAAAAATGAACAGCTGAAGCTGTACTTTTTATCTGCCTTCTTTCACTATGAAAATTTGTCTCTGCCATATTTTGAGGATGAGGGAGTATTTTTATTACAAGACTCTCTGCTCAACAATTGTTCAAATATTAACCAATAAAATAAATAATCTCAAGCATATCTAAATCAAACATACTATGAAGCCTGATCCCTTTGACAGTAGTGTAGGACTATAGTCTCTCTGGTTCTGGAACTTAACCTTTATCAATGTTGCCCCAAATCCCAGTAGTTTTTCAGCAGCCAAAGCACACTGATGCTGGCAGCCTCAAAGCTCTCCCACCCAGGGGTTATCTAATTGGTATTCTGAACCTAAGAGCTGGTCTTTAATCTATTCATATTAAATATTGTATTATAGAAGATATATAATTTGAGGATATCTGAGTATGACAGAAAAAGAATTTTCTCGATAACGTTATCAATATTTGGCAATAAGAATATATTATTTTTGTAATCAAAATTGTGTTTTAAATGTATTCTTGTTAGAAGTAGCCATTGTTCCAGCTTGTAAGCTTCTGTTAAATAATATGCTTTTTGTTAGTGAATTTGATAAGCACCTTGTTTTCAACAAAGGTGATAACAGTGTTGAAAAGAACAGAGTCAAGGCAAGAACCTTATATTTAAAACAACAACAATAAAACCCTCCCTACAGGCTAAAGCAATTCATTAATTAGTATCCTTTGGGTATGTTCATGTAACAAGTTTCTAATTAACTGATTTATTAAATATATTCACATTTAGTGAAATTTTTTCAATATTGTCATAAGATATTGCATGTCTTAATAAAATACTTTGCTGCAGCCCAGATACACATTTTTTTTTTTATTTCCTGGAGAGATTAGTCCCTTCTGATTGCAAGGAAGAGAGGTTCATTCAGGTCACCTCAAGAAATGGGCTTTTCTTCATAAGATCATACATACTATACCTAAAATTAAATAGCTTGCAGGAGCCAAGGCAGTTCTGGACAAAATCTACTCTGCATCTCTGTTTTACTGCCTACATGGTACCTCCCTTAAGTATCTGCTTCTGTTTTAGGATCTTATTTTCTTATTTTGTTGCTTTTGTTACTGACTGACCAGTCCCTCCTACACTGTCCTATTCCAAATCACAGAGAGAGCTAATCTGATTGGCCACCACTGTGCAGGAAATAGCCCAACTCTAATTCTATGAACAGAGGGCTGTGGGTGAGGCATTTTCACCTAGAAAGAAACACTGGGTATGATAGGCACTATGACTAATGTGGCAGGGATCGCTAATCTGCTAATTCTAGCAAAGAAGAAAGTGAGGTTAGAATGATATAACTTGCTCATAGTAAACAGTCTGCCTAAATCACCAATTTTGCTTCTAAATATACTCACGGATCAAAGCATGGGGAGAAAAAAAGAAAGATTTTAAAGACTGGGTGCAGTGGCTCCTACCTGTAATCCCAACGCTTTGGGAGGCCAAGGTGGGCAACATGGTGAAACTCCATCTCTAAATTTTAAAAAATTAGCCAGGTATGGTACTATGTGCCTGTAGTCTCAGCTATTTGTGGGGATGAGGTGGGAGGATGGCTTGAGCCCAGGAAGTGGAGGTTGCAGTGAGCAGAGATTCTGCCTCTACACTGCAGCCTAAGCAACAGAGCCAGACTCTGTCTCAAAAACAAACAAACAAAAAAAAAAAACATTTTAAAACCATAAGAGACATACATAATACAAATGTAAAGAAGCCTAATTTTAGATGTAATTGGAGTTTCAGAAATAAAGAGAGAGAAAATAGGAGAAGTAATATTTGAATAGAAAATGGCCAAGATTTTACAAAATTCCAAAATACATAAAGCCACAGGAAGTGCTATATACCTCGAGAAATTTGCATTTTAAAAAATTTAAAATTCACATCTTAGGTATATCACAGTCAAACACTTTAAACCAAAGACAAAGTAAAATCTTCAAAGTAGCCAGAAGGAAAAACACATTATTTTCAAAGAAACAAGAATAAGATTGACAGCTGACTTTTCATATATGTCATCTTTAATGCGGTAAAAGGAAATAATTGTCTTCCTAGGATTCGATACCCAGCGAAACAGCTTTCAAAAATGAAACCAAAATAAAGATATCTCAGATCAACAACGACAACAACAAAAAACCCAAACAAACCTAAGAGGGTCTATTGTTAGTAAAATGATACTGAAACAAGGAGATATAATCCCAGAGAGAAGCATAGAACCGCCGGAAGAAATAAAGAACAACAGAAAGCATAAAAATCTGGATAAATAGACCGAATATTAACTGTGTAAAACAATAACAACATGTTGAGGGGTTTCAACTGCATGCAGAAACAAAATATGTGACAACATTAACACAAAAAGGCAGAACAGGGGCAAGCAGAGTGTCCTGGAGTTCCTACATTGTCTTGGAAGTAGTATAAGATTAGTTTCTATTAGATTCAAGGAGGCATTTTATCTTCAGAATAACTACAAAAAGAATAATACAATAATGTATGATTAACAAGCCAATAGAAGGGGATATAAAATGGTTAAAAATAAATCCTAAGAAAGCAAGAAAGGAGAGCCATGAAAGGAGAGCAAAGGGAATATAGAAAAAGTAGGACAAATAGAAAACTAGTAGTAAAATCACAGACTTAAACCCCGCTATTTCAATAATTATTAAAAGTGTAAATGGATTAAAATATCCAAAGATTTTTCAGAATAATTGAAAAAAATCTATTTGCCACTTACAAGATATACATCTTAAGAACACACAGAATTTGAAAGTAAAAAGATGAAAAAATACATACTATCAACATTTATTAAAAGCAAGCTAAAAAACAGAGCACACTTTAAAGTATTTCTAGAGATAAAGCAGTGTATTTCATAATGATAAAAGGGTCAATTCACCAGGAAGATATGACAGTTCTAAATTTCTGAGCCCCTAATAACGTAATTTCAAAATTTCATAAAGAAATAAAACTAAAAAAAGAAATGGACAAATTAATAATCAGAATGGAAGATTTTAACACATTTCTGTAGAGCAAGTAGACAAAATATCAGGCCATAGAAGATTTGAACAACATAATTAACACACATGACCTATTGAACTTATATAGAAATTACACCTAAAAAATGAAGAAAACACATACTTTTCAAGTCTACCTGGACATTTATCAAAATTGATCATATGCTGGGCCAACAACGAGTTTCAGGAAATATCAAAGGATTGAAATAATACAGAGTAATACAGAGTATGTTATCCAACCATTACAGAATTAAGTTAGAAACCAATTACAAAAAGATAACTAGAAATTTCCTAATTTTTGGAAATAAAAACAATACATTCTAAATAATCTGTGTGTCAAAGAAGATATCTCAATAGAAATTAAAACATATTTTAAACAAAATGATAATGAAAATACTACCTATCAAAATGTATGGAGTATAAGAACAAGCCATAAAAAAAGAAGAAAATCTAAAAAGTAATGATTCGTAATATCTACTTAAGAAGTCATATCCAGCCAGATGCTGTGGCTCACTCCTGTAATCCCAGCACTTTGGGAGGCCGAGTCAGGTGGATTGCTTCAGCTCAGGAGTTTGAGATCAGCCTGGCCAACATGGTGAAACACCGTCTCTACAAAAAATAGAAAAGTTAGCCAGGCATGGAAGCACTTGACTGTAGCCCCAGCTCCTTGGGGGCTGAGACAGAGGATCACTTGAACCTGAGAGGTCACGGTTGTGGTTAGCTGAGATTGCACAATTGCACTCCAGCCCGGGTGACAAAGTGAGACCCTGTCTCAAAAATAAAATAAAATATAAAAAGTCATACCCAAAGGGGAAAAAGCAGAAAAGTTAAACCCACAGGAGTTAGGAATAGGAAATAATAAAGATTAGAAAAGAAATTCATGAAATGGAAAACAAATATACAACAGAGAAAGCCAAAAAGCCAAATAACGGTTTTTCGAAAAAACTAATACAATTGGCCAGGCGGTGGCTGATGCCTGTAATCCCAGCACTTTGGGAGGCCGAGGTGGGTGGATCACGAGGTCAAGACATCGAGATCATCCTGGCCAACATGGTGAAATCCTGTCTCTACTTAAAAATACAAAAATTAGCTGGGAGTGTAGGGAGGCTGAGGTAGGAGACTTGCTTGAACCCGGGAGGCAGAGGTTGCAGTGAGCCAAGATCACACCACTGCACTCCAGCCTGGTGCCTGGCAACAGAGCAGGACTCTGCCTAAAAAAAAAAAAAAAAAAAACTAATACAACTGAGAAACTTCTGTCAACTCTGACCAAGAAAACAAACAAACAAAAACAGAGAAAGTACAAATAACCAATATCAGAAAGGAAGGGGGAGCCCCTAATATAGATCCTATCAGCATTAAGAGTGTAATAACAATAAGAAATTATAAGCAACTGCATGCCAATGAAATGGATACTTTTTTTTTTTTTTGAGAGACAGGGTCTTACTCTGTCACCCAGGCTGGGGCGCAGTGACCTGATCTTGGCTCATGGCAACCTCTGCCTCCCAGGTTCAAGCAATTCTCCTGCCTCAGCCTCCTGAGGATCTGGGACTGCAGGCACCCGCCACCACACTCGGCTAACTTTTGTATTTAATAGAAACAGGGTTTCACCATGTTGGTCAGGCTGGTCTCTTACTCCTGACCTCAAGTGATCTGCCTACCTCAACCTCCCAAGGTGCTTGGATTACAGATATGAGCCACCACACCGGCTGATATTGATAAATTCTTAGAAACATAAAACTTTTCAGACTGGGGGATGGGGGAGTAAAAAAATCTAAAGAGTTCTATACCTATAAACAAAAATTGAATTCATAACCTTCCCACAAAGAAAGCTCCAGGCACAGATGGCTTCTCCAGTGAATTCTTCCAGACACATTACAAAGAAAAACATCAACCTTACCACAAACTCTTCCAGAGAACAGAAAAAGAGGGATCATTTCCAACAATTTTATGAGATCACTACAACCCTGATACCAAAAGCTAGCAAGAATATCACCAGGAAGAAAAATTATAGGTCAATCTTTCTCCTGAATGTAACTGTGACAGTCCTAAGTAAAATATGAGCAAGCAAATCCAGTAGCACTCTCTGCAGTAGCCCAAACTGGATAAAAAAAAAATTTCCCATTACCATTTGTATAAATAAAATTCATGGTGTATTCAAACAGCAGACTATTGTGCTGCAATGGAATGAACAGGCTACTGCAACACGTAACAGCATGGATGAATCTCACAAATGTAATGTTGAGTGGAAGAAGGAAACACAAAAGGCAAACACTGTAGGACTTCATTTATAGAAAAATAAAATCAGGCAAAATTAATCTGCAGGTATAGAAATCAAGATAGTATGATTTGGGGAGCGGAAGAGGGCTGATGACTAAGAATCAACATAAGCATAGGGTTTGGAAGCATTGGTAGTGTTCTATTTCCTGATCTGGGTGCTGGTTGCACAGGTGGGTTCACTTGAGCAAAATTCATGGACCTCCGCAGTTCTGGTTCGTGCATTTTTTTGTGCACACGTCATATTTCAAATAAAATTTTAAAAAGTTTTCTTAAAAAATAAAACCATTCTATTTCCTTGCTTGAAATGATATTAATCTCATCTGTCTGTGATATTCAGAATTGATCATGCCATCCCCTTTTAAAAATCAGAAGTCTGAGGGATTACATAACTACTTTCTTGAGGATTCTCAATTCATTTGGGGCATAAATATGAAATAGCCTTATTTTTCTTAAAATCTGCCCACTAATTATACTATGCCACCCTTTTTTTTTTTTCTGGGTATCAACTCTTTAAATCACACCCTGGCTTGATTCCATTTATCAACCTCTTCAAGTTATTAGGATCATCTCATTCCAGCATGTAAGGCTCAGTTTTGTTCATTTCAACTTAAGCTTCAAATAGGATTTAAAACTAGTTTTTCCTCCCTTCCTTTTCCTCCTTTATCTCCAGACGTGTCCAAAAGTAACATCTATTGCCAGTGGCTTGGAGTGCATGTGTGTGTGAAGGTGGAGCGGCAGGTGCTCTACTCTTTCGATTGCTTCCCTTCTGAAATTAGGGCAAGAAGAATAGGGAAGTAGATATTTCATATGGCTTCCTAGAAAGGTTGCAGTTTCTTCTGTGTAGGATGTTGCTGCTTATTTAGTTAGTCCTGTTAGACTTTCGATGTCCTCTCTACTGGAGAGAATCCAAGTACTGGCTTCCTCATTGGCAAAGATCCTTGGGGTGCCTCTCCACTGCCCCGTTCCTTGAGGTGTATATCTTGCACCTACTTGACCTCTCCCATGAGGGGTCCAGCTAGTAGCCTCTCTTGGAGGTAGGAATGTGGACTATTGTGGTGCCTCCTCCCTTAGCTAGGCCAGCCTTCTGCATCCCCTCTCCTTGCTCTGCAAGCACAGAGCCTTCAGCTGGTCCAGAGATGAGGTCAGAGATGAGATGACCACCAATCTCCTACTTTGTAGAGTGGGGAGGGTTGGACATCTCTAAACTTTATAAGTAATTCTCCTGAGGGCTCCTTGCTAGACTTTGAGGGGAAAAGTGCTTCCATCTTCACTCTTACAGTGAGAATGGAGTGAAGGAAAGGAAGAGAATATCTTTATGAATATTATACTTCACAAAATGCTGCTCCTCTCTATGCACCCATTCCTTATACTTCCGTTGAGTAGGAATGGGGTAGCTTGGGAAATGTTTGTGGTAGCACTGTTTCCCTGTATCAACGTTTCTTAGTAGGCTGGCCTAACTGTAGGTGGTCTCACAATTTAGAATATGTGAACTTACCCCCTTCTGTGCACAGCTTTGGACCTCAGTCAGGGATCAGAGAACAGCCCTGTTGACATCGTATTACACTTGTCTCCAATCACCTTGAACTTCCATTAATCTTCACACCATGTGTTGGAAAAAAAAAAATAAGAACAATCCTGTAGTAACTAAAAATACAGTGGGAAAGGAAATGGGATACAGGAATAATTGCAATGATTTTCTATTTTGCAAAGCAAACAGCTTCAAGAAAATTTAAGTTGTATTATTCATCTACCTAAGTATAATAAATAATTCAAATGTATTTGAACTCTACCTGTGTGTACACCTTTAGTTTTAATACTAACTTGTCTATTTATAACATTTCTACTCTTACAACCTTGATGTGATTGAGGATCAAAACTGAACATAGCTAAGCAATGCAAAGTATACTGTTGAAGACAAAGCATACTATTTGTTAAAAGCACAGAATCACAATTTAAAATAAGCCAGAGGGAACAGCAAACAATGCATCAACATTTAGTGTGGGGAAAGCAATATTTTATTATAGTCAATAACAGGTCAAGATTAATTTTCTTCCAGAAGGGAAAACATAATTTATACTTTACACAGTGTAATATATAAAATATTTTTAGTTCAGTAAGATTATCACTGCTAAAAATGGAACATGTTACTTATTCAGTAAAATGACCACTTGCTTCTAATCAGTATCATAATTCACTTGACAGATCTGAGGTTTCCTTAAGCAGGTTTTTTGCTTTACTGATTTTCTTCCTCCGCTTGACATTCCCACCTCCCACATGGTTGACGCATGGAGCAGCTGCTTGATATAGCAGGTGAGCAGTCGGGTAGACCAACACAAAGAAATGCCACAGAGCCAAAAAACTATTATGTAAACAGTATTTTAAAGGGAAAAGAATTTTCCAATAAAAATGCTCAATGGGGATGTGTCTGAAGACAAAACATTAAAGTCAGCCTTGAAATATCACTTAATATGTATAAAAATTCCTTTCATGAGATTTTGCTTTCTGTGTAATTCATAGCCTGATTCTTTCTTATAAGCCTTTGATGAGTGCTGTGACTAGAATATATTGTACTACGGAGTTGTATCAAAAATCTTTGATTATCCATTAACAATTTGAGGATTATAAGATTACATTTCAGGTAATTTAGAATAAGATTTTTTTTAAATGTGGATGCCATGTGGAATTATATCTTATAATTATATCATAATCATAATTACATATTATACCCAAATATATAATTTATCTTTTAAATTTATCTAGATTCTGAGAAATGTTTCTCACAGTTCATTTTAAAGCAATAAACTGAATGGCATATTTACTTTAAAATATTTCTAAATTCTTTATTAGTATCAAGTGGAAAGAATGAATAATATTATTTCTAAACTCTTTATTAGTATCAAGTGGAAAGAATATTTTTATTATGCCAAGGAGCAATTTAAATAACTCAGATCAGGTATGGTGGCTCATGCCTGTAATCTGGCACTTTGGGAGGCCAAGGTGGGAGGATCACTTGAGCCCAGGAGTTGGAGATCAGCCTAGGGAAATCTTGTCACTACACAATTAAAAAAAAAAAATTAGCTGGGTGTGGTGGCATACTTCAGTAGTCCCAGCTATTAGAGAAGTTGGCGGGGTGCGGTGGCTCACACCTGTAATTCCAGCACTTTGGGAGGCCAAGGCAGGTGGATCACCCAAGGTCGGGAGTTTGAGACCAGCCTGACCAACATGGTGAAAACCCATCTATAAAAACAAAAAAAAGAGAGAGAGAGAGAGAAGCTGAGGTGGGTAGATCATTTGAGCACAGGAGGTTGAGGCTGCAGTGAGCTATGACTGTACCCCTGCACTCCAGCCTGGGCAACAGAGTAAGACCCTATCTCAATAAACAAACAAATAACTCCCCAAATCAGTTTCTTGTCATATAAGATAATACATTATTACCAGACAACATTGTCCCTTAGCAAAGGTAAGCTAATGATTGCAACAGCCTCAAAATGTTTGTGAAACAAATAAGCAAATGATAAATGTAATTAAACCCCAATAAATACATTAAACAACTATTGGAAAAACGAACAGCTATTACTCTGAACATCAACACTGGTGTAAGAACTAAGTAGTTTAATTTTATAGGACTATTCATCAACCTAAAAATAATTCCCATGATTTTAAGTATAAGGACTCTATACTTCTTTCTTTAGATCCTAAGTAGTAGGTCTAGATGATGGGAAACCCGAATCACACTAGTCTTCATTTTTCATGAATGTGGATCCCTTCCTATGTAGGCAATCACATTAGAAATGCTGAAGGAGATCCTTCAGTATTGCCTATAATATTGGGAGCAATATTCTGATTGCCTATAAATATTGGGAGCATCAACTAATAAGATAGTATTTGGAAAGATTTTTTGAGCCCCTTGGACCGCTTATAATACATCAATTATGGCAGGACTCATTCCAAACCACATTTTTTCTTCTCAAATTATCTTCTCTAATGTTTTTGTACCATCATTGCCTCTTCCTCTCAATTTATTTTTAAGATTTTTTTCTAACTAAAACATGTATGCTCATGTAGGCCGGGCGCGGTGGCTCACACCTATAATCCCAGCACTATGGGAGGCCAAGCTGGGTGGATCACAAGGTCAAGAAATCAAGATGATCGTGGTCAACATGGCGAAACCCCATCTCTACTAAAAATACAAAAATTAGCTGGGCATGGTGGCAACATGCCTGTAGTCCCAGCTACTCTGGAGGCTGAGGCAGGAGAATTGCTTGAACCCAGGAGGTGGAGGTTGCGGTGAGCCGTGATAGCAACATTGCACTCCAGCCTGGGCAACAAGAGTGAAACTCCGTCTCAAAAAAAAAAAAAGAAAAAAGAAAATGTATGCTCATATAGAAAATTTGAATAATAAATAAAATTCAAAGGAAAAATGCCCATAATTCTATCAATTTTTTCCCTCCAGGATTATGATAAAATAATTACAATCTGAAGAATGTATCTTACATCTTTTTTCAATGTCAAGGGGAAAATATCTTTAAAATAATTCACTTAGGTTTTTGATAAGAATTCACATAGGTTTTTGGTTAACACATGGACAGTTTTAATGCTTAATTGCCTCTACTGTCTTTATTAGGAAAGTAATAGAGGTATTACCCAGCAGGTCCAGCTGAAATCACAAAATTAAATACCAGCATTCTTTGACTCTACTCCAGGTGTTGTTTCTTCATAAACTTCATTTTAATTGATGTGTAAATGATAGCTATCATGTATGGAGAGCCTTATTTAATGATATATTCATATCAACCACCACAGTAAGATATTTTTCTTTACAAAACAAGGATCTGAAATCAGTCACACAGCTCTTAAGTGGTATATTGAGAATTTTAGGGTATTTGAACGCTGCCCTCTCAGCTTCCAAGGACAGTCTTTCTACTACAGCTCAACACCTCGCCATAACATCATAATCTGCTTAACGAGGCCCTGTGGTTGGGCACTTCAAATGCCCACTCGCCTCTTTCTTTTCTAAACAATTAGCAATAATGTTGGAGAAGCATTTGGTGTATAAAACTTTGTTTCTATGATTATTTTCCCCAAACAGAGTGTTTAAATTATTGTGTTAAAGGAGGCAGGAACATTTTAAAGGCTATTTCTATGTATTGCCAATTGCTTGTCTCAATGGGGTTGGCCAAATTGTAATTCAATCAGCTGAGCCTGAGGCCTCCTGCTTCACTGTTCCCTTTATAAAAAAAAAAAAAAATGGTTCATTTGGTAGATTAAAAAGTGATTCTCTGATGCTAAGTTTTTTAAACTGTTATAATTCATTATGTTTTAATACACCAATTCTCCATTCTACAAAGTGAACCTTATACAGGACTGGCTAAGATTTTGAACTAGAAAGGGAAGACAAGGGAGTGGTTATTACGCTTTTTCTTCATTTTACTCACTCAACAGTCGTTGAACTCCTACTCTTAGCCAGGTACCATCCTGCGCTAGCATTGGGGATATAAAGATGAAAGTCCATTCTTGACCTCTAAGAGCTTAAGGACTAGCAAGAGACACAGACACATAAACATACAATTTTAGTATAGAGTGACCAGCACTGTGACCAAAGAAACAAAAGGAAGATGCTTTGGGAAACACAGAAGAGGCCACCTAAGCTACTTCGGGAAGGTTCTGGAAGCCTTTTTGGAGATTCTGAGGTCTGAGTTCCATCTTGAAATGAAGCAGAAGTTAACCAGCTTTTCCCTGACATCCCAAACCCGAATTAATTGCTTCTTTATCAGTGTTCCCCTAATAGAGCACTTGTAACAGTGTTTGCACTTAGTTGTTTCCAGGTCTTTTTTTCACTGAGCTGTTCTTCTTGAAGGGGAGGCACCATATCCCTAACAAGGCTAGCACAGTACCAAAAAAAGCAGTAGAATGCAATAAATGTTTGTGTAATTATTTTAAAATTCTAGTCATGAACCTATTTCCAACCATATCTTCTTCTTGCATTTATATAAATGTGTAATTTTCCTTTTGATAGTAAAAATACTACTTTTACCACATACCCTCAGAAGGGCTCAAAGGATGGGAAATAACAAGTGTTGGTGAAGTATATGGATTAATGGAAATGTTCATACATTGCTGGAAGCAGCAGGAATTGGTTCAATCACTGGAAAACTGTTGGTGGCCTCTACTAAAGCTGGACTTTCCATATCCTATGATGTGGCAATTCCATTCTTAATATACACTCATCAAAAATGCATGCATATGTTCACCAAGAGGCATCTTTTCACCAAAGAAGCACTATTCATAACAGCTCCAAACTAGAAAATACACAGACACCCATCAACAGTAGAATGGGTAAGCATATTATGGTATGATCCCATAGAGCAAGGTAAAAGAATCTATACTCAATGATATGAAGGAATTTCATGAAAGTAACGTTGAAGACAAAGCCAGATTTTTATTTTTAAAAAGTACTTACCATATGATTGCTTTTATATAAATGTGCAAAACTGAGAAGCGAGGTGACAAAGGGAGTGTCATCATCTAGAAAGTGTTACAATAAAATGCACAGCTAGTGCTGCCCTGTGGCTCTGAGATCTACCTCCTTCAAAAGCCTGCCTGTGGCAAATACAGCTACCCCCCCCCGACCCCCCAAGCACAAGGTAAAGCATAATTGGAGTGCTGAGGCTAAAAAACAAAATACCACCAAGACTGATTGAATATTCGAGGCACCTAAAAATTATGTATAGCAGGTTAAGGCATGGATTTTGTGATAACACCACCTAAACGCAAGGGGGCAGCTGTTGCAGCATCCAGTTCATCTTAAGAATTTCAGGCCAGGCGCCTTGGCTCATGCCTGTATCCCCAGCACTTTGGGAGGCTGAGGAGGGTGGATCACCTGAAATCAGGAGTTCGAGACCAGCGTGACTAACATGGCGAAACCCCATCTCTATTAAAAAGACAAAAATTAGCCTGGCGTGGTGGCAGGTGCCTGTAATCCCAACTACTTGGGAGGCTAAGGCAGGAGAATCGCTTGAACCCGGGAGGCAGAGGTTGCAGTGAGCCAAGATCGTTTGAACCAAGAGGAGGAGATTGCAGTGAGCAGAGATCACGCCATTGCACTCCAGTCTGGGC